>NW_005842137.1:1134020-1149204 GCF_000455745.1 Alligator sinensis | reverse complement strand
TCTCTGGGCCCCACATCTCATCCAGGTCTGGGGCATGGGAACTGCTCTCTTCTATCCCAGCAGCCCCTGAAGGAGGAGGAGGGGCGAGGGCCTCTCAGCTACGTTCCAAGCCACACAAGTGCTTTCCCTGTCCTTTCTGCTGCTACTGACACACAGTGTCATCCCGCAGGACAACTACACCTTTGCACAGCCAGGGATCCAGAAGAAGGTCAAAGCACTGGAGGAGCTGGTGAGCCGGATCGATGGTAGGTGGTGAGGAGATCTGAACAGGGGCAAGGTGGGGGCCACGTGGCTCTCGTCCATGACTCCCACAGCTGATGATGGTGGTCTTGGGTTGTGGTGTGTGGCAGACCGTTTTGGGCAAGCATGGTTTGACAAAGAACACGGATTGGCTGGTGGGGATGTGGAAGGAGACATTGTAGGAGAAGAATGGAGGTGGCATGCCGGGAGTTTTGGTTTCAGGGCTCATTTTGGAAGCATGGAGAGCCCCCAACCCCCTAGGTAAGGGTGCCATTGGTGTCTTTGGGCAGAGTGTCCTGTAGTTGTGTGATATGGCTGATAGTGGAATTTGGGGAATAAGTCAAGACAAGCTCTTGTCTGGGACGGTTTGGATAGGGCTGATCCTGCCTCAGATGGAGGGTTGGAGTAAATGACTGCCTGAGGGCCCTGCCAACCCTGCTTTTCTATGAATGGTGGGGGGGGCGGCATAGAAAGCACCTGGGAAGAGAGGGAGAGCGGTTTGAGGCAGGCAGCATCTTAGCCCAGGGGCTCAGGCCCCGCTGTGACCCCAAGGCGCCAATGGCATGTGCTGTTTCAGAGCAGGTACACAATCACTTTAGGAAGTACGAAGTTGAATACCTGCAGTTTGCCTTTCGCTGGATGAACAATCTACTAATGAGGGAGCTCCCTCTGCGCTGCACCATCCGCCTCTGGGACACCTACCAGGTACGCCACACCCAGTTGCCCACCCTCCCTTTGTTTACCTTAGTGTGGGCATCCAGCACAGCTGTGCCACAAGGACCTGGCATTTGCAGTCCAGTGCTGTTGTGGAAATGAGCAGCAGCAAAACGATCAGTTCCCTCATGCATCTAAAGTACCTTGTGGTGAAGCATGTTTGGAGTACCCTAGGATGGGCTGGGGACAAAGGCAGGTGAATCAGACCCCATTGGCACTAGCTTCCCCTGCCTCTGCGTTAGGGACTGACCCGGGGCTTTGTGTCCTTTGCAGTCAGAGCCGGAAGGATTCTCCCATTTCCACCTGTACGTCTGTGCCGCCTTCTTGATCAAGTGGCGGAAGGAGATCCTAGATGAGGAGGACTTTCAGGTGAGTCCCTGTGGAGTGACACCACTGGATGGGGGAGGGGGCAGAAGCATTGCCCCCAGAAGGTGAGTGGCTTGTAAGGAGTTAACCCTAAGCAGTCAATAGTGTCCTGTGTGGCTGTACATGTCTGGTGATCGTGCCCGAGCAAAACATCCTGGCATAAAAGCTGCACTCAGCTAAAACCCTGCAGCTCCTCCAGGAGCCAGGTAGCAGGAGGCACTGACTGGTGGCAGGGAGCCCTAATGCCACACACTGCGTAGACTCCTCGTCTGACCTTGCCAAGTCCCCACCTCTCTCTCTGCTTCTGTTCCACCAAAAAAGCGAGGTTGGGAGTGCCCAGGTTTAGTAGGGCTTTGAGGATCAGTTGCTTTGTGTCTCAAGTGCTCTGAGACTCTGATGATGTGAAGCTGGGGAGGGCAGGGTGCATTCCCAGGTGCAGCACAGTTCAGTGCAGAAGTAATGGCTGCTGTAGGGTCTGCATGCGGCTGCTGAAATCATGAGCATCCCAGCATAGGAGGGCACAGAGCTGGGTGGAGTGGGAGCAAGCATGTGATCCAGTCAGGCTCAGTCCCATGAGGGCATGTGTGCTGCATACAACATGTAAAGGCAGCAAGGCATGAGGGTTTGTACCCAGGACAGGTTCTTGGATGAGGGAAGATGACTAAATCAGGCTCCTCAGCCCCCCTCTGTACTGGCAGCAAGCGTGCAGCCTGATATGGTTGTGTCCCTGTGCAAAGGTTGGCAAAACCTGAGCCATGCAGATGCCTTTACAACCAGCTTCAGACCTGGTGTAAAGGTGCAACTTTGTTGACTTCAGCCAGGCAGCATGGCAGAGCGAGCAGGCCACTGAGCTGGTTCTAGGGCAGTGGTTCTCAGCATTTTCAGACCCAAGGCCCCCTTGTTAGACATGAGGCCCCCTTGATGCACCCCTCTGAAATGCCAGCTCTTGCTTTTTACTTGGTTTTTGACTACAGAAAAAACACTAGAGTAATTCTTCAGTTGCAAAAAACTCAGAAAGCCCACAGTAGGGCAGAATAGTTTTGACACGATGGATCACAGAATCATAGAAAATGAGGGTTGGTTACATCTAGTCCAACCCCTGCTCAAAGCAGGACCAGCCCCAACTAGATCATCCCAGCCAAGGCTTTGTCAAGCCAGGTCTTAAAAGCCTCCAAGGATGGAGCTGCCACCACCTCTCTGGGTAACCTGTTCCAGTGTTTTACTACTCTCCTAGTGGGAAAGTTTTTCCTAATATCTAACTTAAACTTCCCCTGCTGTAACTTGAGACTATTGCTCCTTGTTCAGTCATCTGCCACCACTGAGAACAGTCCAGCTCCATCCCCTGTGGAACCATCCTGCAGGGAGTTGAAGGCTGCTATTAAATCTCCTCTCAGTCTTCTCTTCTCCAGACTAAATAAGCCCATTTCCCTCAGCCTCTCCTCATAAGTCTTGTTTCCCAGCCCCCAACCCATTTTGTTAGGATTCCTGTTTGAAATCTCTGAGTTTATCTTGTGAATCAGGACTCTACGCTTGTGGGGCACCCTGTGGCACCCTTAAAAGGATTTCATGGCACAGCCCCCTGGTTGAGGATCACTGTTTTAGAAGGAATGTAGGGATCTGGTCCCTGTTGTGCACCTGATCTGCTTTGGGACTTCGGGCAAGTGGCTTCTCCTTGCTCTTCCTCAGTTTCCCCATCTGACCCCCCTGGTGAAGCACTGTGGAGGCAGTGAACAGGCACTGCTCTGTCTGGCAATGCTGGATTATTCAGTGCTGCTATACCTGGTTGTACAACCCTGAATCCAGACTGCAGCTTAGATCCTGCAGCCACTGCCCTCGCAAAAACCAAGCCCCCATCCTTTTCTTCCTTGTTTCAGGGTCTTCTCATGTTATTACAAAACCTACCCACAATACATTGGGGCAATGAAGAGATCGGCCTCCTCCTCGCTGAAGCCTACAGACTCAAGTACATGTTTGCGGATGCCCCCAATCACTACCGCCGATAGGTGCCAGGACTCGGCCCCTCCCCCACACCCGGCCCCTTCTTCTGGCCCGATCTAATCACTGTGGCATTTTGTCGTGGAAGTCCTCAGACACTGGCCAGGAGCCACTGCTCACTGTATAAAGCTCCCATCGACTTGTCTTAACTCTCAGTGTGCCTGCCTGCCACTCCGTGCACGTGGATGTGCCACTCCAGTTACCATCAGTATTTCATACCGTGCCAGTGGCCTGAGTCTGGGGAGGAGCAGAAAAGGAGGCAGGAGGGGGCAGTTCCTGCAGCTTGAAGACTAAACTGAGCCGAGGACTGGAAGGCCCCAGGCCTGGTCCAGCTGTGACCGACTGTCTTAGCCTTGCTGACTCTTGTTAACCCACTCAAGCACAGACACCCCATCCCCGCACGCAGCACTCCCCCAGCTGGGTCCATTCCCTCTTCAGATGCCGTTCAATCCAGCTCCCAGATGAAAATGCCTTACCAGAGACTCGCCCTGGCTGGAAGCCTTTTCAGCGGATGGCCACGCTGTAGGACACAAGCAGCTCTCAGAGCCTCGCTTTGCTCCACATGTCTGAAGAATCGCAGCACTTCAAGGGTTAACAAGAGACACACTCACACTCCCTTCCCGTGCAGCACGCCAACACGTGTGTGGCATGAGTACGCATGTTTGGGGGAGGGGGGAATGGCTGACCCACCCGCGCGCAGTCCTGGATGACGTGCGTCAACTCCTGTGAATAATCAGTCGAATCTGCTGTTGGCACAGCCCCTCCAGGGCAGGGGAGGGTGGAGGGGCTGTGCCACTGGAAACCCCCTTCCCATGACGACACTCCTCCTCCAAGGCGTTCTGTGTATATGGTGTTCTTGTGTATATGGGTATCAGATGTACAATATACGTCCTCTGTTTGTAGCAGATATGATTTTATATTTATAATGTGCGTCCCATGCGTGTAAAGCCAGCCTAGGTACAAGTACAGTAGGGCTCCAGTCTCCTCGGCATGGCGGGTTTTGGAGCTATAGGCACTTCTGCACTAGCACATTTGAAGAAATGAGGGTTTATTTCCTATCAGGAAAACTTGACTTAAAAATCTGTCTCGAGGCCCCCCAAGGTGCAAGAGGGGTTTCGAGGAGAGAGGGAGGAGCTTGCCGCGGCTGGAAGAACTCAGTACTCAGCCATGCCCTTTTCAGCCCGGCCTCCGGTGATCTCTGCCCAAGTGCTCCAGTGTGGCTCTAGCCACCTCTGCTGCCTTGGGTCATTACTGTACCATGCTGGAGGCCTCTTGTTTGGAGAGCAGCGAGCATCAGTCTGCTTCCCCCAGCTTTTCTCCCTCCCCTGCCCCACGGTGTTGTCCCATCAGGTCTTTAGGGACGTGAAGAGAAAGAGCCGTCCCCTCTTGCACGTCTCTGCACACTCCCGGGGAGCAGTGGGAACAGCGGTGGCCTCTCCCCAGACTCCCCACCCCTTTTCCTGACCCCCGCTCCTTGCCTCCATGTGCTTTTAAGGAAACCAGTTTTGAATGTTTTAAGGTAACACTTTAGTCCTGCCCGGAAACGGGATCCCCCTCAGTGCCAAGCAGTGTGGGGCACTTTCCTCCCCATGGGTTGCTTCCTGCTGGCATGACCTTGGCTCGTCTCCACAGGAGCCTCCGATGACTGTTCCTCAGAAAGAGGCAGTCCCAGGGGCTTCAAGTCAGATAAGCATCCCCGGAGAGGCCGGAAGGTGTGGGCGTGTGTGAGAGCGCCTTGTTGCCAATAAAACTCCAACCAGTGTCTCAAGAGTTGCTTTCCTAACCTGGAGTTGTTTTCTCAGGCATTTGGACTTGATTTTGTGTGCGTGCGTGCGTGTGTGCGCCTTTTGTTGTTTTCTGGGAGAGAGCGACCTAGTGGTCATTAGTTTAACATGACTAATTAAAAAACCAACAATGAGCCTGCGTTCTGGGAGCTCTTTTGTTTGTCACGGTTGGTGGGGACCAAAGCGGGGCTGGTAAAGACCTGCCTCAGGCCAGCTGGGTGACCTTCGAGACTTACTGTGCTGCCCCCCCTATCCTCCCTGAAATGGAGGTGGTGACCTTGACCTCCCTTGTCAAGCACTTTGCAGTCTCCCGAGAAGAAATGTTCACAAGGGCTCGTGATTGCTTATTACAACATTTTAACTAGAGGCAGTGCTGCTGCTTCTCTCTGAATTGACATTCAGGCCCTCAGTCGCCAGCCTTCATTTTAAAACCCCGGCTCTCTACCTGAGGTGCATTCTCATTGAATCCCGAATGGTTGGGTTTGATGCTGGAACTGGTGGTGGAGCTGCTGCGGCCTGGCTTTCTGTGAAAGGTCAGACCAGGTCAGGTTGACTGTCCCATCGGACCTCACAGCCGCAGGTGCAGAGTCCAGAAAACCCAAGTCTCTTGGAAATGAAAGGTTCTGCTGAGGAGCTGCGCTGTAGAAGCAAACGTTCTCCTTGCTCAGACAAGTACAGCAGGAGACACAGGAAAAAGCCAAGCTTCCCTCAGGGCCCTGCCAAAGCACTTCAGTTCTGATCTGAGAGCGGGGCAGTTTATCTTGGGATCACAGCAGAGTCCCATCCAACCCCCAGGGGCCTCTGCAGAGAACACAGCGCGGAGGACGGCATGTAGGAGACACAACCTGCAGGACCAGTTCACTGGGCTACCTAATGGCCACTGCCTACATTGCAGTAGTCCTAGAGGTTCCCTATGCTCAGCATGGCACACAGCTGTATTGAGAAGAGTTCACTGTCTAAATACACGACAGGTTGGGATGGGTGAGTGACATGCCGCAGCTCACATGGAGGGTCGGTGGCAGAGGTGTGAGTGGAGCCCAAGGGGAACTCCCAGGCCAGGCCCCGACTTCTAGCTCCTGCTTTCTCCTGTCAAGATGGTAAAAACTTTGGGCTGCCACTGACCTGCGTGGGGACTGAACCGCACCCTCAAGGGGAAAGCTGTTGCCTTATTGCCAGTTCCCCTGAGAGATCCAGCCTGCCACTTCCAGCCTGCATGAAGGCTTCCTCCCTCGCCTGCCACAGCTTGCTTGCTGTCACTCAGGGTCAGCAATGAATTCTGTGTGCATGAGGTCAACCCTGTAGCAGGTCGACTTGTTGGACAGCCAGTGCCAGGCCTGCACCAGGTCAACCCCATGCATCTCTATGGGAGGTTGGCCTCTTGTCCAGACAGTCCCATCTAGTCCTCATGTCCCACCTTGCATTTCTGTGGGGAGTAACCTGTTGTCTGGGGAGCTGCAGGTATGTGACAGGTTAATCAAGTGAATTCCTATGGAATGTCGATCCTGTCCAGGCAGTACTGCCAAGGCACCAGGTCAACCCCGTGCATATCTATGGGAGGTGGCAAGGTTGGCCTGACCCCAGGGATTATTTAGGCAGCAGGATAAGGCTCCCAGGATGATGGGGGCAGCTAGCTGCTGGGCCACTTTGGCCCCAAGCACTGGCAACCATTGGAGTGGCAGAATCGGGCCTCTGGGGTACTACCATGAGCATCACTTGAGGAAGGGGCAAAACAAGTGGGAAGCTGCAGACAGTTTACTTTTGGGCCACCAGGTCACCCCAATACATTGCTGTGGCGGGTTGACCTGTTGAGCAGTCCTGGCTGGGCACCGGCGTGCTGACAGATGTGCAGGCCCCTGCTCTAACTCATGGCACTTTACATAAAGCACCATCAGTTAGAGCACACCCCCAACCCAACAAACATTTCCCCGTTGGGTCAAGGGGCCAGGCTCAAACCTGCTTGCAGGGGTGGGGGGAGCCAGCCTCTCCCCAGTGCTGCCTGTGACCTCCCCAGTTCCAGGACTGTCATCAGGAAGGATGGGGGAAGGGCGAAGCCAGAAGCAGTGAACTGCCAGCTGGGGTTTGCCCAGCCTGAACTGGAGGGGGGCAGAGGACTCCGATCCATCTGTGCCCCCCACCCCTCTCCAGCCCCTGGATAAATTAATCCTAGGATATAAAAGTTCCCTAAGGTGCCCTAAAGATACCTCGTTTGATGAGGGTTAATTTTTCATAACATCAGCTACTTTAAAAGTGCTCTGCAGCTATGCACGTGTCACAGCACAACTATAGGGCACTTTCAGGGGGCTGATTGTGTGCAATCTCTGTCTGTGCCCCATGTCATTATCACTGCATTTCTGTGGGAGTTTGATCTGTTGTTTGAGTAGCCCTTGCTGGGCACCAGGTCACCCATCTGCATTCTTAAGGGAGGCTGACCTTGTGTCCGCAGTCCCACCCAGGCCTCCGGTCATCCACTTGCATTTCTATGGCAGTTGTTCCTGTTGTTCACCCAGTCCCAGGCATGCACCAGGTCAACCCCATGCATTGCTATGAGAGGTTGACCTGTTGTCCAGGGAGCTGCGGGCAGGCTATGGGTTAATGTACCACAGCAGTTTTCAACCTTTTCATTTGCAGACCCCTTTGGAAACTTCAAACGGAGGTGCAGACCCCTTTGAATTGCCAGTGTGGGTATTCACATACTTTGATCGTAGTCATTTTCACAGACCCCTTTGATATAGTCTGCAGACCCCTAGGGGTCCATGGACCACAGATTGAAAACCACTGATCTACTGTATTCCTATGGTAAGTGGACCTGTTGCCTGGGCAGTACTGCCAAGATACCAGGTCAACTTCATGCACTTCTATGGGAGCTGGCAGGAGCAGCAGGCTGTCCAGGTGGCTTGGGGCCTGGTGCCAGGGACCACTGGGAGAATGGGATGAGGCTATGGGAAGCTCGGGGGTTTGGCAGAGGTAGCTGGATGCTTAGCCAATTTGGCCCCAAGTGCTGGAGACTGCTGGGGTGGCAGGATCAGGCCCCAGAACCCCAGGGCACTTTGAGCTGCACCCTGGATGCACACACTTCTCTGGATAAGGGATACACATTTCTCTGGATAAGGGATAAAGAGGGTAAAACCAATACCAGGAACCTCATTAGAAGTCTCCTCTGGCACTTGAGAGGCCTCATTTGGCATTTTCAATAGCTGCTCTCTTTGAGTAAATAACCCCGCAGGCCCTGGGAGCTTGCATGGAGGACTGGACTAGCCCCAACAGCCTTGTGCCATGGCAGAGCCTTGGGGTTCCTGTCCTGGGAGACCCCTGGGGAGAAACCTGATCCAAACACAGGTCTCTCCTCCTCATACTCCTGTACAGGAGTTTGGTAGGGGGGCTCCCAAACGAGGCAAGAACCTTCCATTTGTCATGCAGCCTGGGCAGGTCACAGCAGGTCATGGAAGCCTTCCCTCCCCACCCCCACCCCCCATTAATTACTATTAAAATAAAAAGTTCACTGGAGTGGAACAAACATAATTACTTTTTGGGGAGCCTAATTATCTACGTTTATTGCCAGTGCTTTGTTGTAATTGATTGCTAATGGCTTGCTTCGCTCCTGCATTATCTAATTAATGCCCCTGCAGAAGACTGGATCTCAGGCTTCTCCGGAGTCCCACTGGCCCAGCGCAGCTCCGCCTCTGCTTGTCCCAGTGGGCCCTCTGTGAGCTCCAAGCTGCCTCGTCTTCCAGCTCCTGGCTGTGCGGTGCAGATCCCTCTCTGACTGCTTGATGCACTTCCCTGTGACCGCTGGCTCAGAGCCCACCTCCCACATCTGGTTGCATCCTCTCTCTAGCCCTTGCTAACTGCTCTGACTTCTGGCATGCTCTGGCCTGCTACCTCCAGTGGCAAAGTGACCCGGGGGAGAGCTGCTGCCTCACAGTGCACAGACCTGTCAAATGAAGTGTAGACCTGGTTGGAAAAGGGACTGAACCCAAGTAGATCCAACCCCAGGGGATCCTCCTGGTTGTGGTGACAGATATCTCTTCTGCTTTTTGCTCTGTGAGCCCTGCACTCATGAGAACATACATGCGAGCGTGTCCTGTGGGTGCAACAGTGATGGCATCGCCTGCCAGATCCCAGAGCACTCTGCCGGGGATGGTAGCAGAGGGTATGGGTGTTGCTGGAGTATGCGCAGAAGAGAGCGAGGCTTCCAGGGGAGCTGGGGGTGGAATTTGTCCCAGAGACTATTACTGGCACTGGCTCAGGATGGTCCTGCAGCCTCATACCAGGGGAATGTGACCTGATTCCAGCCCCTGATGCAGTTGCCTCAGTGCTGCCTTCCAGTGCACAGACTGGGGAAGCTTGCCCTGGTTTCAGGCATCAGCGCGTATCTGGGAGCTGCAGGAGTTCAGTTCCCCTGGGCTTTGTAAAAAGCTCTTGCTGGGGGCAAGCTGGTTGTGTGGGAAGTTCAAGCCACCTTGCTACACAAGGAGGAGGGAATCAGGGGGTTAAATTGCTGAAAGAGCAGCCAAGGAGACAGACTCTAGGCCTCAGGGAAGTGGGGTGGCTCACCATCTAGGCTAATCTTTTGGCTTATTTCTCCCATGCAGCAGGTGCAGAGGTGGAAGAAGACAGGCTGGCAGGAGTCCCTGTAGGGAGCAGGAATCTGCTGACTGTTTTGACACCTCTCAAGCATGCAGGAGCCCCTGTGTCGTTCAAGGGCTGAGGAGTTGTGCTGTGCACCAGAGGAAGACGGATTCACCTTGCAGGGACGGCAGGAGCCCCCCGTGAGTGAGTACTGGCCAGGGCTCTCATTACTCTTCCCCCTGCCTCCCCAGGGGGTTGACATGGGCGTGCAAGAGATGGACATCCCTGGAATTTCCATTTCCAGTATGCAAGGGCCTTCAATCCTTGCAAAGCATGGGGCCAGTGCAGCCAGGCTTAGCAGGGACAGCCGAAAGGGTCTGAAGAGCAACGCCAGCAGCTGTCTGGAAACGCTGTTGCAGCAGTACAGCAGAATCCAAGTCTGTCAAACCACCGGCAGTACATGCTGGGCATGTCCTCAGCCTCGTTCTCCAGGGCTTGTTTCACAGCAGCCGCTGGGGGAATTCTCACTCCCGGACGTTCAGTTGCGCTGAGACACACCGACCCGGCTGTGCTGGTCTGTACTTGAAAGTGTCTGTGCTGAAGGGCTCACAACAGACCTGGGCAGGGCAGAAGTAGAAATGGTGGCAGAGGCCAGATCTCTTGAGGCACCCTGGCTTCAGGGATGGGGCTGCCCAGAAACCGGGCACCTTGAGGCAAAGCTGCCTCTGGGAACTACCCTGCATTGGCACAGGGTGATATTTCTCAGGCAGCGGCAAATTTGCCTGGATTCAAGGGGCTGCGTCTGGTGGGCCCAATTTGTTTGTTCCTCTGGGGTTTCCCAAGATACCCCATTCCCATGTGTACAGCTTTAGGCACCTAAATACCTTTGGGGACCTGGCTGGAGCTGCATGGAGCCTATAGCACAGCTCAAGGTGTGCTGAGTCCTCCTGCAATTCCCTAATCTCTGGGCTGCTCCCTTCCATCTGGAGGCTGAATCCCTGCTGTGGCAGGAGGGAGCTAGAGGTGAGACTGCATCTCAGAGCTGCCCCTCGCTCAGAAATCAGCCAGTGTCTCAAACACGATCTCTTCACTCACTGACAGCCACCAGAAGGCAAAGGTATGTGAGGGGCTGCTGCTTCCCCAGTCGCACTCCCCTGAGGCTGCGGGATGGGGCAAGCAGGACCTGAGAGTTTAATTATCAGCTCTTCAGCCCCCTGACACTCCTCTGCAGGCCTCAGCTTCCTTTGAAGCTGTGAACGCTCCAGATTTCTTTCCGCAGCCCTCGGAGGCGTGGGGAATCCAGGGCAGCTGCTCTGGGAGGCAGCTCCATATGCGGAGAGCCACCACCTGGTGCACGGAAGCTGCTCTGCATTGCACTGCTGGGGGGTGGGGGGAGGAATGCACCCTGTGCATCATTAGTAGATGACCTTTGACTCTCCAAAGGATCAGTGACATCTCCCAACCTCTGCAAAGGGTGGTTACACTGAGCAGCTTTACTGGAGCTCAGCCTGACCTTGGATGCCAGGGGGAATGGCCAGGCAGTGGAGCATCTCTTCTGCAGGGCCCTGTGAGATGGAATCACTGGTGGGGTCCCTGGGTCTGGCTCAGCTCCTGTAAGTCTCAGGTCACCCAGCTCCAAGAGATGCAAGGCCCCATCGGTGGCACCATGCCAGCCTGCCACACAGCCTTGCAGAGCTGGGTCTAGGGGAGGAAGCCTGCCAATGTCAGGGAAGCAGCCCCCATCCACTACTCCCCATACCTTGCCTTGCCACGCACTGCCATGTCAAGATGCTCCAGCCCCTTCCCTCCCACACTCAGTCAAGCAGCTTTGATTTCTTCTGACATCCTGGAAATGTCAGTGTTTCTCTGGATTAAAGGTCAGATCCCAACGGGTGGATTTCCAAATGTCATCCCTTTCCATCCGCACTGTGCACCATGCTGCCTGCCTCCATACAGGGAGAGCACACGGCCCAGGGGCACTGCCAGGGGGAGCCAGCTGTGCCCAGGTGGGGCACAGCTACGGCACCCCCCCACCTCACCCAGGCTGGGCCATCCCACTTGCTCTCGCTGGTGCTACTTGGCTGGAGATCTCCACAAGGCTGGAAGGTCTCAGGATAGAAGAAGGGGCAGGCTCAAGGCTTAGCCATTAGCCACAGGCAACAGGCCTTCTGGATCTTACAGCAGCAGGCTCCACTGCCTAAGCTCTGAGGCCTGAGTCTGCAAGCCAGAGGCTCGCTGACCTCCGTACAAGCCCCAGCCACCGTTGGAGAGATCAGAGTGCCCTGGTGACGGGGCTGGGTTGCATGCCCCTGCTGAGCAGGTTCTTCTGCAGCTGTCCCACTGTTGGCTGGGGTCCCACCAGCTATCATCTGTGGAGCAGTTTGGCCTCGCCCTGCAGAGCACGGGCAGTGGAACCAGGCCGTGGGTGAGCTGTGACCTCCAGGAATAGCCAGGCAGGCCCTGCTCCCTCTGCGCTGCGACATGCAGCCGAGTCCTGGCACCGCAAGGGCAAGGGGCTTTGCTGCTTGGCTGCAGTGAGACTCTGCTGGGCTCAGCTGCTCCGGCTGGGGAGCCTCCAGCGAGCCTCTAGTGCAGTGGACGTGCCTGGCAGCCCCAACCCAGCTGAATCCCCCCATGCAGCACCATGGGGCACAGGCCCTGCCATTCTCCAGGCAGCCATCCAACCAGGGCAGGAGCACTTGGGGTCACTGCTGACACCCTGACTGGCCAGGCCTCCGCCTGGGCATTGCACCCAGCCTGCCTGAAGTCTCTTGCTTCCCACTGGCACTGGCTGTGGTGTCCTCACTGCAGCGCTGTCACCTGCTTCCCCCCAGAGGTGACAGCAGTTCGGTGACACGGGACATTCTAGCTGTCCTCCCTCCACCACTGTCCCTCTGTCTCTAGCAGAATGGGCGTCCCTCGCTGCCCTGGCATGGGTTGCAGATGGGTGTTGATTGGGCAGAGTCTGGAGGACGGGAGCTGATGAGAGTGTACAAGCTGCCATTCCCTGGCCATGGCTCTGTCTTGCCCAGGCTCCTGTGTCACACAGGGGCAGAGAGTGGCTACCAAAAGGGAGACCAAACAGGGAACAACCGGGTTTTCTCCCCTGCTCCGCTCCCACTTGCAGCCTCCAGCTGCCAGGATCTGTGCAAAGTAGTTCAGAGGTGCTGGTCTCTTCTCCCCTTCTGCTCCTGTGGTGTGGCTCTCTGTGGTCCTACTTCCCTGCCTGCTGGGAAGCCTTGAGATCCATGGCAGCAGAGGTGCAAAGCCTTGCCATAGCACAGCAACCCTGGCACATGGCTCGCTGCAGGGTGCAGTTGCCGTGGGGGGGATTCCACGGGCTTGCACACACACATGCACACGCACACTTGCTCTTCCCTTCCCACCTCCCACTCTCCTTTGGTTGCAATTGTCTCCTGCACGGCTGTCATTTGAAGTGATCCCCGGCCCCGGCTGTCATGGTAACTGGCTTGTTTGCTGGGCTGCATGGCAAGGCTGCTCGTAGCAAACCCTGGCCCTGCCAGAAAGAGGGCAGGGGGCTGGGAGGCCTGCAGAGGAGGGTGCTCCTGAGCTGGGTGGACCAGGGGATGCCAGGCCAGGGAAGACGGGGCTCCTTGGCTGTCACGGCGCAAGGGCAGCACAGAGAACTGCACTCACCCATACTCAGGGTCAAGCCAGCCCCTCTGCAGCATCTCCCCCAGCCTGTGCCTGCCTCCTGGGCGAAGCCAGGGAGCAGAGAGAGGGCAGGGTCCTCTGCCTATCCAGGCAGGATGCTGAAAGGCTGCAGGGTCACCAAGAGGACCTCCTACCTCGGGGTGGCTCTGGGGCTCGCTAATGGCCATGTGGCATGCAGCTGTGTTCTCCCAGCACTGGGGCAGGGGAGGAAGGAGGTCTCCACTGCTGGGGAAACTGAGGCACAATGGGCTAAGTGACTTGCCTGAGGGCAATCAGTGGCTGAGCTGGGTGGGGGCATGGACACGTTGCCAGGCTCGCTCATCTCTGCCCCATGTCACAGTGTCTCTTCCTTCCCCTTCCCAAGCAGCAGCAAGGGACCCTGCCTGTGCCTGCATGGAGCCTCCCTCATACAGCTGATTCCTCCCCAGCGTGGCCTGGGTGGGGTGAGACGTGTCAACTGAGGCATCGCTCCCAACTGCGTGTCTGCAGGCCAGCTAGCAAAGGTCAGTCCCCTTCCAGCCCTCAGATCCCCAAGCCAGCACCTGGGAGAGTGCGTGGGATGGAGGTGGGGGGATGTTCTTCAGTGCAGGAAAATGTCAGCGTGGAGAGACCTGGCAGAGACGCAGCGAAGGTGAGCGAGACAGCTTGTGGGAGAGGCGGCAGCTGGTCGCCAGGCACTGCGGGGAGCCGGGGCAGCCATGGCATCAGATGGCGGCTTCACGCCCGAGCTACTCAGGGATCCGGGTTTTCCTTTGCACAGCAGCCGTGCGGGAGCTGCCAATCACCCGGCCTCTCTCCCAGCACTTCACCAGCCTCACCCCCTTGTCGCCCCCTGCCCCCTTCGCTCCTGGGAGGATGAAGCCCCTTTGGTTACCGCAAAGCTGGGAACTACTCGGTCTTTGGTTAGCCATGGGGCCCAGCCAGAAGGGAAGCAGCTGTCCCAGAGGAATAGCCCCAGGAGCCGGCGCCACTAGGCAAGCAAGGCCAGGCTGCTGTGCGATTGCCAGCAGGGTCACCGGACATATGAAGCATTCATACCACTGCAAGCAGCAGTGCGGTGGGGTAAGACAGGAGTGGACAGACCATGCAAACCCCTAATGTGGGGCAGCTTTGCCTCGTCTGGTAGAAAATCACCCTGAAACTACATGGGTGTATGACACACTGCTGTCTCAGCTCACCCTAGGGCACCCCTGGCTAAAGGCAGCCAGGCTCCTACCTGCTCTGCTGTCTCCTAGGGGCAAGGTGCAGCAATGGACCCCCTAATTTGTATGCTATCCCGGGAGAGCAGCGAGTCTGTCCCTTCCAGGGTAAGTGATACGCTTACCCTGGAACACAGAGACCACATATGCTGCCATAGGGACTAGGTGCTTATCTGCCAGTGCGGTACATAAATGCAATCAGCATAAAGTCCACCCATCCTTGTCCCACATGGAGGCCTGCTTTATGCACCACCACAGCACCAGCAGGATGCACCTTGTTTCTGGTGACACTGCATTCACACAGCACCAGCAGGATGCACCTTGTTTCTGGCTACACTGCATTCCCCTGCCAAAATAACCCAGCTAATGCAGCAGCTGTGCAAGCCCTTCCCTGGGAGTGGGGGGGAGGGAGGGGATAGTGCTGTACTGCCATGGCAGAGGCTCCCAGCACTCAGCCATCCCAGCACAAACTGCCCTCCCACACTGTGCTTTGGCAGGGATCTGCCTACTAACAGCTTTCAATTCTGCTGCCCAACAGTCAGAGTCCCCCTGGTTTTGAAAAGGCTGGCACATGCACCGCACCATCTGTAGTAGCACAAGAGGCTGACCACCCACCCACCAGTCCCTGCCTGCTGAACTGGA
>NW_005842137.1:1114652-1133967 GCF_000455745.1 Alligator sinensis | reverse complement strand
GACCTGGACCTGTTCCCAAGGGCCACGGCAGCAAGCAGGCCAGATGCATCTACTGCAGACGACCCTGGTGCACAGCTCCATGGCAGGTGAGGGGTTTCCAAGCACTAATGCCCTCGCCACTGAGCCCAGCGCTCCTGGAAGAGAGCAGAAGTAAGTGTAATACCTACCTGGGGACACCAGAGAGCGCGCAGGAGGAGAGAGACAGGCTAGGGGCTGAGAGAGGAGCAGGTTTAAAAGTGCAGCCACATGATAGAAAGGTAGGGAGATGGGAACAGAGCAGGGACAAACACCCAAGCAGATGCACGGACTCAGCAGAGCCCAAGGTGAGCTCAGGAGGAGCGAGAGGGGACAGCAGGAGGCCAGGACGGTTCCAGTGGGCTGAGAGAGGAGTCAAGGTGCACACGATCTACCACGGGCCAGGCCAGCCCCACAACAGCCTGGCCCCTGGGCCATCCTTGGGCCTTATCAGACTGGTTGGCAGGAGGGACGGATCCAGACTGAGCCACCCCGCGCAGTGTCAGGGCTTGTCCGACATCCGTGCTTAGGCCTGTCTTTTGCCAGAGGCCCCGGGCTGGAGTTGCACAGGCAGGCAGGGGCACAGCCACGCATTCCTTGTTCATTGCCTGGCACTACTAGCCCTGGTGCTCCCTCAGGCCATGAGCTGCCTCCCCTGCAAACCTGGTTGCATTTGCAGGGTGTTTGGTTTTGCCACCTTGTAAAAGGACTTTGGGATGAAGGATGCTCCTGAAAGGCATGGGCTTATTAGTCCAGAGCTCATTTCCAGAGAGCTGAGGCCAGGCCCATACCCAGGACCATCAGAGGCACTAGAAGAGCATGTTCCAAAACAGCTCCATGCACATGGTGGGGAGAACAGAGCAGGGAAGAAAGCCAACCCCAGCTCCTTTGAACATCAGAGAGCAGGGAAAATGTGTGTCACCACTGAAGAGTAACAGCCTACTCCTGCTACCACCCAGTGTGGCAACCCCTTTAGCCCAGAAGGTCGAGGTCTGTGCCTATCACCCACCATTATGGGGGTCTTGCTGATCCCCTGGTTTCCAGTCCTGGTTTCCTTCCGGGACCCCAGGCTGATGTTGTCCAGCCAGGCATCCAAGAGCAGGGACTGAATCTCTCTCCCTTGCAAAGCACTTAATCGTTGGTGCTGGGCACTTGCATCTCCCAGGGAACCACAGTATGAGATGGGAGTGCTCAGTGCTAGTCAGGAACAAGCCTGAACTGGGGCAGAGGGGCTTGGACACAAATGCAGGGAGGGGGCTCAGGCCCAATCCTCACACCCCTGATTTTGATGCAGAAGGGGCAGAAGATCCATACTCCCAGGTCCAGACCAGCCCAGCCAGCCTGCTCCCAAACTGGATCAAAGCTGCAGTTTTCTGAAGGAGAACAAGGAGGTTGAAAGCTCCTGACATTTTTGCTCCCCCCAAAACTCATCTAGGTGCGGCCCTGAGCATCCCTTTATCACGACCCTCTCTCTGCTGTGTGCCCTCCTGGCCAAGAAAGGACCAGGCTTCATGGTATAATAGACAGAGCCATCTCCTCCAGACCAGGACTGCGAAACAGACCCTGCCAGGAGTCTCCACTTCCCAGGGTGAGACATTGCTGGGGCAGGCCTGGCCACAGGGGTGCAGTGCAGACAGAGCTGCTTGGACTTTTTTTTTTAATTTAAAATTTTCCATATTCCAAGCCAAATTAGCCAAAACAAATGACAAATCTATGAGTCAGTCCAGGACCATAAGTGGCCCTACTACAGGCAAATGTCCTCCACCCCCATCTGGGGATTCAGATGTTTCCAAAACCTTTGGCAGACATCCTACTTGCAGGCCCAAGCCCAGAGGCTTGGAGTTCAGATGCCCTAGTTTTGCTTACCCTTGGCCATATGGCCGCAGGAGCAAGCTAAGTAACATCTCCCCTTTCCATAAAGTGGGCATAAAGTCAAGAGAGAGAAGGAGTCACCAGGATGCTGCTGCCCTTCCCCAGTCACAGGGGGTTGCAGTCCACCTGTTTTACCTGTGGCAGGTTTGGGTGAGATGTCTTGTGCTGTGTCAGGGCTGACGGTAGTTGTACTGAGCGGATAAATGATGGATTTGTATAGCATGGTCTGGATGCGGCTGATCCTACCGCATGCAGGGGGTTGGACTGGATGTGACCCCTGGAAGGCCCTTCCAGCCCAACTTCTCCATGATTCCCCAGCAAGCAGCCTGCTCTCCCCTCGGGGAGATTGCCAGCTCCCCCTGAGCCGCTGATTGGCTCCCGCTTCCCTCGGGAGATGGCTCCTGCCATGGAAACGCTTGGAAATTGCCAGGAGAAATGAGGGCTATAAATCACCCTGGCGTTTGATAGCGAAAGGCACTCTTCTTTCACAAGCTGCTCGAAAGAAAGCCGGGTGCTGGGAGCAGGGTTCATTCCTTCCCGGGGGTGCAGCCTGGGACTTCCCATTTCACATGGGCCGGACCTTCTCCAAGCGCCGCCTGTCCGACTTTCCCAGGGCTTATTGGCATGCTGCTGCTCAGCGACAGGTTACTCATCAATAGGCAGCTTAGGAGCAGCAGGGGAAAGGGGCAGCAACTGGGGCTGAAAGAAGACAGGCGAAGACTTTACCAGTGGGCAGAGTTCTAGTATATGGGCAGGGAAAGCCTCCCCCTCCTGCTGCCTGCCCTGTCTGGGGCAGCATAAGGATGAGAGGATGTTTGGAGCATCAGACCCCATGAGCCTGGATATTCACATTGCAAAGCTCTTGGAAGGTGCAAATGCTTTTCCGCAGCAAGTCACCTGCTGCCTCCTCTCCTTAGGGAAAGGCAGGTTGTGCAGATCAGCTCCATGAATATGCTGCGTTTGCTGCTCCAGTCCCTGAGTGCACAGCCGGGTCTGTTATCTTCTTTCCTTCCTCTCCGGCTCCCTGAGCACAAAACTCAAACACTCCTCACTCTCACAACAGGTTTTAGCTGCGATCGGGGCTGCCCAAGGCTGGAGAGGCAGCCTCTGCCTCAAAGACCCTGCAAACGAGTAGGACAAATGGGGAGGAGGAGGGGAAAGTTCATGCAGGCATAGGACCACGGCACGGGGAAGCCTGGCCTGCTTTGGGCATGTTATGCCCTGGAATGGGGGCAGTGCCGCTACCTCGGAGCACTGCTGGGTCCAGACTGAGACAGAGTGTAAGAGTGCATGCCTGGCAGTCACCTATCCTCTACGGAGGCTGGATCGCATCCACACTTCCCCAGGGCATTCCCACGCTGCACACATGGTCCAGGGGCCTCGTACCCGCACCACCCTGGGGACCTGCATTACCTTCAATCTGGCCTGGGCTGGAGCTTTCCACCACAGACGTTAACCCAGGAGCCAAAAGAGCCCTTCTGGGTCCAAGTCCCAGCTGTAACAAGCCCCTCTGCCCTCCCTTTCCCCCCATCAGCGGAGACTCCGTGTCAGGCCCTGCATTTTCAGGCTGCCAGGTGATGATGCAAGACATCAAGGTGGCCACCCTGCTCCAGCCCTGCTGATCCCCTGCCAGTCCTGCCCTCTGAAGGGGAGCACTCCTGGGGTGCTGGAGAGCAGACCCAGGGGTGACTGCACTGGTCCTGCACCTTCTCAGCAGAGCGTCTCCCCCCCACCACTGCCCTTGCTTGCCTTCTCCCATGATGGTGGGCAGAGCGGTGCCCCCCAGCTCCCCACAGCTTTCAGCTCGAGGAAATCCAGCCGCTCCCAGCCAGGAGGTGACAAAGGGCCTGATCTTGCAGGTTGCTGATCTTCTCCAGGCATTTGTCTGCATTGAAGCCACTAGGCTGGCACGGACATGCCCAAGCCCCCCGATGCCCATGAACCACCTGCTCCAGAGGCAGGCAGGCAGCTTCAAAACACTTCCAGCAGCGCTGTGAGTTATGGCAGCTGGGGCGTCCCACTGTCACACGGCGCGGCGTGGCCAGGCTAACAGGGATCAATGTAATCCTTCCCCGCAGTGCGTGCCTGTAATTGTCGATCTATTAGAACGGTAATTGTGTTGGGACCGCGCCAGACTTGAGAAAGCAATTAGTGCATGAGCCAGGGTGGGGGAAAGAGAAAGCAAGTGTCTGTGGGGCTTCCCCCCCTTATCACTGCCTCTGCCCACACAGCCAGGGCAAGGGGGCAGAGGGACATTGCAGGCTCCTAGCGGGGAAGGAAGGGATTCTGGTCTCTAGTGGCTCATCACACGGGGATGTCTGGGCTGTTTCAGCTTGCTGCGTGGTGAAACCAGCCGAGCGCAAAAGCAGGCAGATACAAACGCCTGCCTCCAGCACAGCCCGGCCAGCAGCCTCCTAGCGCCTTCACACAGTGCAACACCTCATTGTTTTTAACCAAGAAGGGAGCTAGACAATGCACCGCTGACACCCACGCAATACTGAGGCGGGGGCTGCTGTCAGACGTGCCCCTCCTGCAGGCCTGCTACTGCTTGACAGTACAGGGCCTATGCCACACAGCTGAGTATGGCTCAATCCATCCCCGGAAAGCAGGGCTGTGGCTGCATGCCGGACACGGCAGGACAGTGTCATGTCCCGTGTTACAGATCATGGGCTGTTCCTGGAACCTGGTCCTGTAACAATGGCCGTGCTCCATCCATAGCAAACCCCCTGCTTTCCTAATGTGCCTGTCCAGGCTGCATCTGGGTGCCATGCACAGATGAAGACAATAGTACTTCTGCCTGAGCAGACCAGATGGTCCCTGCTCAGTCCCAGCTGCAGAGGCCCAGGGTCACACGGGCAGATGTAGCAAGTGTCAGGGAGCTGGGAAGGACAGTGGAGGGGATGTGCTCCTGCAGGATTCTCTGTCCAGGTGTCTCCCCAGGATGGAAATGCCTGTCTCTCCCTCCTGTGTGCTGAGCACCTTCTCACACAGGAGCCTGAAAGAGAAGCAATCTCCACATGGCTGCCATAGACCTGCACGGCTTCCCCCCGTCTTTTTTTTTTTAAGACATTTTTTGTGTCTCAAGCCAAATCAGTCAAATCAAATCCAAATCCATGAGTCAGTCCAGAACCATAAGTGGCCCTACAACTGGCAAACTTCCTCCACCCCCACCAGGGGCTTCAGGTATTTCCAACGTCTTTGCCCAGGGGTTTGGATGCCCCCAAGTTTCGCCTGCCCTCAGCCATGTGTCTGCAGGAACAAGCTAGGAAGGAGCCTCCCATTTCCATAAAGTGGGCTTAAAGCCCCAACACCTTGGCAGGTATTAAACCATGCCAGAAGAGCAGTTATCCCCCGGGCGCTTAAGGAAAACTGCCTTCATGGACCCAGATACAGGGTGTTTCCCCACTGCTGCAGGGCATAGCAGAGACCCACTCCAGGGAGCAAGGAGCTGGCTAGCCTGGGCATCAGGGTTTCTCTGCAGTGCTGGGCACTGGTGACTAGCTGGAGTCCGTTCTCCCTCGATATCACATATTGGCACTTCCAGAGATTTCTACTCGCTTTGAGCCTCAGCCGGGGTTCAACCATCCCCATCCTGTCCTGTCCCTCCCCCCTGGGACCTTCTTCTCATCTGCGGCATTGTTGGCATGTCTCAGTGCCTTGCACGAGCTACACATGCACCCTGCACGCGGCTCTGCACATCTGCAGCTTTCACTGCCAAGCCGCAGGTTCCTTGGTTAGGGGTTGAAGGGCAGAACGAGTAAAAGCACCTACAAATTAGATAATGCAATGCCCATCTCGGTGCCCTCAAAGCAGCATCCCCATCCCTTGTCACTGCTCCTCTCTGTGCCCATGATTCCCACTGTGTTGTCTACATAGACTGCAAGCTCTTTGGGGCAGAGACGACCATACGACACAACCCAATGGGGTCCTGATCCCAGGCTGGGCCTCAAGGCATTCCTTCAACGTTCATAAATATACTGATGATGTTTCCATTTCCGCTTCTCTCTGGCTTTCTCTTTTCTTTAAGAAATACTTGTCGAGACTCCCCATGAGACAGAGGAACTAGAGCGGGAATCTCAGTGTTTGTCCTTGATCCTGAATGAAGCAGTTACGGAATTACCCTGGGAAACTGCAATACTCCTCCTTCGTACCACATTCATTATAATAAACAGCTCCCTAAATGCAACCATATTTGCAACCCTCTTCTGCGGATAAGATCAGGACTTTATTAAAGCATTAAGCCTGAAGAGCTGTAATAATGGAGACCTAAATGATTCTTGCCGCTAAAAGAAAATGGGCTGAGATAAATCTTTAGGGGGAAAGAAAAAAAGAGGAGGGGGAGAAAAAAGAAGCTGTTGAAGTGGAACCGAAGTAGGCTTCTGCTTCAGATTATAAACCACCTTACTGGCACAATAGACACAGGCGGGGGGAATAGTACTGCACCAAATAGGCATCTCTCACAGTTGACACAGACAGTGTGAATGTGCCGCTAAGTGAATGGGAACCTGGGGCATTTAAACAAGAAGAGGAGGTGACAATGAAGGCAGCAGTCAGTAGTAGTACTATGGCAGGCCCAGCTGAGGTCCTTATCCTGTGCGCCAGGTGCTGTACAAACACAGAGCAAAAAACAGTCCCTCTCCTGAAGAGTTTAACTCTTAGTAGGTAAAACTAACTTGAGTGGGGAGGGAAGCAGAGGCAGGAAGAGGGGAGAAAATCAGTGGCACAGATCCTGGCTCCCAGCCCAGTGCCATGTCTGCTGGAAAATGCTTTCTTCCCAGAGTGAGACTGAAGGGCAACCCACACCACGGGGTGCTGGCCCCCCCCAGCAGGCTGCCCCCAGCCATCTGAGTGTGGGGAGCATTATGCTTGGGTGGCATTAGCCGGCTAGGCTCTGATCCGGAAATGCCCTGCAAGAGGACAGCCCCTCAAGGACCTATTAAGGCCGGCGGCTGATGCAGAAACAATTTGGGGGCTCTAGTGAGGAGATTCCACAAAATGTCATCTACTTGGCATAGCCCCGCTGGGATCTCCCTGGGCACTGCCAGCCAATCAGGAGGGGCTGGTAACAACCCAGACAACCTTTTCCAATGAAAACTTTTCAGCGGGAGCGAAAAATGTCTATTTCTTTTGAAGCTTTTCAGTTCAAAGCCATTTCTTTGTATTCACCACTGCCAGGATTGTAATGGTGGTTTAGGGCGGGGAGGTTTAACTTCCATTTTCTGCCTTTTTTCTCTCCCGCTCCATTTCTCCACCAGAAGAGCAGGAAAAAAGGGAGGAAGGAGGGCAACAGACTCAAAATCAGTTCCACTTGAATGGCAAATGTTTCATCTCAAATCATGTGGTCAGAAAAAACCTGGCATGTCTCAAATATGAACGTGTACAAAAAATGTTCTGTCTTGTCAAAAAACAATTTGTCCACAGCAGCCGATGTGCAGCACATTTGTGAAGGATCGGCATGGCACTCAGGCCCCTGTGATGGATCCACCCTGCATGGGTCCTCCAGCTGCCTGGCAGAGCCGTCTTTCCAGGGGCTACTGGGAAAGGGGTCCCATATATACCATCTTTCCACCCTAATAATCAGTCTTCCAGCTCTGACGTCTGAGGATCATTGGAACGAGAACACTTCACCCTGTACAGGGTGCCCTTTCCGAGAAGGTTAGAAGCCACTAAATTAAAATACCCAGTAGTTTGAAATGTTAACATCAAATCATATTCGGATCGACTCGGGCACTTCACGTAATTTATCTCTTCTCGGCCTTCTGTTCTTCTCTACCAGCAAAACACAGTTAATCACCGTGATAATGGAGGCAAGGCTCTGGTCGAGAGGGAGCGAGGAATGGAGAACTCTGATTAAAGGTCACCACCTCACTCCCGAGGTGGCTGTCGAGGTAACGAAGACTAAAAAAATGCATCAAAGCAATGTCCGAGGCCTGACAACATCCCGGCCCGCAGCTCTGATGGTGCCAAGGGGCTGAGCCTCATTTCCCAGCATGAGCTTTCCTCTGGTCTCCAGGGTGAACCTCTGTAGTGTAATCTCACCCTTTGGCAGAAAAGGCCCTGGCAGGTTTGTCTTTACCTAGGGTGCCACCTTCCAAGGGGGCCCAACCCACTGACTGGTTGCAGGCAATGGGAGCCTTGGCACAGACTTCGGTGGGCTTTTGCATGGCAGGTTCATAGCATGCACTTGACTATGAGCAGGGGACTTGTCCCTCTGGTCCCGATGATGATTGTGGTCAAAGATCCTGCACTGTTTTGTGAGCGTGGGAGCCTGGGAAGTGATGTGGGCCGGGCTGCTGCAGAGCCCAGTTGCTCCTGATTCCCCCAAAGGTCTCCCCCCGGCAGGCTGCAGAGCATCACGGGGCCCAGATGGGGCATGCTTTGTGCTTCAGAATATATGACCTTCCCGCCAGCAGCTGGCAAAGCTCAGGTTCAAAGAGTGAGGGCTTCTTCAAATATCAGACCCCCCCACTTCCAGCATCACTCCTGGCTGGATAGCTGGAAAATGTAAGTGCCTGCCCTGAGCATCCCAAAGAGGCAGCGATCCTCCTCTCACCGACACCAAGCACGCATGCTCAAGTGTCAACCCAGCCTCACTAAATCACTGCCCTGCAGCTCCTGGCCCTCCCCTTGGCCCGTGTGTGATTGCAGCAGATGCAGCACCATGGAGAAGCTGGCTGGCATGTGGCTCTTGCCTTTGCCCTGTGTTGTGAGCTGCACCACATCTGTTACCATGCAGTCTGTCTGGGCACCTCCCTCTGCCTTTCTAACTGGGCAGGCATCTGTCCTTGTGTAGCTCGCTGGCACACTCATGGAGCAACTGCGGCGTCACATGCCCGCCTGGCTGTGAGCCTCTTCAGCTCAAGATCCCTGCAGTGAAGTCTTTAGTCCTCTTCAACCCCCAGCACAGACCCCTTCAAGAAGCATCCGCTCATTCAAAGCCCTCCTATAGTTATGTAGCTGTGATGGTGGCACGTTGCTGCATTGCACTGCCTTTTCCTGCCTTTCCCCACAGGAAGGGATGGCAGTTTAGTAGCCGGGAACGATTAAAAGCAGACTGAGCGAGGACCTGCCGTCTGTACTGGACAGTGCACTCCCAGACTGGGTACTGTTGCAGGGCAATAAGGTGTGCCTGCTTCTTAAGGGCAGAAACTGCCTAGAGAGAGGGCCCTAGGAGCCAGGTAGAAACCCCACAGGTGCAGGTTGCTGTGGCAGAAGGCTAAAGAGGGAATTAGCCGGCACCTGCACCCAATCAGCTGACCGGAAGGAGCCAGGGCCCTGGGCACATATAAGCCCCAGGGCTGAGCTTGGAGGTGGTCAGTTCTCTGGCAGCAGCCAAGGGGGAAAGGTGTGCTCATAGAAGAAGCTACTTGGTGATGCTTGACTGCTCCTGGTAGGATTAAGGGGCTGTAGGAGCTCATAAGTGCTGGTGGGGAGGAGGCCCATTCAACTGAGAGAGTAACTTGCCTTCTTAAAAGGGATAGAGTGCGAACCCGATGTTATTGTTGTGTTGTAGCCCGGGGGCTTGTGGTGTTACTTTAACTAGTGGACTGGGCTGAGGCTACTGGGAAGGAGGAGGCCTCATTGGGGCACACTACAGTGTGGACAGCCCAGCACCAGAGAGTGCTCGGAGATGGGAGGTCAAGCTAGATGGAGGCCTCAAAAAGGGACAATGTTTAATTGCTACCTGCAAGGCACAGGCCTTGGTAAAGGGGAGGCCTTCATAGATTTTTAGGGTCAGCAGGGACCTATTGGATCATTGAGTCTGACCCCCTGCCCTGGGCAGGAAAGAGCACTAGGCTCAGATGACCCCAGCCAGGTGTTTTGGAGCCATGTCTGGCCCATAAGGCTTGGGGCAGGTATCGTAGGGCACCTCCTGAGTGTGGGACCCAGTCCAACAATCCACACGGTTTAGAGGAGTCTGTCAGGACCGTGACCGAAGAGCAACCCAAGGGCAGCCTCCTGATTCATTTTTTACACCAGCAAGATTAGTACCAGGTGATTAGTAGGTGGCCATAGGGCAGAGCTGGTGTGGTCACAGGCCCTAGGGACATCATGGCCATCCCTGGGGAAGATGTATCATGACTGGTACCAGCACAGAAGCGGCACCAAGCAGGGATTTTCAACCAAGTCCCTCTTCCATGCAGGATGCCAAGACCCTTCCACCTTCCCATTTAGCACAATGGGAAGAGCAAGCTGGTCATTGCGCTCAGATCCAAACCTCTGGGCATAGACCGTTGTGCTAGGTGCTGTACAAACACTGTACCAACCATGACCCCTACCCAAAGAGCTTACCAGCTCAGTAAAGACTCGGCTGCCCCAGGGTCACAGTGTGGATCCCTCTTCCAGTTCCCACTGTGCTGTGGAAATGCCTCTTCTTGAGCTCACAGCTGTGAGCTAGAGATGGTATTTCTCCACTCGGGCCACTAAACCTTGTGATACTGCTTGGGGCAGGAAAGGAGTCCTGGCTTTCCTTGCCCTATGACTTATGTTCCTACAGCCACTGTGGTTCACAGACAGGTCTAAGTTTCTGCGTTCTGGATTACACACCCACACACACTGCTGGCATAACATGCCATAGTATCTTTTCCCCTCAGACCCAGCGAAAAAGCAAGTAGTTATGAATGTACAGACACTGACCTGCGGCTCATGGAGGAGGGACCAGCCAGCACAGGGAATTTTCAGCAGTTTCACCTGCTTTGAGGAGTATTTTTGTTGCCTGTGCTTGCTCAGGAAAGTCTTATTTTGTGAAAAATCACAATAGATTCGGTTTGTCTTGCAAGGTAGACATGCGACACCCCCCCCCCCCCCAAACTGGTCTCCCCTGCCCAGATCCATTAATGGGCTAACGACTTATTTAAAATTCTTTGAGCAGCTGAATATATCTTATCCACAGTGATGCATCCTGACGCACACCACTGTCACCGTGAGCCCTGATGGCTTCCCTCACCAACACAGCCCTTCAGTGAGCTCCTGTAATTGCCCTTGTATCTAGCTGTTCAAAACCAGCTGTCTTTCCTTGTCTCCCCTGCCAGGAACGTTTTCCCCCTATGTTTCACAAATATTTTGTACTAAGCTCCTGGCAATGACAACAGGAAGGTTTAGCTCCCTGAAGTCCAGCCTGGGTATGAGGCCCCTCCAGTGTCCTTTCGAGCTACTCCACGCACATTCAACCGTCATCTCAGACGGTGGTTAAATCTGCCCATGCAGCTGTCCAGCATACAGAACAATGATCCAGGGAAGAATCGCAGTCGGCATCACAATGCCACCAGTGCGATTAACCCAGTCCAGGAAACGTGCCCCTGTATACAGCTTCTCCAACAAAGCGGTGAGTATCACATCACAATCAACGTTGCTTTGGTTTGGCAACCATCATCCTTCCAGATCATGGTGTGTGTGAGAGGTCACCCAGACCTTCAATGCATATGCCTAGGCAGGAGTTTGGAGAAATGGAGGCTGCCCAGACCTTCCATCTCCCTTTTAAGCCATGGAGACCAAATCCAAAAGCCAGACTGAGTCCAGGTGTTTGGTGCCTCCATAGCTGTAGTTGTATAAGCATCCTGGAATTGAATCCAGGTCTCCTGTGTGGCAGACAAGGACCCTATACCACTGAACCACAGGGGACTTCGCAATCAATAGTAATGTCAGTGAAATGGCCCCAAGGATCTGCTAACCATGGCAAAGGTCCCCCCTTCTCTCCGTGCATTCAGGAGTGGTGTGGGGGGAAGGGGAATCAGGATGTGAGCCCCTGGCATTGCCCCATGATACTCTGAGGATCCACTGCACTAAATCGATCTATAACTCTCTGCAGACAGCTCGGCATCAGTCTTGTACAGCAGGACACAGCGGTGTAGAAATGCAAGGCTGAAGGGGACCTCAAGAGGTCGCATCTAGTCCAAGCCTCCCTACACAAGGCAGGATCATGCCCGACAAATAACATCCTATTCAAGAATGAGTCTAACCTGCTCTTAAAAATCCACCCAACCTTCTCTCACAACTACCAGGCGCTGTACCTGAAATATCCAAAACACCTGTGCTTAAGGGTGCTGCAGGCCTATCGTAGAAGCATAGAGACATGGAGCTGGAAGGGCCCTCTAGAGGTCACCTAGTCCAATCCACTGCCTGAGGCAGGATCACCCCTATCCAAACCATCCTCATTGAATCCAGTGTGTAACCTCTTAGCAAAACTACCCAGTCAACCCTGACACAGCACAAGGTGTCACACCCAACCCTGCCACACATAAAGCAGGGGAAGGTAAAAACCCCCGCAGCTCATCCAAATCCGAGCATGAGGTTAAGTTCCTTCCTGACCCTAACTGCAGCAATTGGTCTGACCTTGAGCAGAGGGGCAAGCCCCTCCAGCAAGGAAACTCCAGGTTTAAGTCCCAGCAGGAGCACTGGCACACCCCAGTCAAAATCCCCAGCCTGGGTGGCAGCCAACACCTGATGGCTCTGAGGAACGTGAAAAAAAACCCGACCCGGACGCATGTAGTAGCAGGGAAATGACCATCCTCAGTGAGGAATTTCTAACCCCAAATTGATGATCACCCACCATCTAAAGCCGTCCAAGGTGGCCCCTTTGTGCAGCGGGATCACTACCCATTCTGGAGCACGTGGCGCACAGCTCCAGACACACGTGGCTTTCCACCCCTGAACCTTGGGCAACAATTACTGATTGTCCCAGTGTGAACTGATCCTTTTTCCTGGGCACAGAAGCACGGCTCCGCATCATGCAACTGGCCAGCCCGCATCTGCTACATCCGGCAATTACCTTGCAGTGTCTGGCTCACGCTGCTTCTCCTCGGCGTTTTCATTTTTGCTGCTGCACGACCAGCCGCTGCGGTAATTCCTGAGGTTCCTCAGGTACAGAAGAGTCAAGTGTCCTTCCTTCAGAAGCCCTGCTGACCTGTTGGATGTCCATACTTCTGCCAGCAAGACAGCGGAGAGATTAAAACCTGGCCCTCAAATGATCAGGTTACGGGCTGCGACGGAGGAACCGTGGGAGTTTTAAAAAGGGATTATGGGCTGGAACGAGGGAACCCCAAACTCCCACAAGGAAAGTGCAGTGCACTGCAAAAGTAGCCCATAAGTTGGGATGCTAAGTGGTGATGTGGGGAATTTGGGGGTATCCCCCCACAGTGCAGCACAGGCTTTCCAGGTACAATCTATGACGGTGAGGACAGCACGCTGGCCATGTGTCCAAGGGGACAGCACTCTAAGGCAACTGCAGCTGCCTGCCAGCCACCAGGAAAACCTTTTCATGCAGACAGGGGCTGAGCCTTACCCTTACGCAGCTATGCCTACATGGCTGAGTAGTGTAGACTTCCCTGAGCTGGCACTGAGTCAGCTAGCTTGGGTTACCAGCAACCCTGCCCCTGTGGCAGCAGGGAGCTCAGCATGAGCTAACTCCCTGAGTGTTTTCCCCAGCTAGACTGCTAGCTTTGAGCTGGCTCAGGGAGTCTTTGCTCCCCTGAAGTCACATTGGCGACTGCAGTGCAGACACACCCCAGGAGACCAGTGTTGTCTCTGTTGCTGGCTATGGCGCTGTGAAGCTCGTTAGTACAGTACTACAGAAGTGGCTGCATAAACCAAATGACTGTCACATGAGAGGGAATCAGATCACACACCAAGCGCGCCCACCGCGCTGTCTCCGTGCAAGCAATCGGCTCCCATTCTGCAAGCGCGCGGTTGAATTAAACATATAATTACATAGCGTTCGAAAGGCAAAGGCTATTTATTAGCAGGCACAAATGGCCCCATCTGATTCCCACTTAGCTCAGTGGAAGCCTTTCCGCTCACTTGAATGGGCACTGGCCAAGGCCCAAAATTACCCAGCATCACATAGAAAAAGACAAACAGGCTGCTAGAGGAAGGGCGTCCCAATGGTTAGAGCAACAGCCTGTGACTCACAAAAACCCGGTTTAATTTCCTGCTTTGCCATCAGCCTCCCCGGTGTCCCTTCCCTCCCCCCCAGCAAGACCCCCCCATGTTTCTGTGCCCCAGTTCCCCATCCCCGGAGTGAAGCAGATAGCACTGTCCTATCTCCCGGGAGTGTTGCGAGAGCAGGTCCATTAAAGGTAACGAGGAGCTCAGGTACTGTGATAACAGAAGCCATAAGTACAGTGATAAAGAGAGGTGGCATCCAGCCTCCTACCTCTGAGATAACACAGCTCTGTTAACTACTGTGTGGCGTGCCCTCAATATCCAAGCTCAGGCGCTAGTCTACATGAGCCGCTGGCCTCTTCCAAGGTGGCATTTCCTTTCACAGTTGTGTGGCTTTAAACTAAAATAAATGAAGGCGCCTGATGGCTGGAGGGCTTTTGGGTCCTGAAAGCTCGGGAGTGTCTCAGAATCATTTAAAATTAAATTAAAAGAGCTGCTCCTTCTTGGTGCCCTTTCTGCGGGTCAGATCTCACCCGCAGGAGGCTAATTTGGTTAACGAGTTTCCCCAATGAACTGTTGTAGATTATACTCCAGCATCAGAAGACTTGCCAGACTAGCAGGTCACGCTCTTTTGTTTTCTCTGCCCGATTTAGATAACACAAACTAATGTGCAATACATTTGCAGGTGGTTTCTCAGGCTCCTTTCTCTTCGGGAGATGGCACGGTTCCTTTTCAAGAGGCACCCAGTGTCAATCTCGGGGGTCTTGGATGTTTCTCTAGATTGACTATTAGGCGGTTTCACAAACACGCTCTCCAAGAGACAGGGCCCCAGCTGCACAATTGGGATCCAGGTTACAACAACCGTAAGCTGGGAAAGCTCAGGGGAAGCTGAGCTACCTTGTTGCTTCAGCCCATAAGAAAAGCAGGTGCCACCTGCAAAAATTTGCATTTAGATTCCAATCCCACGACAGCCTGAGAGTGATCCGAGCCGGGGCTTTGCGGAAGGAAGTTTCCCAAGGCACTGTGAAACCAATCCAGCAAAGCACTTCAACACCTGCTTAACATCAAGCACGAGGCGAGTCCTACTGAAATCAAGAGGATGACGCACAAGCTTAAAAATAAGAGAGCGCTTAAGTCTTTCCTGGACAAGGGCCTAGATCAATGGCAGAGCCAAGCCCCAAGGGGAGGAGAACAGTCTTGTCCTTAAAGCACTGGATGGGGTTTGAGGTTCAGATGCTGGCTCTTCCACAGACTCTCCCTCTTACCTTGGGCATCTCTCTCCACCTTAGCGCCCCATGTTGCTTTTTTCCCCCATCCACTTAGATCAAAGTATTTTCAAGCGGATCCTATGGGAAACCATCTCCCACTCGACGTATGTCCAGAATGTGCACCAGAACCTGAAGATCGGTGGGAACTACCAAAATATGGTAATAAATCAGTACGACACAGCTATCCCCATCTCCCAGTGCCTTTGGCACATGTCTGGTGCAGGTGATGCTTCAAAGGCACATCAGCGGATGAGACACAGTCCCGGTCAAGGAGGGAAAGGTTAGGTGAGCGTGTCTCCAGGAGGGGGCTGCAGCTGAGGCCTGGCTTTTACAGCCCTCATTTCACATGTCACTGCCTAGTTGTCGCTTCCTTCACGGTAGGAATATTTTACAGGGCTCTGGGTCACGGGACTCTCCTGGAATGCTAAAGCGCTGTCATCAGAAACCCAAATGACTCCTCAAAGAGAGTCATCCATTCCCTGTGCCTCCCGCCTGCTGCCCCTCTGCGCCTGGGAGACAAGAACAACAGCCATAAATAACCGCTGTCAGGTGGTGGCAGATTCAACCTGCACTTAGCCAGAGACAACAAATGGGGAAATAATGTCTAGACCCAGATTTAACCCCTGATGTTCATCCCTCTGGCAGGGAAACAGCACAAGGCCTAGGAACGCAGGGACGGCCAGGCTGAACGTGCCCTCCTGGCTCTGTTTTTAAGTGTAGAGATGACTCGAGAAGTGTCTTTTCAGTAACTTTGTGGCACCGCAGTTCCAGCAATGTTTCAGATTGGACATGCGATTTGGGAAACCTTGCCTAGAGTAGGTGCGACTCCCCATCAATGCCCCACCTGTCTTCCCCCTGGTAGGATCAAAGGCTCCCGAAAGGAGATGAAGGGAATAACTGAGAGCAGCTTGCTTGTTGAGTTTGCATTGGAGTTTGCTGCCCTGATTTCTCCCCCCATGGCTCCCCTAAAAGAGCCACTCCTGTTCCACGCACTTTGGGCATCTGACCTGCGTCTGTGCGGCTGGCAGCGGCAGGCAGCATCTGTCATGATGGGGCTGGGGGGGTCTTCAAAGGGAAAAAGATTTGGGAGCTCCTCTTTGCTGTGGCTGTGCAAAAGCTCACTGCAGCGCCCTGGCCTTCGTTCACTGATGGCCACTGAGCTTCCGGAAGCCAGTGCAGGTTCTGCCTGAATGAGGAGCACAGGGCTGGGCTAAGTGAGCCATTCCTAGTGCAGGCATCAACCGGCACAGGTCCTGCCCGCATCTGTCAGCTCATGTCCTCCCAGGGCTCATTTACCCTAGAGGCTGGTGGCAAACACTTGGCACTGCTCCTTGGATCGTCATGTCAAGAGCCAAGCTGCATTTCTTCTGCAAACAGAGGAGCAGGGAACGTGGTCCGGGCAGGCAGCAAACCCCTCTCTGAGTGGGGCAGAGGTGGAACGAGTCAATTCAGGCCTCCTGGTGGCCTTCCGTTACCCACCGGGCTAATCAGACTTTGAACCTGCTTCGGCAATGAGTTAAAGGTTATTTGGAGATGAAGGAGGGAGGCAGATCATGATGGGCAGAGAGGTAGGCAGAGCCTCCTGGTGCAGGAAGGCCACAGGCTGCCCCAATCCTTACAGGGCATGTCTAATGTTTGGAGAAAGGAAGTGAGAGCCAGGATGCTGGAGTTAGATCCCCTCTTGGACTGTAACTGAGTGGCTAAAACAGTTGTTCTCAGCCTTTACCCACTTGGGGCCACCCTCAGCTCTTCGTTTTCACTCATTTTTTTTACTACAAAAAAACACTAGAGCATGTCTTCTGTTGCAAGGAACTCAGAAAGAGCATAGTAGGGCCAGAGGGGTTTTAGCCCCATGAATTTCTATTTGAAACCTCTGGGTTTATCTTGCGGATCGTGTCTGCACACCTAACAGTGCTAACATTGTGAGGCACCCTCAGAAGGGTGTCCAGGCACCCCAGGGTGCTGCAACACCTCAGGGGTCTTTAAGAGAAGGCTGGATAGGCATCTGGCTGGGGTCATCTCACCCCAGCACTCTTCCCTGCCCAGGCAGGAGGTCGGACTTAATGATCTGTTGAGGTCCCTCCCGGCCCTAACTATGAATCTATGAACACCCTGCTTGAGAATCACTGGGCGCACCTACATGTGCATTTACGGCACAGTAAGCGGTTTTTAGGCTGGCATCTACACGTGCAGGTGTTACAGTGCAGTAACGTGTATGGACTGACCTGGGACTAAAGTTATTCCCAAGTCAGTCCATACACACAGTGTTACTGCGCAGTAAGGCATCTACACGTGCATTACTGCGCAGTAATTAATCGAGCGCAAATTTGCTATCTGCATCATGGAGGTAGCAAATTTACGTCCAAGTTGACATAAGTTGCCATAGTTACTGCGCAGTACAGACATGCATGTTTAGATACATGCCCATACCATGCAGTAATTGTCCGTTACTGCACAATAACCTAAATTACTGAGCAGTAAATGTCCACTTGTAAACGCGCCCACTGAGTTGCAACAAGACTGCTGGGGTCAGATTGCTGCTCCCGGCTCTGGGCAGATCACTGGGACCAGAAGCAGAGCTCTTGCTGGCAAGGAGCACAGCCTGAGACACCTCCCGGGGCAGATCCCCCCGCAAGTTCAGGGGGCGTGCGGGGGAGCTGCAGGTTCTTACCTCCTGGAAAGACCAGGCCTGTAACTGCTCTGTCTCTTTCTCCACTGGGGAAAAGAGGGCAGTCGTCCTGACTGATTTCAGAGGGAAGGAACAAGACGGCCACAACAGCACAGGATACAGAGTGCAAACGTCTCTGGGAACGCAGCAGGTCCTGGCCAGGCCTTGCAGGCCCTTGGAAAGCATCTCTCTGCTGACAGCACTAACGACTGCTCTTTAAGCAGAACTAATAAGGCTGCGTCGCGCCCCGGCTCCTTTTCAACTCCGATACGGCTCCCTTCCCTATTAATATTATCAGGTGCTTTATGAAGATAGAGTCTCCTTGCTTTGTGCCTCTAATAACAGTGCTGGCTATACTGGACAAGAGTCAATAATGGTAAGCTGGAGAGCTTATCTGAGGCTCGCTCCCCTGCATACAAATCTCATTTAAAGAACGCCTGGTGTCAGTAAACAGTTTTATTACTGACTATTTATATTGGTTTCCCTTTATCCTCGCAGATCTGATGGTAAATTACCTGCCTGAGTGCTGTTCATTCAGGGGTCCTCATAGTTAACAAACCAGTCACAGGTCCAGCCCTGGTGGAACATATGTATCGATTTCCCCCAAATCAAAGGAGAGGGCTGGGAGGGGGTGTGGTGGGTGGTTTTTAAACCAGAGCTGCCAGGGGTAATGAAGTGACTCTCATCTCTGCGTCTGAATGGGGAACGTGGGGTCCGTTGTGCTGGAGCCTCCAGGGGCTGGAAGCGGGAGTGTTTGCAAGGTGCCAGGTGAAGGGCGGATACCTCAGCACCTTCCCCCTTCTCTGCCCTCTTCTTTCCTTGCGCAGGGAGACACTGCCCTGCCTTAGAAACAGACCCAAAGTCCTGAGCTGGGTGGCAGACGTGCCGGTGCCCCCGCCTGCAGCACTGGCTCTGCCCACGACACAGGGAGGAGCCCCAGGGGCCGGGGCTGCGTTCCCTTCCCTCTGCCCCCTGCCCTGTGGTGCCCACGGGCCCCTCAAGGCCAAAACCAGGCCTATCGGATGTGCCATTGACAGCGCCCACCAAATCAGTGGGAGAGGAACCAGGGGGAAAAAACCCCTAGCCAGGCCCAGGTCGTGCCCCCTTTCAGCACAGGAGGCACCTGCGGCCGCACCGAGGTAAACCTACAGGCCCCCTTGCTCTGAGGGCCACTGACTGGGGGTAGTAAGAGGAAACCAGGGCAGGAGGGAAGCCCAGGGGCCGATAGGGAAGCTTAAAGGTTGATAGGAAAGCTCGGGGGTTGATCAGGAAGTTTAGGGGTTGATAAAAAAGCTCAGGGGTTGATAAGAAAGCACGGGGGTCCATAGAGAAGCCTGGGTTGATAGGAAAGCTTTGGGGTCCATAGGGAAGCTCGGTCGATAGGGAAGTTTAGGGGTCCGTAGGGAAGCTTTGGGGTTGATAAGAAAGCTCAGGGGTCCATAGAGAAGTTTGGGGGGGGCCATAGGGAAGTTTGGGGGTCGATAGGGAAGTTTAGGGGGCCATAGGGAAGCTTTGGGGTTGATAAGAAAGCTCAGGGGTCCATATAGAAGTTTGGGGGGGGGCCATAGGGAAGTTTGGGGGGCGATGGGGAAGTTTAGGGGGCCATAGGGAA
>NW_005842137.1:1105013-1113896 GCF_000455745.1 Alligator sinensis | reverse complement strand
CTGACCCACGGGCTGGCCGCAGGAGGCGTGGGAAGGGGCTGCGGGAGCTGGAGCCGTGCTCTCCAGTCTCCTTGGCGCCCGACCCTGCCTCCTGCAGCCCTGCTCCTTCTTTATCCCCGAAATGAAATTCCCTCCCAGCGCCGCCAATCACACTTGTGCGTGTGTCCTGCCACGGCTGAGATTGGGGAGGTCGCACGTGACCCAAGGACGGACGGCAGGACCCGCCGGCGGGGGCCCGGGCCCCTTGCGGAGGGTGCCCCGAGGTGCTGCGGCCAGGGCCCAGCCCTGCGAGGTGGGGTCGGTCTCTTGGCACCTTGGCGGAGGGGGCCGAGCGGTCCAGCCCGCCGCATCGTTTGATTTTCCCCCTCCGCTTCCTTGCTTCTCATCTGCCAGATGATTAACGGGGCTGCAGGACCCTGCAGAATCGCCCCTTCCCCCGCGCGCACCCCCCGAAATCTGCAGTCTTGCCCGTGGCGACGCTGCGTTGGGACGGTGGGAGCCCGGGCTGGTTCTCCCTCCCACCCAGAGGCTGCGTTCGCAAAGGAGGCCGGGAGAGGAGCCCTGCAGCTCCGTGTGGATCCATAAATAATGCCACAATTACCAACTGTAACTAAACATTTATGCAATCATTCAAATGATGCAGCATTACTCAGCCACGCGGGAGACACAAGTTCAAGCCTGGCCTCCGGCACAGGAGAGACTAGGCCTGGCAGAGGTCCCCGCTGGCAGAGCCCTGGGGTGCAAGAGTCCTTGCTGTGCAGCACCCCCTGCTGGGCAAACTGGTCAAGCAGCCATGGGTGCTAGAGGAAAGGTGCAACTCCGTGACGGGGACACCCCAGCTGACTGCCTGGAGCTGACTCCAGTCTAGCTAGCGGATGGAGGGAAGCCCAGTCTGAGGCAGCATGAGCTGATGAATCAAGCCAGCAAGCCCTAAACACTCATCTCTGCCCCAAACCTGTGCATCCCCAGGCCAAAATCCTCTTCTCACTTCTTCTGGTGAGAATCGGGAGTCAGCAGAGTCGCTCTGGATTTGTGCCGGCGCTACTCGGGCCCTCTGTGAATGTGAACCCCAGACCGTGCGAGAGTAGGAGCAGGGAGGATTCAACGGTCACATCGTTGTGTGCAACAAATGCTAAGGATTGTGATGTGGCTGGGTAGAGACGGGGTTTGTGTGCGCGGGTGTGTAAGAGGGCGAGTGTGTGTGTGCGTGCATGTGTCTTAGTGACGGGAGGAGGAGGGGGAGTGGGAACATAAATACTTGGATGGACTCCAAGATTTTGATTTCAAAACACAAATGATTTGGGTAGTATTGTGCCCTTTTCCCCTGGCAGAACGTCCCAAGGATTTCATGGGGGGGGCTCTGATTTTTAAATCAGTGGCATACTCTTGCCCTTTATCTCTCTGGCTAACTTGATGGCAGTGATGAAAACCCTAATGTTTCCAGCGCGGCCTCTCTGCCGTGCTGGAGATCCTGCAGTGGCTCTGAGCAGCGTGGGATAAAACACTCAGGGCAGTTCTCTAGCACTGCTTGTTGGGTGCAGAGGTTTTTAAAAGGGTTTTTGTCTGTAGGGGCTTTCTGAGCTGTATGGTGTCCAAGGACTTTGCAATAGGTGGCATTTAAAAATCTTACGTGGATGTTACTGGCGCTGTGTACGTGAGCTGGGGGAGTGGGGGACGGATGCTTTGAGCGGATCCCTGAGACTCACAGAGACTCAGTGACTTCCAGGCTGCCTTACAAACTAAGCTGTGATCCCAGCTAAGTCGATGGCAAGACTCCCACTGGCTTTCTCACAGCCAGGACCACTGAGGGCCAAGCTGTTCCAGTACCTTTGGGCAAGGACTCTGGCTGTAGCCAGCAAACAGCAGTACTTCCAAAGCTACCCACCAACAGGAAAACTATCTGTTCCTGGTATGAAACTCATACAACCTCCCAGTCATTTGGCCAGCTCCCCTGAGATAGAAGGAAGGACCTTCAGAATTAGTGAATTCACAGAAAAATGAAAGTTTTAGGGGGGGACAAAAACTGTTCCTGGTTGTTGGTAAGAGTCAGTGAAGTCTTGACTGAAGAGAAGAGGGGGCGTCCTGCCTCAGGTAGGGGGTTGAATTAAATGACCTCTAGAGGTCCCTACCTCTCTTTGATTTGATCATTTTTAAAGGTTGAAACCATTCACTGCAACATTTCCTAAACCAGGGGTAGCCAACCTGCAGCATGTGTGCCACAAGTGGCATGGGCAGCATCTGTGTGTGGCACGCAGCTGTCTGGGGAGGGGACTGGCAGATCTGGGAGGGAGCAGAAAGCAGAGCAGCGGATCAGGCAGAGGAAGGGGATTAGAGTGGCATTTCGGGAGGGTACCGGGGCTAATTTTTGGCATGACTGAAAATCCCAAAGGTTCCTGGCTGGAAGGTTTTGCCCCTCTGCTCAGGGTCAGACTAACTGGACATTTGGGACCAAGAAGACTTTTCTCCCATGGTCAGATCGACCTGGCCCGTGTGTGTGCTTGGGGGCAGGGGGGTTGCCTTCCTTGGTAGTGGGGGCATGGTCCAACAGTTCCTTGTATCTCTTGAGCATCTTTTAACAAACTGCTTCCTGCCCTTGCAGTGGCTGGATATTGACTGTGCCGTTGTCCCCCTGCTTTAGCTGTGGCAGGTTTGGGTGTTCTTGGTGTTTTGGGGCATTGTGTCTGATGGAGGCAGAGGGTTGTTTGTGCAGTTTTAAGAATTGGTGAGCCAAACACTTGTCTGAGATGGCTTAGATAGCGACGATCCTGCCTTGAGCAGCTGGTTGGACTAGATGACCTCCTGAGGTCCCTTCCAGCCCTAATTTTTATGATTCTATGAATGTTTTATAAGTTTGCCAGCAATGAGAGAGCAAGGGAGCACTGATGATGAGTCCTATGGGTCCCGGGGCTGTCACTTTGGAACACCCTGGGGACACCTTCTTGGTGTAAATCAGTACATTGCATTTTCCTGTCTTCCCCACCCCCCCATCTCTCCCCACCCTCATGTGGCACTTTTCCCTGTCTAACAAAGCCTGATCTAAAAAATTTCTCACTCATGTCAACCGAGGATAGAGGAGGAGGAGAAAGCTCCCGCCTCTTCCATGTTACTCACTGCGGATCGCAATGGGCTGATTGAGAGGGGAGATAGAAACACGGGCCAACAGAGCGAGGGATGTGCAAGCAACGTGTGTTTTAAACCTAGGAACACATGGAGTGTCAAACACCTAATTAATGACAGGGTAATGTGAGTGATTGCAGCATGTTCAGATATTGGCAGTAGGGGCAGGGGTTTGATGGCATCTACATACAGGCAGGAGGCATTTGGGCAGCATTAACAAGGCTGTCTTTGACATGCAGCCAGAGCCCTGCACTGCCCTGCACCTTGCCTTCCCCTTGGAGGAGCAGAGACTCTTCCTCCTTCAGTGGCCGGGGTGGATGTCTGAGCCCACTGGACTCCCTTCCAGTTTGCCCTAGGCTCTGACGGGGCCAAGACTCCTTCCCACGCCTTTCCCAGCTCTGGTTGCTGCTCACACACGGCTCCCAGGCCTTGACAGAAGGCTGGGGCTCCATCCAGCCCACAGCAGCAGCAGTGACCTCAGTCACGTGTGGAACGGGAGGCGGCCGTGGCACGGGTTGCAAGCTGGAGCCAACTTGGCTTCCTCTGTGCTTGGGAAAGGGGCGGTGGAGGGGACAAAACTAGAGAAACTGGGAGTAAACAGGGCTTGAACAGGGCCCCAGGTAACTCAGTTCTAGGCTAGTTTTGCTGATGAGAGCGGCTGGAGTCGGACCGTGTTTGCAAAGCACTTTCTGTCTGGTTACCCAGACATGACACTGGCTCCCCAGTGTTTCCTACCTGAGATCCCTGTGCTGTTCAGCCGTAAGGGCAGGGCAGGTTGTTCCTACTAATGCCTGTACAGCTGGTTTCAACCCCCTCCTGATGAGACCCTCTGACTTAAGTGCTGCTAGATTTGCAAGGCCTTTTGGATAGGGGCTGCCTCTTCCAGGAAGGTCCTGAGCGCAGCTTGAGGAGATCAGTAAAGCCTCCCTCTCTTACCCCAGTACCTCCTCACTATCCCCAGTGGCCTCACGCCTGCTTCATGCCCCTCTGAGCACATCTGCATACACAGCTGGTGCAGCATGGAGGCACTCTACGTAGCTCTCAAGGAACCAGCTCAGGTAGGTGCAGGACACAGGCCAGCAGGGCCTATTTTCTCTGCTGAGACACCAAGACAAACTAGGCGGAGCCCACACTGCTGTGGCAAGGCTGCTTCTGGTGCCCAGCTGACTGGGTCCGTGCCTGCTCAGGCATCCTGACAGTGCCCTGTATTGCATGGTACAGACAACGAGCAAGACCAGGCCCAGGCAGGTTTCAGGACTGCAGGGACACCAGACCAACAAAGCACCCCAGCCCCCAATTCCTGGTTCCCCCACGAGGCTGCGTGTCAGAGCTGTGGCTGAAGAGGCGGTGGTTATGGTCCCAGATCAATACCAAAAAATACTGAGGATAAATACCTGTAAAGACTTGATGCAGCGGCAATGCAGGACCAAATAAGTATGAAAGATTTAAGGATCAGAAAAGTTCTGAAAGCTCAGAAGTGCTTTGTCTTCCCTGTCCTGCAAGTCAAGAGCCCCATCCTTTAACAGGCTGAGCACCTGACTCCTGCTCACTTCAGCAGGGATGGGAGATGCTCAGGGCTTGGCTGGGTCAGGCCCAGACAGCTGAGGTTTATTACCGGAAAGTTAAACCTACTTAGAGCAAAGTGTTTTCTTTGTTCTTTATTTAATGGCTTCCCACTGAGTCTGAGCTACCAAGTCTGGCTTTGAGGGGTCTGGAGTTCAGCCCCAGCTGCTTGATGTCTTATGCTTTGCTGGCATTGGCTGGATTGGCCCGTTAGGTTGAAAGCCCATAATCACCACCTTAGGATTCAAGCTTAGCTCCTGCTTTTTACACACACCCCAACAGCACTCAGAGAACACAGGCTTCCAATTTAAGCCCATTTCCAGCTCTCAGGTACTTATGTGTCTCACGTCCCCAGGATGGCAGAGCCCTTCACAACCTAGTGTCATACAGAGCCTTCAAACACTGTGGCTATTATTCCCATTTCACAGATGTGCAGAGAAACTTTCTGACTTTCCCAAGGAGCCTTTGTAGGAATAAGGAATCGAAATGTAGCTGCTTGAGTCCTGGCCCAGAGCCCTAACCACTGCACCGGCCTTCCTCTTCCCACTCAGTGTTCCAGGGTTGAAACCGTCAACCACAAAACCCAACAATCTCCAGGCTCGGGCAGTAATTAATCACCACCCAAGCCAAATGGTATAAAGCAGCACGTTCTCAGGCAAGCCAGAGCTAGCCAAAACCACTCAAATAGGCTCATGTCTCCTTACTCCGATAACAAACAGCTTACTCTAGGAGACGGAGCCATAGATTGAATTTGTGTTACGTCCCCATAAATAGGGAGAGACTGCCAAAGGCTCCCGTACGAGTCCCAACGATCTTGTGTTTTCATCGTATTTGCAGTGTTTATTGATAAATAAGAGAGGAAGGAGCCGCTAGCAGGGGGAATGAGCAGATGGCTGACGTTCGAGCTGGCTTGAAGACGCGGATTTCCGAACGATAGAGGGGCAACGATTGCAGACCATGTTTGCAAGGGGCTGTTGGTTATTGGAGGAATCCCCCGTCTTGTTTAAAAACTCCAGCCACATTCCCGTGTTCATAACCTGCCCGTGGTTTTAAAGGAAACAGGCTTCCTACCCCTGTTTCGGTAACAACGCCTTAGCTTGTGAAAGCTGAATGAACCACGTGAACTCTACTGGATACAAGAGGCCGCTGTGTGCATCTCTCAAAGCATCTCTCTCTGACCCCCTCCTCTCATAAGCGTGGTAATTCCACTGCCATCTGCAGAGCTCCGTCAGCATAAATGAGAACGGGGAAGAAGCCAGCCCGATCTATGTACACTAGATATGTGGGCTCTGAGAGCGTTGCTTGGTGGGTTTTTGGATCAAGCCCTCTATGGGATGAGAATCTGGCCCCAGGTTTGTGGTTTCTAGGGACCTGCTTCTCTTCTGTCTCACACCTGTTCAGACGAGGAAGACTCGGTTGAAGGGCTAGGGCTACACCAAGTCAAAGCAGAGGGGAGAGGGGAAAAAAAGCCCTGGGGAGAGGAAATGTTAGTGTCTCCTATTCTTCTCACCCCCCAGAACAGGCCACAAGAGCCTAGAGCATGGCTGTAAGGGGCTGGGTAAGAGCCGAGGGGTTCAGCTGAGGCAGCCTAATGCAGTTTTCCACTGGCTTCCTAAGCACCATGTGCTTGCGCTGTATTGCCATGACCTGGCTCAATCTGAGTCTTTAAAAGCACGGTCCTGCATGGGTGACGAGGAGAAGCCAGCTCCAGGCTCTCTGAACGCAGCCAGGAAGCCTGTGTCTCTTCTCCAACACCCCTCTTGGGTGGGGGCTTTGCTCCTGCCTGCTTTACAGATGGCAGCACGGAGCTAAGGCTGGCTCTGGCTACAGCAGCCTCCTCAGAGCAGACAGGCCGGCCTTGCCCTGCTCGACTCTGCATTGCTTGTCTTCTGCCCGTTAGCTGCAGCAGCTTAGGATGTGGGCTTAGCACATGTTGGGACGTGCTGGCTTGGCCGTCCCATGTTCTCGGGCTGCCCCGGGCAGTGGCACAAATGGACCGCAGGAGAGCTGTTGAGCAGGACCTGCGTGGTGCAGAAGTCATGCTACGGTGTCAGCCACTCCAAGACACAAGAGGGGACTGAAGTGAAGCATTTGGCACAGAGAGGATTGAGGAATTGGTCGGGGGGGGGGACTAAGCAGGAGCGGTGCCTGAATATGGACTGCAGGTCTGGACCTAGGAGGAGTTTAGATTTCTTTTAATGAGCTGCAGCCAGTGGGGGATGCAGGGTGTGAGACCTACGGGACATCAGGCTCTAGATGTCTCTGGCTGAGACAAGAAACTGAAGCACCCAAGCAAGTGGCATCTTTATCGTAGGCAAGTTACCCAGGGACTTACAGCCACGTCAGTAGTAGAGCTGGCCAGAGAACCTGGGAATCCTGATTTCCAGCGTCCTGCTCTCAGTACCCATCTGCACCAAAATACACTGATCTGTCTGCCAATGGCCTGTCTCTCTGCAGGGAAGGAGCTGGAGGTGGGCATGTGTGAGATCACAGCGCTGGACAGGGACCTCAGCCACCCCAGGAGGATGATTGCCAGGCAGACAGCGCGGTGCGCGTGCAGGAGGGGCCAAGTGGCTGGCACGACCAGGGCAAAACCAGCCTGTGTGGATGGTAAGAGAGCACCAGGCCTTCCCAGACTCCCTGCACTGACTGCTCCAGAAAGCTGGGAGCCAGGGTCACCTGATAGCAGCAAAACCCCAAGACCAAGGGTGACCTTCGTTCACCGTAGTCAATGAGAGCTTTGCCACCATTGGCTTGAAAGGCTCCCAGCAGATATACGCTAACACTTAGGCAGGGCCAGCTGGGGCTTCTGGGTTCTCACTGACAGCCAGGGTTGTCACAGATGTCGTGGCAGAGCTACTTTACAGATGAAGCAGCCACAGAGCTCAGACGCTTCAAGATTACAGGCCTCTCCCACGAGGGTGAAAGGAGAATCCCAAGAGCTGCTAGCAGTACAGGGCTCATGACACACAGGCAAGTAGTTCTACTTCTGTCCAGCAGAGGGTAGCAGTGACCCATCCAACCTGGCTGGCTCATCATTACCCTGTTAAAAGACACTTGGTCAGGCAAAGCCCAGCATTCAGGGCTATTGGCAGAGCAGTGTGGGGCATGGGCACAAGGAGAGTATTGCTGCCTCTCCCCAACCTGTCTCCAGGTCCACTGAGGGAGGAGGAATGAGGTGTAGGAGCAAGACATGCTCCAGGTTCATCCCCTCCCCCCCCAGCCCTCAAAAACCCTCTTCTCCTGGGGAGAAACCACACTGTGGCTGGATGAGGTGTGTGGCCCTGAAGCAGTGTGGCTGCCTCGTGGCGACTTGACTATTACAGGCCACGTTCTGCTCCTAAGTATGCAGCTGTAACCTGCCTGTCGCCACAGGGATTATAGTGCACTAGGTCCTCCAAGGCCAGACTCTCCAGGCGTCTGCGCGGGGCACCGAGTTGTTCGGCAAACCCATCCAGAGTGAGGACCTGGGTGCTGCCGGGCACCACAAAAACTCAGGGCCTCACCGGGACCAGAATTCATGAAGCTGCCCCTGATGGCAGGTGTTGGAAGAGCTGCCACAAGCTCTTGGTGCAGCCTGACTCTACAAGGGGGCTCCCCTCCTGTCCAAGACAGCTGGGCGGCAGGGAGGGAGGAGGCCAGCTCTTCTCTGAAAGCAATCCAGGAGCCCCCCCGAGCACCTGGTGCTTCTGGGAAGCCGTGCAGAGCCCCTGCTGTGTGGGCATGTGTTATACCATGTTGCTACGTGCTGTGACTTGCAGAAGCAACGTGCAGCCCCTGGCGTGGGCGGGACGTGTTGTCTCGTGATGCTGCGTGTGGCAAATGTGTCCCTCACCAGTGGGCACGTGTTGGTGTGTGTGGAGGGGGTGGGAGGGGGGTGAGAGCCCCTGGCCTTCAGGCAGCCGCTAGCTCATGTTAGTAGGTGTTAAAATGGTAGCGACTGCGCAAAACTCTCCCTAATGGTCTCGATTGTGTCTCCTGTTCTCCTCATGCTCCATCCCCTTCCTGCTTTTCATTTGGCACTTGTTTTCTCTTTTGTTCTCCTCTGTGTATCTCTCCCCTTCTCCCATGCTGTCTTTGGCTTGGCGTTCCTTAATCGTTCCTGCTGTGTTATCTTGGGCTTTTTTTTGCTTCCATCTCTTTCTCCCCACATCCTTCCTTCCATCCCCGCATACACCTATCGCCCTTCCATCCATCTTTCCC
>NW_005842137.1:1094397-1104970 GCF_000455745.1 Alligator sinensis | reverse complement strand
CTACCATCTCTCTCGCTCCCTCCTGCTCTGCTCCCTCCCCTGGCCTGCCTGGCAGCTCAGCTCATTGCCAGTAAACAGTGGTGCGGGATGGAGCCCTGCGACGAAGGAGAGCAGTGCACTTTGTTAATCAATCACTCAGGATGGAGCTGCACAAGACGACTGGGCCGAATAAAGACCGTCACCGTGAGTACCTCTCCTCTGGCTGGGCAGGGACAGAAGGGGCAGCCAGCAGTTGCTGTCTCTCAGGAGGTGTCCAGGATGGTTGGACAGGGGGAAGGAAGCAAGCATGATGGGCAGTGTCTTCCTAGGGTGAGCTGCCACCCCCACCAGGTATTTTGCACCTCCCCGCACCCCCCTTCACTCGGTTACAGGCCATTTTGAGGACTCCCAGTATCACCTCCCCCAGGTGTTTGCGGTCAGGCCCCCAAACCTTATCATCTTAAAGAGCATGAGGTACTTTGAAGGAATCACTGTAGTATCAGGGCTCCTGAGAAACACAGAGGAGCCTGCATGGGAGTGAGGCAGATCAGCACCATTATTATCACCCCCTTGGATAAGAGGGGAAACTGAGGCACAGGGCTGGGGGAGTGAATTGTTGCATGTCACAGATGTCGTGGCAGAGCCAGGAGCTCCCACCTCTCCTGGCTGCCAGCCCTCATATGTGCCCCTCTCCTGGCATAGAGGTGGGGAGGGGAGGCTGTGATGCGTGTAGACCTGGCAGGAGCAAGAGTATTTGGGTAGGGCAGTAAGAGGTCTGCAAGAAACAAGGCATTATCAGGACTGCAAGGGACTCAGATTGCTCCATGATCTACAGATTGTGATGAGAGAAATGTCAGGGAGAGAAGCAGACCTGTGGCTAAAGTGAGCATGGAGAGCAGCCGTCACGAAGACCCAGAACGAGGTTCTTCCTTCCCACTTCCCCTGAGAGCACCGGGAGGCAGCTCTGGGCCCTGCCGTCAACAGGAATCAACCTCATTAATAGGATATGCCCGGGGCACCGAGGTACTGCTCACTTGCAGGACCCCATCTGCTGGAGCCAAGGGGACTGGGCTCTCCGGAGGCTTTGCAACGCACCTGCTGTGATTCCCTGTAGAGATGGGTTTGAAACAAAGCCTGGGACAGAGTAGCTGAGCCTAAAGGAAGTGCCTGCGGGGCCTGCACCCAGACGCAGCTCTGTCCCATGAGGAGACGTTCACCTCAGGCTGGCTCGGTGCCATGGGATGGTGAGGACTGGGGGGTCTCCCTTTGGAAGGGAGGGTCATGGCATGGCCCTCGACCAGCTCCACTTCACCTCCACCTTCCTGGAAACAGAAAGGCATCGCTTCCCTCCCAGGGGTGGTGTAAAAGCTGGGTACCTGCAGCATGGAGAGGAAGGGCAACAGGGGAAATAGGGCACCTGTCCCTGCCCTCTCCTGCCTGCTCAGGGAATCCCTCCTCTTCAGACAGGTCTCGGCCCTTAGCCAGCAGGAGCCTGCAGCCTTGTTAAGCCTATGAAACCAGCATGTGCTGTTTCACGGCTGGTGCAATGCAGCCCCTTCCAGCAGGGGTGGGGTAGGGAAGAGGGCAGATCAGCCTGTGGGGGAGCTTGTAGGCACTTTGGTTTCTCCCTCCCTCCAAAGGGCACAACCTCACCCCCTTTCAGCATGCAAGGCTTGGAGACGTTCTGCCAATTTGGCCCATTGCAGAAATTGGGGCCACCTGTGCAGCTCTGGGCTGGATCCCTGGATGCCTCCCCCAAAATGGGGGCACCGGGATCAGGCATTGAAGCAGGGACTCGTCTCTCCTCCTTGGCTGGCAGCGCAGAGCGGTTGGAGCCCGGGGGCTGTGACATGGGGAGTGGGAGGAGGAGCCAGCATCCATTCATCTTGTATTCGAAGGCTGCTGAGGTGGAACGGCTCCTGCAGCAGCATTGCCCAAATGAGCCTTCCCATCCAGAAGCAGCTGCCTGGCTTCCCTCTGTGCGCGGCCTGGTAGTCTGTGCTGCAGTCAGCTCAGCAAGTGCATAACAATGAACGGGGAGCTGGATGCTGCTGGCAGGAGCCTCGGAAGTGCATCGGAATATTTTATTAATGTCAGAGACATTAAGAGTTGGAAGAGAGTGAATTACGCTCCCCGCAGCACAGGGGAGACAGGCACTGTCAGGCCACAGCTATTTGTCTCTCAGGAAGGCGGCAACGTGAGTGCTGCTGTCCTGGCCGCTAACCATGTCAGCATCGTGGAGTTTGTCTCTTGAGGCCCTGGGGGACCTGTGCCCTGCTGCATGGGGAGCAATTATAACTGGAGGAAGCCCGTGCAGAAACACGCGTCTCCAGCTGCTTCAGAGCAAAGTGCACGCACAGCGCAGGCTACCGGAGGTGGGGGCATGGGGAAGTACCTCGCCGGTGGAGCTCCCAGAAGTGATCAGTGCAGGAGACCAGCCATCCAGAGCCCTGTCTCCAACAGGGGTTGACACCAGCTATAGCAGAGGAAGGAGTCAGACCCCCAGCACTAGGCAGGTGTGGGATAATCTGTCTCCACTGCACCCTCTTCTTGATCCCTAACAGAGCTGTGATACCCCTGAAGCATGAGGCTCCACAGCCCTTTCGAATGACTCTGGATAACCACTCCCTCCATCTCTGTCGTTCTCCTGGCCTCGGCAATGTCCTGTGGCAGGGAGTTCCACATCTAGGGATGCAGGAAGGTACTATTTTAGTGGCAGTATCAAGGCTGCACCCAGTGGACCTCTCTGTAGTGGTCAATATAGAGATGACCTCCTATCTGCAATGCCAGGCCCTGTTCACAGGACTAGGGCCCAGAGACAAGCTCTAGCAACCTGTATTCCCAGCTTCCCAGCGCTCCGGCTCCTGGTCTGATCCCACCTCTGTACATGTCTTGTCTGAAAACCTGGCACACAGCATAAGCAAATGCTGCCCTTGCTGTGTGGAAGGCGCTCCCCACTGCTGCTGAGCGCTGCAGCCGAGAGCAAGCCACTTCCAGGCTGTTAGGGAAGATGAATACGCCCCAGGCTGCAGGGAGCAAGGACCAGGGGAGAGGAGAGGTGCATTTGTATTTATCAAACACCCGCTCCCATTTGCCGAATCCTGCCCGATCTGCACGGCCCTGCTTTGCATTATTAAATATTCATGTCGCCAGGTCACCAATGTAGAATACGCACATTTCTGCCGCTGAATCATTTATGTACAATCAGGGGCGACGCAGAATCCTCGTGCTTCATCAGGGAGGGACCTCCCCACTGTTTACTCTGATCCATTTGGCTACACAAAGACGTGCCAGCTCGCTCCTGGAGTCTTAAAGGAGCAGCACAGCCTGCTTCTCCATTGCTCTCCTCCCAGCGGTGTGTGGGGGGCATCTTCTTTGCTGGGATCTGTGAGCCCCTGAATCTTTCAGCAAGCCTGACTAGGTCCCCAGGACCAGAGACTGGGGAAGAAGGTGCCAGGAGGAAAGCAGGCACGCTGGAATCGCACAGCTTCAGGAAGGGGTGCTCAGCCTATCCAGCATGATGAAAAGTCAAGGGATTCCCAAGTGTCTGCCAAGCTTACCCAAACTGGCACCCATCAGAGCTAGCCTGAAGGAAGTCCTAGATGGGTCCCAGTACAGAGAAAGTTTTCCTAGCATGGAGAGCTTGAAATCCACTGGCTTCATGGTTTGTTTCTTGCTCAGGCATGGGAAGTGTGTGGTGCATTGGCTGGCCCAGTTCATCAAGGACAGATGTCTTATTGGCAAGCAAGCTTCTGCCCCAGCCTGGCCCCAGGCACCCAGAGGTACAACTGCCTCATCGTTCCCAAGTGAAATGGGTTCATTGCTCTCGGTCCAAGGAGGCCGGGCACTAGAACAGCAGCTCAGACTTGAGCGGTCCTGGCAGGGCTGTCTAGGGCCTACACAGAGGGGCCAGGAGTGTCTGGCCTTCTCCTGAAAAGGTTAATGGGGATGAACCCAGTGGGGTTGTTTGGAAATGAAGCAGGGCTCTGTAGGAATTGCACTAAAGCCCCTTCAAATGAACAGAGAATGGGGGCTTTTCTGTGGCTCTTGGAAGCATCCCACCGAAGGGTCCGAATTATGTCAGCATCTAGAGGAGGGCCCCAAAGAGCTGGTAGAAAGGTGATTGTTTCCTTTGGGGCCTTTCTGTGGGTCCCCTCCACAAACGGCATCTCTGCTGGGGCATGGGGTCCCGGGAGAGAGCTCACAGCCTGTGTCATCCCCTTCCCCGGCCTAGAGGGGAGCTTTGCTCAGAGAGGAGAAGCCGGAACAAATGGGCTTAGGGCGATAGAAGACACTGTCTGCCAGCATGCTGCATGTAGAAGGAGCTTAACAGGATAACTCCAAGCTGATTAGACACAGAGTCAGTGTATGTGTGTGGGCACCTCTCCCTCCACCCGCTGTCTTCCTTGACATGCCCTAAAGGCTGAGGCCAGCCTCATTTCTGAGCCACGTCTACCCCCAGCATCTACCAATGCTTGCCATCGCCTTGCATGGCAGGGGAGAGTCCCTGCTGCACCTCTACTCTGCAGGCAGCCAGGCTCCCAGTGGGCAGTGCCTGAGTTTGCCCCCTGTGGTCTTCTTCTCACCCCTCTTTCTCAGTTCTTATTTTTTTCACCCCTTAATCGCATACATTGTGGGTTTTGGTCCCTGCCCTCATACAGGCAGGTGGGACCTGTGCCATGGCACTGGGCTGCATTCAGCCTCACCAGTAAGAAAGCCCCTGCTGGGGTAGAGGGGCTGGGCTGGGAGCCAGGAGGCAGCTGACTGGCCTGGGATTTATAGGTTTCTGTGCTTTGTTCCCCCAGGTCTCCTGACAGCAGCAAGTCACCAGATGCAAGAGCTGTGCCTCCACTCCTGGCTGCCGAGGCAGTCCCCATGCCACCTTCCTGGGGCCAGGGGAGCCCTGACTGTCTGGTATCCACATGGGTCGATCTCCTCGCAGCGGGGCTTTGTCTTGGCTCTGTGGACTGCACCCTGGACCTGGAGCCACCTGGGCAGGGGCCTCACTTCATTGCTGCCAGGACCGTGCAAACAGCTCACACAAATGGGCCGGATTTGGTTTTATTCCAGGCGCTCTGGAGGGTTTTTAACTGAAATGCAACTTTCTGCAGATCTTTTTTTGTGAATGGAGGGAGCAACCTCTTGGTATCCCCAGGGTCAGAGGTCTGGTGGATACCTTTGCAGTGGCTGGGAATTGCCTGGCCCCCCAAGACACGGAGGAAACCAGCTTGGACAGATGTTTAATCACAGCGGGGGCTGAGAGTCAGAGAGATGCACCTTGAAGAAAACCGTCTCGTTTCCCCCAGTCTCTGGAGTGCAGAGCGTGAGCCATCTCAGAGGGAGTTCCTCTTAAGAGCCGCTGAGGTCCCCTTATCCATGGCTTCCCAGCCTATTCACAGCAGTTTGTACAGAGCAAGAGTCCTGTGGAGTGGGGCAAGCTGACTGCCCTCCACTTCTCAGCACGGCATCCCCGGGGACCGCTGCGCTGAGCGGAGAGAGTGATGATATATGGAAGATGAGACGATCTGTTTCCATTTGCAGTTTGTCCATCGGCGGCTCCCCGTTTCCCCAGGTGTATTCCACGGCCCCGAACAAGCGCCTGAGTCGTCACTAGAAATAAATCCTCGGCCTGCCATCCATTCCCAGGCAGTCTATCAGTGGGCAGGCAACGGAAGCTGGAAGCCGAGCCACGTTAATTTGTTTTGACCTGTCATGCGGCCTTGTGTTTGTGCCTGCAGCTGTGGGAGTTGAAGGGGGTCTGTGTCAAGAGTTTGCTGCCCTTGGTGGCTTCCACCAGTGTCCCTGCAAAAAAACATGTTCACTAGGCAAGAGTGAGAGTGGAAGGGAGGAAGTATGGTGGAAGCAGGCGGGCTTCCCTGTGTGGAGGACACATGGGTGAGGTGTTTGGCTGGAGGTGGAGGTACCATGGGGACACAATATCTGACGGTAGAGCGGGATGCGAGCTGGTGGCTGGGTTCGGAAGGGCTTGTTTGACTCCCAGCATGGATGGGACCTCAGTGTTAGAGGAAGGTTTGGGCAACCAGGTGGGGCTCTGCAGAAACACGTTAGGCCTGACTTTGGGGGCTTTGTCTAGAGCAAGCTTTGGAAGGCATTGGCCGGCACGTTAGCCTAGCATAGATAATGCAGTGTGCTTTTAGTGCAGGTAACACCGGAAATGTTCAGTCCCCAGCACAGAAACACCCTATCTTATATGAATGGCATGCTGTTTTATCTATGCTGGGCTGTAACCTGTTAGCAAACACCTTCCAAACCCCAGGTTCCTCTAGGCAGGAGGTGCTGAATGTCCACAACCCACTCTGAAGCTAGCAGGCATCGAAGCTGCATAGGACCCCTCAGGATCAAGCCCTTTCTCACTGTCCATCCTGACTTCTCTATACAGCCCTACAGGTAACATCGTGCTTGATGCTGGAGAAGTGAAGGCCCTTGCCCCACAGAGCTCAGAGGCAGGGCTGAGCCAAATCCCTGGTGAGAACCTCACTGAGCTGTGGGAAGCTTGTACCATGGGGCAAGCTCAGGGTCCTCAGGGTCACTGCCACATGGAGATCTGTGGTTTGCATCTGGATGCCTATGCCACCAGGCCTTGAAGAAGAGGTGGGAAAAGGGAAGCATTAGCATATGTCACTGGCAGACCAAGGGGACAGCTGGACAGAGAGCAGAGGCAGGCGGAGGGACAAGAAGAGGCTTATGTGGAATCAGGGGTCCCCATGACTCTGATGCTGAAGAAGAGTCCCACTGATAAGATCCAGCCTGATCCCTGAGCCACAGCACCCTGTTTCCAAAGCAGTGTGCTTGTCTCTGTGCCCCGTTCCCAGAGCAGACAGGTAGCTGCGTGGGGATTTCCCTATAGGGTGCCAGGCTCTGGCTTTGGTGGCAGTGCACAGGGTGACCCAGCGAGACACCGTGCACACCCCATAGAGCCAGCTGCTGCTGAGGGGACCAGCCCCTCCATCACCTTGTAAATACTACCAGGGCTCCCTCTCGCCTCCCGCCCCCTCCCATCTCATCGTGAGTCGGACTCCTGGGTCCAAGGGCCTTTTCCACTGTAAGAAATTTCCAAAAACTTGTAATGTCGACATCATCAGGAAATAAAATTCTAACTTTATTAATCAAAAGAGGCCCCTCCGGGCAGGTGCTTGTCTCTTTAGTGACTCTCCCAACCCCCATCCCTGCCCTCGGGGCTGCTGGTGTGGGGCAGGGGAGGGTAACTTCCCGGGAGTTTGTGTTAATGGTTCAGGAAGCAGCTACAGAACAGACCTGTCTGCAGGAGAGGTTGGAGCAAGGAGCTGCCTGGCCCTGGCCCTGGCCCTGGCCCTGCAAAATCTCTGCTAATGGGGCTTCTGTCCCTCCTCCAACACACCGCAGCTCTGCACTTGCATTTTCCAGGCTTGTGGTCCAGCTGAATGCAAGGCACTGGCTGGAGCAGTGCTGAAGCTGCTTGATACACCATGCTTAGCTTAGCTTATTAGGCTCATTAGGATAAGGCTTGTCGCTTAATGCGGATCAAGCTGCTCTGAAAAGTTCAGGTTCAAAAGCCACTAACGTCTTCTCTGCTGTGGTTTCACTGGAGAGAGACTGCTGGGTTTGCAGGAGTCCAGAGGAGTTTGATAGTGATACCACGGCAGTATCCGAGCAGTGCCCATGCTTTAATTCTCCTCCCCGTGTCCTTAGTGGTGGGGTGAGGTCACCATCTCCAGTCAGAAAGGTTTTTCTGTGCCTCAGTTTCCCTCTAAGCTGGGCGAGGAGCTCAGTTGAAGATCTGGCCAGAAGCCCCACAACGGGTGCTGAGGCCCCAATTCCCACTGCAATCAGCATTCAAGGTCTGGCACCATTGGGTGCTCTGATGAGCAACAACACTGGGGCAGCGTCACTTCACTCTCCTTGCCCACCTGCAGCCACAACAGCATGGGATTGGCAGCAAGTCGCCCACAAGGCTGGGCTGGGGGCCGCTGCCCAAACTAGACGCAAGGCTGCTGTTCTCCCTCTCCGCTAAGCTGCTCCCCGTCTGTCTCCGTGTGAACACGTGCCACGGTAGCTGGATAGCAGCAAGCGCCGATGTTCAGAAAGCCCTGGGGAGAGAGCAGGCCTGAGGCAGGATTCAGGGAAGCTGCCTCCTTGCCTTTGCAGTGCCTCTCAGGTGCATGTCGCACTTCTCTTCCATCAGGGCAAGCTGCCAAAAGGAGCCGGGTAACACAACTAGCTGGGTAATGCAACTAGCCAGCAGCCTTTAAATACCTGTCCCTTCCTGCGGGGCTCTGGCGTCCTCCCTGGCTGCAATCAGAGTTCAGAGATTTGGTCTCCGAGGCACTAATTCATGTCTCGGCCTAATTACCATTGATTGGATTTCCACGTACAACTGTCTCTGTCATTATCACAGCACTGCTCGGAGATGTTCTGTGCGAGGGGCTGTTAGAAAATCCATTTAAAAGCAAGAGTGGCACAGAGCAGCCCAGCCCAAGGGCCTTTCACCATAGAGCCTCCTATGGCAGGGGCAGAGTATCGCTCATCTAGACAGAGACTGTCCAGAGGGCTCCGTGCTCATCCAGAGCCTGACCCAAAGTCCAGCAGAATCAGCAAGACCCCCCTGAGATCTCTGGATCGGACCCTCTGCCCTTGGCCTCCTGCCCAGATGGCCGCCTAAGGCAGGACAGCATCCTTATGGAGACTCCACCACTATGGTCTGGCACCAGCGCTGGGTTTTGTATCATAAATATCTGCTTGCTAGAGGCTGGACCCGCACGGCTCATTTCACCAAAACACAACCATTCTTGATGGCCGGTTCCCCAAGCCACTGCCAGGCCCGCCAGTGGGGCTGTACTCGTGGTTCAGGGATGTGTTTGATGTAATAATGCCTTTCGTGTGGAAGGACCCTCATGCAATAAAGGGAGGGATGCAGTGGAACCATCCACTATTGAAATGCAGCCACTCTGGTGTGTGCAGCAGTTTCGTGATTTGCTCAGCACTATAACATAGGGCAGGAAGTGAAGAAGAAAAGCCTACCCAACTATAAATTGAAGGAGGCAGCAGTTTTAGGCAGATTAGAATCATCTGCCTTGAAGTCGGGTCGGGACTCCCCCAGTTTCTAGAATGATTAATATTTGCAAGTGATCCTATCATCAAAAACTCATTTGAAAGAAAGTAACTCTATCAGGACTATGCCATTTTACTCCACACAAAGAGGCATTGATTCAACCCTGAGTCAGAAGCCACCTGACATCACTTTCTCCTTCTAAAGCACCAACCGTCTTCCTGCAACAGCTGGGAATCATAAAGAAAGTCAAGATCCCACATTTTAATGCCTCCACAATTATGTTTTTCTCTGAACCAGTAATTCTTATGCACCATAAAAACCACCTCATTATATATGCCATTAGCACTCCAAATTAAAATGTGGAGACTTGAAATATTTACTGCAGGTCCTTCTTCCTTTTCTAAAAAAAAAATCCCCACTGATAAATCACAACGTTAATTGACTACAAAACCTGCAGTTACCTGTTTGGCCAGTATCCAGGCTGGTAGTGATTGACAGCACTTACACTATAAAACCTGTGAAGTGAGCTGAAGGCACCTCAGTGCTGTCCTTCTCAGGCAGGCATTCACACTTGCAGTATATTTTCCAGCCCCTGCATGTCTCTGTGTGGTCTAGAGGTCCAAACATCCTGGTCAACAAGAGAGACAAAAGAGCACAAGCTGAGTAGAGCCTGTTGGTATCTATAGTTTGCAGCTAATTTCTTTAACAACTGTCTCCTGTTTAAGGTGGAGTGTGATTTCATATAGGATGTATGGGGCCTAGGCAGGAACAGGCCGTAAAGCCTGATTCTTTGAGTTGATCCCTCTAAACCAGAGATGGGGACTGTATGGTAGAAATGTCCTGTGTTACTGCCTCTGCTATAGCTGATCTCTTCATAAAAGGAGGTGGCCCAAATTAAGTGCCGCCTTTGCCTTGTTCACTCATTCCCACCCCGTATGCTAAGCCCTGCCCTTGATTCAGAAAAAGCAAGGCCAAATTCAGCACTCCTTGGGGCAGAACATGCAATGTGACATGAAACCTATTTTGCTTTGACTCACTAAGGTGTTAAAATTGCAGTGTAGCAAGATTGATGGGGACTTTGGAAGACACTTTCTGTGTAATTAAAAACAATGTCTGTGCATTGGACAGAAAAATGCTGTCTCCCAGCTATGCCAGCTTGCCTGTCTTGGCATCACCAGCTATACTGCTTTGGTATCTCCTCCCTCTGGCTTTGGCACTGCAAAGAGCCTTGGCACGGTGGTGCTGCTGTTGGCTCTCTCCCCACTCTCCTTCTGGCTGTGGGCTGGCTCCTCTGCAGAGCTGCCAAGCTCCCAGCCAGAAGCTGATGGGGAATGAGAAGCCCTGTTAAAATGTTGCTGCCAGCTGTTCATTGGCAATTTGCTTAATATCCCTTCCCCCCCACCAATGTCAGCGGACCACATCACACAGTCAATGGCTTCCTGATGGGGCTGGCAGCAGTTGAGGTGAATGCCATGCAACAGAAAGCAAAGATGCCATGAAAGCAAGACATTGCAAGGAAGGGCACAGCTTTGTAGCTCAAGTGGA
>NW_005842137.1:1057358-1094366 GCF_000455745.1 Alligator sinensis | reverse complement strand
GCAGCTCAAGTGCAGGCCTTTGGGTGCAGCAGGGACCAGACACAGCTGGTGAATCGTGCTCGCTGCAGCTGGAAAGCTGCACTGTTGCGGAGAGCAAATTCCACAGCACTCCCGTACACAAAACCAGTTAGTTACTACATGTCCAAGGTTTATATGCGCACAGATACATCAGGCAGAGCAGGTGTTGACTGCATTCAGACTAAAGTCTGCATTCCCACCAGGGGACTGTGGGGGGGTAGGTTTAATCCACTGTGATAGTGAGAATAAGGATGAACAGATAATAACACTTGCAATTGTGATGAGCCTGAAATAAACCCCAAATGCAATGGAGGGTTTTTAAGCTCTGAGCACAAATCAGTAGTAGTAGTAGTATTCCTTTTTGGAGTAATGCCTAGAGGCCTTAGTCAAGGAATGTAATTCTGTGGTGCTAGATGCACCTACAAACCCAAGACAGCCCCTGCCTCGAAGACTGTGCAGCGATCTCCAATTATTTGCAGGCATATCTTGCAAATCAGCCCTGAACTGGTTTAAATCTAAATTTAAATTCTGTAGCTGAATGAGAAGTCACTTCTCTTGCTTCAAGACCTAAACTGGTGATCTTCAACGGTCAGGAAGAAAGTTTCTCTGCACATAACACTGCCCATCTGGACAGGAGTGATACGAGCTATTTTATCTATGTATAAAGCAGCTTCTGTTGTTTCCAGTGCCAAAGCATAATATTAGCCTCATGACACAGATGGACCTAACTACTATCTCATTCAAACCCTTATTAGCATTTCAGATTCAGGAAAGGGTTTTTCCTTTGAATCATCTGATTCTCCCTCCCCGCCCCCCCTTCTGCAAAGTGTAAATATCCTTTTCTAGCACAAATCATCCCACAGACCACCTCCACTCAATTCATAGCTCACCTCACTTCCACAGCATAGCCTTACTGCAATCAACTCTCCTTTCGCTAAGACACAACCATCAGCGTCCAAAGCCCAGATAGCTTTTGTAGCATAGTGTGTTCCCATTCACAGCAGACTTATCTCAGCCCCATCAAACGCAACCAAAAGTACGTGAGGAGGGACGCAGGGTCAGACACTGAATTTTAAGTTAAATCTTTTTTTGGAAGGCAGGAGAAATCATTTTGCGTCGCACAAACCAAGAATGAGAAATGAAAGTTCACGCTTCGCCGCGTGCATCTGCCTGTGAAAATGTATATTACTTAGCAATTCTAATGGACCAATTAAAATATATTAGCATGACAATTTCATTTCTTTTCTGACCGGCTGCAAAGTAAACAGGCAGCGTTAAATATACAAGCTGTGAAGCAAACTCACCAACACCCCACAAAGGAGCTTTCCACATCCACGTGGCTTATCCGCCACTCTTGGATTTTCCTGTCACCTGGTAAATTCCTGTCGCTCTCTTCCTGCTCTGGAAACAATCCAGTGGCAGCATCAGTGACTGTAACCAAATTGTTATAGGAATCAGTTGGAGCTGGGATTTTCAAGCCAGCCTAAAAGAGTCCATCTACCTATCTTAGGGTCCCATCCTACAATTCATCGCCGTGTTATCTGGGCACCCCTTCCATACAAAGGCGATAGCAACGGTGACGTTCTTGGCAGGCGTCTTGGGATCTCTGGTTCTTTTGTCTTTTGGGGGTTGCTGAAAACGCCAGTTGGGTTAGGATGATTTGGCTGGTTGTGCATGAAGGAGGGTAGATGTTTCTTAATTTCCCTTGCTTTTTGGCTGGTCAGTCTGGTAGGGATGCTTGAGTAGAAGCAGATGTCAGTGTTATTAGGACCGCCTTTTCCAAAGAGAAAGGCTTTGCGGCATTTCTGAAGGGGCGTCAGACTCCAGTTTCCTGTGGTCTCCTCTGGTGCTAGGAGGAAGAATTTTCAGATGTGCCCAAGTGATTTAGGAGTGCAAGCTCCTATGGAGAGAAGTATGCCCCCAAACTACTTAAGCACTTTGGGAAATCCTCTGCTTTTAGTACCCATTGGGTGCATCTACAAAAGATGCTTGCTGCGCATTAGCCTAATCACACTGCGCAGTAGCGTGTCACAGCAAAAACCGTGCTAATAGCCTACTGCGCAGTGTGATTAGGCTAATGCTCAGTAAGTACCACTAAATAACCGTGCACCAGTGCTACCGTGCAGTAACTCTAGGTACTGTGTGTTTAGTTAGTACTTTATTAAGCAAGTACTAAACTAAATGTGCAGTATCTAAGGTGCATTAATGAATGTGTAGACGTGCCCGTTGGCTCTGAATAGAGTTAGGCACCTAACTCAGTAAGAACCCCTTGAACACGGCAGCTGCTATTTATTCATTCGTGCTGCCATGTCATGGTCTTATTTTTCTGGGAACTACACGTACGTGTGGGCAAGAACAGGCCCTGCCCTGAGGAGACAATAGTCTGTCCTGTGGACAGACCTAGATGGCCAGCTCAATGACAATGTACCATTTTTGCTATACTTGAAGGACTTAGGTGGTACTTATTGGCCTTGTGCACAGGGTGCGGTGCATTGCACACAGCATATGCATCAGCCCTGATTCTCACCTTGCTCCTACTCAAAACATCTGTCAGCAGATGCTTGACTCCGAGGACCTGCTTGAGGGCTTTGCTGAATGGGAATGGACTCAAGGAAGTATTACTGTGCTTTGCCTGGCTGGGGCCCCATTCTTCTCCCCTGGGTACCAGGTTGGGTGGGAGCCGGGGCAGGGATAAATGAGGCAGCACATTTTTTGCTTTATATAAATTCAGGCTGACACATCTGCCTTCATGTCTTGTCCTTAGACTGCTCCGTTCTTGCTCCCTCTTAAAAGCACCTCTAATGACCCTCCTTCCAGAACTGGACACCTCTGTACAGTGCACCCCAGAGAATATCATTGAAGGACCTTCCTTCTGGCAAAACAGATCCTGATCAATCCCTGGTCAATGCTGATGGATGAGCTGAGGGCTTTGACTCACAGAGTGGAAAGAATGATGTGGGAGGAAGGGCTTGCAGTATACCAGATGCTTTGGATGTATTAAGAGGTAACACCGGTGGAATAGAGCCATGTCTCAGGATAATGGCCCCTTGCTACTACATAAATTCCCAGGCAAAGCCGAGGCATTTATTTTCAGTTTTATTGATCCAGTGACAATGTTCTATTATGATCCCTTTATTTCTTTTACTCCAAATGATAGATAAGTATTTTGCCTGATGAATGTCGGTGTGGGAGAATGACAGCTGCTGGCTGCACTGTTATTAAAGAGCTGCTTTCTGATTGTCTTATAGACAAGCCTTATTGTTTGCTTCAGCCAGGCAGGGACCTGATTATCCAAAAAATTAGGCCTTTTCTTACAAAAAAATGACATATTATGCTTTTGAAAGCAAGCTGGTTTCTTGGGAGAGGAAACTCTTTTAAGAAAATGCCTCTGGGGGAAAATGGACTGGGTGAGAGAGACTGTACTTGGAGGGAAGTGAGTAATCCACACAGAAAATGCAGTTCCCCTCTTCTTTGCATGGGATCCAGCTCTCAATAATATGTGAGCACCTTACAACACTCCATAGATCCTGACGTGGGAGATACCAGACCCGCTGTCTTCCTGTGGCTGGGTCAGTACTTTGGCAGGAGACCTCATGAGAAGCATGGTCCCCAGGTGGTAGCAAGGACTGAGGCAATGGTGCTATCTCTGAGTCAGCACTGCGATATGAAGGAGGATGCGGCCATTAGAAACACAAGCACGCTGTAAGAGGCGCAATGCTTGGCTCGCTACCAGCTCAGGCAGATGCTGCATATCTTGCCTGGGTCATGCAGCAATAGCAGAGCAAAAGCAAAACCCAGAAGTCCAGGTCCTGCGGCTCCTAACCTGCTTCCTTGCTTCCCATCAGTACCCTGCCCAATAGCCACCTTGCTCTTTTTGCCGGTCCCGTCATGGTCATCCCCTTGCTCCCTGCTCGTTATCAGGCTGGAGGAGCCCTGGGGTTGGCCCAGGTGCTTTACAAGGAGAGCCAGTGCTGAGCCAAGAGAGGGGTTTCCAGCTCCTTTGCTCACTGGAACAAGGATTTGGAGCTGGTGGTGATAAAAGCTGTTACATCTGCCTCAAGCTGTGACCGGGGCATTGCTACCTTCTCCTATTCAAAGGGAAGGGTGTACTCCTGGATGCGAGAGGGAGGCTTAATGTCCCCATGTGCACGAACGTGCTCATGCTTCCCCTTGCTGCCTCTCTCCCCACAGCCTGGAGATTCTCCAACTACTGGTGATGTGAGCACATCTCCCCTTGCTGCACTGATCGCCTGGTCACCCACTCCCTGCTTTCAGAGTGAATAGCCCCCAAGACGCTGGCTCTCACTTGCTGGCAGGCTGGACAGCAGCCAGACCAGAGAACAGCTCCTGACTTGCAAATGGCTCAGCAAGTCGCCGGCTTGGGGGACCCGGGTCCCACACATCCACCTGAAGAAGCAACTCAGCCCTCATGGAAGTCAGCATGGGCTATGGAGCTGGAAATCCAGCCCCAAAGGAAGCAAAGTACGTACATGGAGAGCAGGGAGGAGCAGGTCTGACTGCAGGGAGAAGAGGAAGAGCTTCCAGGGTAGGAGGCTGCAGCTGCAATGGGGTACCTCATCCCCCTGTGCAGGCAGGTCACCCGGGCACCAACAGCAGTCTCCGATGCAGAAGACCTGTAGGGCTGGACTCTTGCTTTGGGGTGTGCCAGCACTATTCACATGACTGCTCTCTCTCTTCCCTCTGCTGGAAATATGAAGTGTCCAGAGGAGAGCCACATGCATGATGAAAGGGCAGGAAGGAGAACAGGCCTTATGAAGAAAGGCTGAGAGCCATGGGACCCTTCAGCCTGGAAAAGCGTAGGCTTAGGAGGGACCTGGTGGCAGCCTATAAGTACATCAGGGGTGTGCACCAGGATCTGGGGGAACAACTGCTCACCAGAGCGCCCCAGGGGATGACAAGGTCCAATGGTCACAAACTCCTCCAAGACCGCTTTAGGCTGGACATAAGGAAGCACTTCTTTACTGTCCGAGCCCCCAAGGCCTGGAATAGACTCACCCCAGAGGTGATGCAGGCACCTACTCTGGACTCCTTTAAGAAGAATTTGGACGCTTATCTTGCTGGGATCCTTTGACCCCAGTTGACTTCCTGCCCTTTGGGCAGGGGGCTGGACTCGATCTTGCAAGGTCCCTTCCAGCCCTAATGTCTAGGAAATCTATGAAGGGTGTTTCCTCCTCCTTTCTGTGCTAGGTCCCCTTCTTCTGCCACAGCCCAGGTCCCTTTGCCTTCAATTGGGACTACTGTCCTCCAGTGGTTTTCAGCCCTTTCCTCTCTCATGGGCTCGTAGCCTCTCACCCTCTTTGCTCTCCCTGCCTCTCCGCTCCCCTGCTCCCTGCCTTTGCCTTCCTCCGCCTCTGCCTCCAGCCAACAGCCCTCGCAAAGGTGTCCACCCCGCTCAGAGAGAAGAGACTCTTTGGACCTTCAAGGTCACCCTAATTGTTCCCCTGTGCCTCCGCGGGCCTCTGTTTCAACCTATTTTTGCAAGAATGATAGAATTTCTCAGTTCAGTGGTTCAGATAATCCCACTGCTCTCAGAAACAAACAGCAGTAATAAAGGACTGTAATGCCCTGGAAACTTATTTCAGATTTCTCAAACTTTCAGCAGGTTTCTCATTTCAGGGAACAGAATTGAGAAACAAACTAACCTTGAAGGGCATTCTGCATAATCCACTCTGTCTGCCACTGGCAGGGAGAAGGCAGAGGCAGCACCGGCTGCCTGCCAGCCCCGCCAGAGGGCAAAAAGGGGACCTGTGTGCAGTCAAGAGCCAAGAGAAACTACTTGCTTGGATCTTAGCTCACATCCCAGCTGTGGGACTAAGCAGAGAGTCTGCCCCTCAAGGGAGGAAGGGGGTCCCATGGAGGTTGCTCATACTGCGTCTAACCTTATGACTCACGTCCAGACCAGACTTGAAGGGCAAGAGGCTCTGCTGCTAGGAACGGGCTGACTCGGATGGAGTTATGCTGGTTTTCGCCATCGAGGCTCGGGTGACACTAAGAATTGCAGCACAGGACCTGCTAGGGTAGTTTTCCCAGAGGCCAGGGTCAGCATTTCAAGGGCTCAACCCCTGCCCCACAGAGTCTTTTTGCAAATCTGACCACTGGCAATGGGGCTTCAGTCCTTCTCGAAACATCTGTGCCCAGTTATTGCCAGAGACGTGGAGAGGGGAGGAAGGGGAAAAAAGAACAGAGATGAAGTGGGAGGGGAAGGTGAGAGGAAGGCAAAGAGAGCAGGAGGAACCAAGAGTTGTGGGGTAGAAGGAAAAAGGGAAGAAGAAAGAGAAATAAATGGAAAAGTAAAAGAGGGAGAATGAGGAGAGAAGGGGGCAGCTAAGAGAGGGGTTCAGGAGAAAGGAGAGACGTGGAGCAAGGAAAAGCTGGGCTGTCTGGCTTTGGAGTGACTCCACTCCCTCCCCAGCATTGCAGGACAGTTCGCTCTTCCCAGCACTTTTTCCAGTAGCTGTGGCTTCCCCAGCCAGGAGCAGCGATTGGGCTCTCTGCTCAGGCTGCCTGCACACACACAGCAGCCCTCTGCCCCGTGCAAAGGGCACACGCTAAAAGGCTGCAGGCACTTTGTCCTCATGTTTCCCCCAAGGAAGCTGCAGGCCCCGGGGGCAGCAAGCTGGGCTCACACGCTCCCTGCTCAAGGCACAGGGGCCCACGCCTCGCACAAGCAAGTGTCCTCAGAGAGGCTGCCAAGAAGATTAATGACTCTCCAGAATAAGAACAGTCCTTCTCCTGCCACGGATGACACCTGCGTGACACCCCAGCTGCTGCTGCCGCTGCCAGGCACAGGCGGCAGGCGCAGCAAAGCTGAGCGCCTGGTCCTCCATGCCGCCGTCCACATGTCCGCAGAGAGACAGCACACGTGCGCGCATGTGAAATGCATGTAGGTGAGCATGGGCTGGGCGTGAGAGGAAGAGAACACGCGAGCACAGGAAATCTGAGTTTGGGCATCAGTGCTGCTGGCTGTGGGCGTGCGCATACGTGTGCACACACACCGTGGGAGTGGGAAGTTTGTGTGCAATATGCTTGAGTGTGCGAGGCCACTGCAACACACGTAGGCAGAGAGGGTATACGCATGAGCAGGGGTGGCCTGAAAGAACAGGAGCGTGTGTGCATGTGTGTGCCCCTCAGAGACGCAAGGCTGGCATCAAAGTGATATCCTGAGACAGGACCAGAGATGCACAGGGTGGGCATGAAGGGGAGGGAGAGGGGAAGATTCGCCCTTTCACTCTCACAGCTTGCTGCTACCTCTTCCCTCCTCTTCCTCCCTCTTCCCTTTCCATCTCCCTGCTATTGCTTCTCCACCCTCCCCATGCCCTAGCCACTCACCCCCTCCTCTCTTTCCCCTCCGTACAGAGTCCCTTTTCCCTCTAGCTCCTGTGCGGTGCTTCCCCCACCATCTCTGCAAGAAATCATGTTAAGTAGCAGGTGCAAGCCTCCTGCCAGTCAGACAGCAAAACCTGCCAGAAAAACCTTTGAAACAGCAGCCACAAATAAATCTCCAGGCCCGAGCCCCCTGCAGCCACCCAGAGAGCAGCACCAGGGACGCCGTCCATAATCCTGAGTGGGAAACGGTGTGGGGAGCACAGTAGACACGGCCTAATAGGGCCAGTCATTTATAATATGCACGTGTCTCCTGCAATATCCCCATTCATCTATCAGGCCCTTTTGGCCATAGCTTTTCAGGGAGACCACAGAGGAAGCCAGTCCCCTCTTCTCAGCCCTCAGGAACATAGGAGAGTTACACAAGCTGCCCCTTAGAGGCCAACACAGCTCAAGCACACACATGCACATGTATCCGCGTCTTACACATTGGTGTCACATGAGCTGATGGGCACACTCAGAAACCCGACACACACCCAGGCACTCCTGCCACCACAAGCCTAGGTACACAGCCCTGTGCGCACACACACACACACACACACACACACACACACACACAAAATGCTCAAGGACATGCTTAATATACACAAGCCCATAAAAAGACACACACACCCTTATGCTCCAGCTTGCTTGTACGCACGCATGCACGCACATACACACACACACGTTATTTTGTTCTTCCTTACGAGCCCTTGCTGTTTGCATCTCGACATCACTCTACAATATCCAGTGAGACATTCTCCCCAGTGAAAAGCACAGGGCATTATGTGCGGTTCCTAAACCTGCTGGTCCTGAGATCAAAACACCATGACAGTCCGGCCCTGCACAGTATATGGAAGTACCAGGTAAAACAGATTTATGCCTATAGAAGGACTCTGTCCCCAGCAGGGCCTGTAGGAGGTAGTGAATCTATTCTATGAATACTGGGCAGCCTGGACCTGGGGTGGGAGTCAGAGAGCTAAGTTCAACTCCAGGCTCTGCCGCTAACCTGAGGTGTGACCTTGGGCAAGACACTTATCTCCTCTGCCTGTTTCCCTTCCTACCATTGTCTGTCTTGTCTACCTAGGTACTAAACTCAATGAGGGCAGGGACTGTCTCGTTGAGTTTCAACGAGAAACTCGTGTGCTGTGCTGTACATAGGCATGTACAGCACAGCGCACAGTAAGACATTGAATACATTTGGGACCTCAGTACACTTGGTTTCTATTTCCAGCTCTGGCACCGGCCTGCGGGATGACCTTGAGAACTCACTTCACCACTCTGCACCTCATTCCCCACCCAGAGATAATGGCATGGCCGATGGCCCCTCCTTTTAGAAAGGACCTTGAGATGTAGGCATGAAAAAAGTGCTAAATACCAGCATGGTTCTGATTACCAAGCAGACTCTTCCAGGATCAAAAAAACCACAGATTTGCTTTAAAGAAAACCCCCTCTGATGGCTGCAAGAAAGTTTAAAACCCCAGCCGACTTCACCTGATCTCTGCCACTTGCTTGCTTTGCATTTCACATATCTGGGATAGTGAAACAAGAGCCAGGAGCTCAGCTCCATGCTTGCAGGCCGCTTGTCACACACTGGTGTGTTGTTCCCAATTCGCAAATGCTGCAAAATACTCCCCCCCCACCCAAAAAAAAAAAAAAAGGTCTTTATAGCTATTTCCAGTTAAAATGCAAAAACACAAAAAAGTTTCCATTCACATTCAGGTTTTAAAACGCTTTTTCTTTTCTAAATAAAGCTGCGGTAAGTGCTAAGCCCTAATTACTTGACAGTGTCAGTTTAACATTAGCATTAAATCAATGCACCCTTCAATCAGGGACTGCAGGCCAGAGGGCACTAAAACTACGCTTGGAATAAGCACTCAAGGGCAAGCAGCTATAAGGTGCTGCATTAAAGAGCCTGCTTTTTGCTGGCTGGGTCTTTCTCTTGCAGGAATGAACACTGCTATTGCTATAGTTCAGCTTCCACCACTAGAGACCAGGTTTTCTAGGACAGGTCCATCAGCTGTCTCTGTCACTGGGCCAAAATACAGGGAGAAGCTACCAAGTAACTTTCTAAAGCCGGGTGAGAAGCACCGGGGCTCCATAAAGCTGGAGGCAGACCAAAGGATTCAAGTGCTCCTGGCTAGAGCCAGTTCTTGAATATCGATTGCTTAAAAGGGTTTGTGGAAACGTCCTGGTTTTGACAAACTCCCAATAAAGGTGAGCGGGGGTTCGCCTGCCACCTGCCCGATCTCCCCAGCATGCTGCCAGGAGCCTGGGCGCACGAGCTCCAAGGGTCCCACCTCACCCCTCAACCTCAGGGCTTCTCAGCTGCAGTGGACTCATAAGCCAGAAACCCAGGGGCCAGAGGGGAAGCCACAAACCTGCTGAGACCAGGAGTGGGGGATGCCGGGCTCAGCATCGCTTCAAAGGCAGCATTTCATTGCTAATTTGTTCAGGTCTGGCTTCAGCTGGAAGTTTCCGATTTCTCCTTTTCCTTTCTAACCAGAAGGGCTTTTCCCCTTTGGAATGGAAACTCCGGCATTACTGACCAGAGGGGCTGGAGCTGTGTTCACTCCTCCGCTCTACCTGCCCCCGGTGATGACAGAGGACACCCCCACTTTCCTGCCGGTTTGCTATCACCAGCTGGCACTTGGCAGTTGCTTGCAGGAGACCTTGGGTGGCCTTGCCTGGCCTAGGGAAAGGCCGGTGTGATGGCTCTAGGACATTTCCTCCTTAATCCCTGCCACGGCACAGAAACAGTTGCCCCCCAACTGGTTCTGCAGACATGCTCCGTGCTGCAAGCAAAGAGAAGAGGCAAATCCAGCTGTAGCTCATCGCTGCTGTAGGCTCACTCTACAAGCAGGCAGATGAAGCGGGCAGACATCCTTTCCTGGCAGGGTCCCTTACACTGACTGTATTACACAGAGCCCACATTCTCTCCCTGGCACTGCTACTGGCTCCCTGCGTGACCTTGGGCAAGTCTTCCCTTCCCTGGGCTTTCTCTTAGGAGAATGATCATGTTTATCAGGTGCCTTTGCAAGCCCAAGGATGTGGTAGCATTGTTAGCCTGCATTCACAGCCTCTGAAAGTGAGGATGACTAAAAGCCAGATGTTTTAACCAGATCCTTGTGTTGGGTGCACATGAGGTGCTAAATACTCGTGCAAACCCGGACCTTACTTGGGTATTTTGAGGGGAGTGGCGGGGGGGTGAGTCCTATTGAAACTCTGACCCAAATTCCATACAATGCATTTGCCATGTGGCTTGCACCGCTGTATTGTCTGTACATGTGCACACCCATTCTGGCACACAACCTGAGGACTATGCAGCTCCTGAGGATTGCTTTCATGTTATATGCCTGATTATGGCTTGTCTACAGCTGTGGGGTTGTGTGCTACATGTTCCTAAGCATGTTCAAGTGCAGTTGTGAGTCCGTGCTGCATCTCAGTGGCTGCGCATGTATATCGCCAGGTCTGCATGCACTTTATCCTCCATCACGCATGTAAAGTGGTGGATCTGTGTGTGTCTTTGTGCTCACATGCATACAACCATGAGTCTCCGTGTGCTGTGTGACAGTGCAGCGCGTGTGTCCACATGCTTGTGGGCCTGTATGTCAGCAAGGCGTATGCACAGCAGTGGGTCAGTGCACGCGTGTGCAAGCAGCGGTTTGCCCACCAAGCAGCACACAGCTTCTCCCTCTGCTCCTCCTACCCCATGTGCCCGGAGCAGAGCAGACCAGGGATGAAGGGTTTCATTGAACTGGAGGCTCTGAATATTGATCAGTGCCTGATGAATCCCTGCTGTCCCGCTGAGTAATTACAGGACATTTTGCAGTGTAACATCATCTATCAAACACTGAGCAACGCTAAAGAAAAACTAATCACACACTTGAGAAAGGGCTTGGGATCTATGCCCACCTATCTTGGCTATTTCTCCTTTCCTTCCTACCAGAAGCTTCACCCTGAGCCATGCTTTTGGCTTTGCCAAGGAAGGAGGAAAGGGTTGGAGTCCAGAAACTACCCCCGCCTGCCCACCCGCCTCAAAGCAGCATGAATTAGGTACTGACCACATAACGTGATCTCACAAAGGGACACAGGCAGCTCAAGCTCAGGGAATGAATTTGAGCTCAGGACTGGACAGGGCACCTCCGTGGCCAGATAAGATCCTGACATCATAGCTCTGGACAGCAACGATGGGATGATTCTGTGACATTAAAGAATCAGCCCCTATACAACATATAAGGTGGTGATATCATAGCATCAGACAGCCTTGACTGGATACTACTGTGTGATCTTCCTCAAGGAAACCAAATCAAGGGCAGTTCGTCCAGGAATGACCCAACAAGCGGCACATCCTGGACGTTTCAAGCGCTCGCACATTAGGGCTAAGTGGATACCTCTACTCTATGCAGGAGGCCAGATGTTTGCAGAGGAGACAGGACCAGTTCTACGTCCAAGGTGCAAACAGCAGAGCTGCTTTGGCCCCAGTATGAACAGATTACCCCTTCTGGCCCACCTTCTCAGGGGCTCCCATGCATGTCACTATTACCCTATTTATGGAAGGGGAGAAGGAACATATCCAGTGTTGTCGGCAAGGAGTTGAATCCAGGGGTTGCCCTGTGGTGACAAACACTTTATGAGCATTAGAGGACCGTTAAGTTTCTTGAGTGTTTCTCACCCTCGGGGGTGGTGACTAGCGATTTCAGGCCAGAATCTCTGCAACAAACGGAGCCTGAAGGTGACAGAAGGCAGGTCAGGGTCCTGAGCGGCTTTACAGCCCACCTGCGATGCCCATAGTATCTTCCACTTCAATGGCTGGCCAGACAGCGGGTAATAGCTAACCAATACTACCAGCTAGGAACTGCTGCTTTATTGCAAGCAACAGAGTTGTGTGCCATGCTGCTGATGGTCGGAGCAGACAGCCCATGGCGAGGCTCCATCCTGCTTCCCTAGGAGGTGGGGAGAGAAAGATTGCCATTGGTCTGCCCAACCTGCCCTGTGGGGAGCAGGGCCTCCTGATGAAGGATGGTAGCCTGGGGAGTCACGAGACCTTGCCCACAGCCCCTTCTCCCCATCACCGCTGCCGAGGACAAAGCTGATGAGCTGCAGCTCCTTTTTTTGTTTTTTTTTTTATTGCCGGTGAAATGAAGCAGCGAGCAGTTTTTATTCCTCTCTCAGGGAAGACACAAGCTGCAGCAGATATGATGGCTGCACACATTGATTTTCCATTTAAACAATTAACCTCAGGCTCCAGGTAATTTGCTTGTGTCACAATATCAGGGCAGCCTCTGCTGAAGGATCCTTGCTGCCCCCCTCCTCCCAGCCCTTCCCCTCCGTCTTTGCCCACCCCCCTACCCAAGGGCATCACTCGAAGGACCGCCCCACCCATTGGCACTCGCCAGCTCCACCCCAGTGACCCCTCCAGGGCTCGTGGCTTCTTGCTGCTTTGATTGAGTCTTCAGTGGCAGCAGTGCTGTGAGGCCCTTTGTCTAGGCAGCAGAGAGCTGGCCCTAAGGGAGATGCAGGGTGGGAAGGAGGGGTAAGGGCAAAGCCGGGGCAATCAATCACTCCGGAGCCTGCCCTGGAATCACTTATTTCCTGGGGAGGAAGGGGCTGGAGAAGCAGCAGCGAGCAGAGCACAATGCAGGGAACAGGGCTGTGACTGGAGCATATGGAACAAGGACGTGGTAACCTCGCAGGGGAGGCAGCGGCCAGCCCTCCGCAGCCCCTCGCGCCGCTCCAGCTGGGCTGGGCGTGTTTGTCAGGTGGAGCAAAGCAGAGTGGAGGCAGCGGCAGCATAAATTACTGGGGAGAGGAGAAGGGAGGGTTAGCGGCCAGCCCTCCATATGCACCCTGCACCTCGGGGTGATCTGCTTCAGCAGACTGCGAGACCCGCGAGAGCAGGCCGGGGGCTGTCCTCGCGGCTCTCACAGCTCCAGCAGGTCTGATGGTCACGGCACTGGGTACTGGGAGCCATTTACACCTGGGCGCAGGGAACGGGACCTCAGCAGCAGTGTCTTAGGCCCCTTCCCTTTGGGTCCTGAGTGTCCCCAGCTGGAAGGCTGCCCTGCTCAGTCCGACACCCTGAGACGACCCTGGCCTTCAGGCTATACCCAGAGCCCTCCCCACAAGGAGGGGACAAATAAGGCAACTCTATTGGGGTAGGTGAGGGTGGGTGTGCAGGGGATATATATATATATATATATATATATAACTTTCTCTCTCTATAGAAATATATTTTAATTTTAAAAAAATTTAAAAACCTCTAGTAATCAACCCCACAGTGGCATTAAGGACTCAGTCCTGCCCTGCTGAGGTCAGAGGCACTGCCCAGGCTCACCCATGCACAGGCATAGTCAGCAGGAGCATGCAGTGCCCCTGAGGGGGCACACCCACATTGTGGGCACCCGTAGAGGGGACACTTGCTGCTTCCCTCCTGCACCTCTGCTCCTGTCTGTGCCAGTCTCAGGTGAGAGGCAGCAGACAGGTCCACGCAGGGGTGGGAGTAAACGATCCCTGAGACTCTCAGTCTCCCATCTTAAAGCCACCCAGGCACTCGCCTGGCTGACCTTAGAGCACCTGTGACCTTTCAGGCCCACATCCATCTTCTCCCTGTCAGCCCAGCTGCCTTCCAGTCAAATAACTATCTAGCCACTTCCCTGGCCCTCCTTTATTTGCAACCCCATGCATCTTCATTGGGCAGTGGCTAATTGCCTTGTTAATGGCTTCCTTGCCAGCTCTGAACAAGGTCTATAGAGCCCATGGCACGACACCCAAGGGATACCAGCTTCTCGAGATGGGAAAGGCTGCTAGAGATATCCATCAGCAGCCAGGCCCTGCAGTGGGAACGCAGCAGCTGCGAATCTGATGTTGAGATTGAGATTAAGCTAGCCCATTGCCTGCCTGTGCCAGTCACGAGAGGAGAAATCTTCTCCCAGTGTCTCAGCACACCCTGCACCCAGCCAGTCCAGGGGTGTTTTCCCATGTTTGCTTCCACTGGGAGGCTGCGGGCTCGGGGGAGGCAGCTCGCTGGGGGAGCCCCTGGCCAGACTCAACAGAGTTCCTGTTATTTTCCGGTTGTGTTTTTCATCATCAGGCATCACCACTGGAGAACAGGAAGGGAGAGAGGCCAGCGTGCAGGATGCTGTACCAACAATAACACTAGAAACCAGAGCAGTTTGCTTCCCCTCCGCACCCCACTGTGCTGGGAGCTGTGCTAGGAAGGCAGCCCCCGCCCCAGGATGCTCACAGCCCAGGGGTATAGCAGCAGGGCGCTGAGCCGCCTGGCAGGGAGCAAGGCTGAAGCCATGCTAAAGGAGCAAGTGTTGTGCTGGGTGGAGGGCACAGCTTGCTACCTGCCCTCTGTGCCAGCTGGCAGGGTGTCGGCATTCAGGGCTGCATTTCCTGTGCTTCGAGGGTAGGTGATGGGGATGGAGGTGGCAGCTTCCAGGTGAGGTCTGTCCGTCTCTCTGTCACCTCCTCCTTCCCCTGTGGGCAGGAGATGAGGGGTGTTCTGGTCGCGGCGAGGTTTCCTTTCCTCCTGTCTCCCAGGTTTGTTCCTTGCAGACTGACACCCACCGACCCCACTTTCCCCCCTCAGTGTCAGGCCAGAAAATACAAGCTTAACCCAGGAATCCAGCCAGGGAAGGGGCCAGGAGCCACAGCATCGCTGCCATCGTGTGCCAGGCCAGCCCACAGCCCAGGCCCCGCTGGAAACCCCATAGGTGGGACATCAGCTGCCTTCAGCCCTCCCCTGGTCACAGTCCCCTGCCAGCCTCCCTCCCCATCTCCGCAGCACGCTCTGGGCACCGGACAACCCGCAATCATGCAAGACGGCCGCCCTGCCACCCCCTACATCTCCTCTTCAGTGGTTCCCTCACTCCCCACTCCCACTGCCTGCCCCTGCCTCTCCCTCCTCCTTGCCCACAGCCCTCGAAGCCCCTTGTCTCCCTGACACCCTTTCCCCCGCAGCCCCCGTCTCTCCCCACCTGCCTTCCTCTCCCTGTCTCGCTGCCGTACCCAAGTGCCGCCTGCCTCCCCGGGCTGCAGCAGAGCAGCCTGTGCTGGGAGCCAATGGGGCTGGGGCTGGAGTGAGCTGATCCCTCCCCTTGGCGGGAGGCCTGCAAATTAATTGTGCAGTCTTAATTAAAATTAAGTAATTTTTCATTTGCAGCCGAGCTGGTGCTTTCCTGATGATTTATTAAAGAGAGCGACGGGTAAATTAGTCACACGCTGACTGTCGTTGCTGGATGATGAATGGGCTGGAAAGCATCAAGCACAGCAAGAAGGGATGAAGAGCAGCTAGCAAAACCAGCAGCCCTTCCTATCCCGGGCACCATCCTTTCCCTGCCTCCCTGATTCCAGCGTGGCAAAGCTTCCCCCTGCCCTCTGCCGGCAGCCAGGCTCAGAGTCTGGCTAAGGAGATTGTGGTGAAACTGCTGCCTCTGCTTTTTTCTCCCAGATCAGCACTCCCAAGGGGTGATGAGATCCCATCCGCTAGCACCTGGGATAGGTAGGTGGTAAGGCAATAACCCTCCAGTTCTTCGCAGAGGCCCTCCCAGCACTTCCCTCCCAGTCATGGGAGGGCAGCAGGGCCGGGCGGCCCAGAGAAAGTGGCTGAGAGTCCAGTCTGAGGGGTGAAGAAACCTGGGCAGGATGGATGCAATGTGTGAGGGGTTTGCCCAGCCCAGGACATTGTCTCGCCTGCTTTCTGCTTCCCTTTCCTGCGCCCAGGAGAGATAGAGTTGGGACCAGAGATGGAGGGAGGAGGAAGGGAAAGGAAGAGAGAGGACAGAGACGGAGGGGAAGACAGATGGAGGGAGACAGATGGGGAGAGGGAGGGATGGCCACCCCTGCAAGGGGCAAGCACGGCTCTGCATGTTCCTTGCCCAGCAGCTCCGCTCCTGCTCCAAGCTTGGAGGCAGCCTACCTGCAGCTGCTCATGGGCTCTAATTAACTCAGCAGCCAAGCTCCTCCCTGATGACTGTCCTCCCCACCCAGCCAGGGGGGTGCCAGCAGCAGTGACGGAGAGACAGAGGCTCCACTGGGGCCAGGAGACACCGTGAGAGGGAGACTGATGCCCACGACCAGGCAGGCCCAAGCTGTGCTCTCCAGATGCAGAGCCCCTGTGTGCGTCAAACAGCCTCCATCTCGGCCAGACTGCCAGCGTGGGCTAAGCCCCGAGGCTCCTGGCTGCAAAGCACTGCGTGACCTGGGGATGTAACACACTCGCCACCACATTGTATTTGTGCCTGCTTGTCCTGCGGTCTGGCAGAGATGGATGCATCTTGCCCAGATCTGTTTCCCTGAACATCCCAGTCAAGACCCGGATGAGAAATGGGCTGATTTCCACCTTGGCTGAGCTGCCCCCTGCATGGCCTGGTTGGTCTCCAAAACAAGAAGGCCAGGGAAACCCTGCAGAGTTGTCACCCTTCAAGCACCTGCCTTGGCCAGCAGGCCCTGCTCAGCAGGGCCAGACCAGCTGCCAGCACCCGCTGCCCATGGAACAGGGAAGAGCTGCGACATCTCAGCCACCAGCACAGTCCAGCCAAGCAAAGCAGGTCCTCGGTCCTTCCCAGCACAGCCGTTCCTCGGCTGCAAGGCTCCACGTGAAGCCTTCTCCATCAGCCCTGCCCTGCTCCCACACACAGTGGGCATGGCCAGCTCAGCAAAACTTCCTGGCCCTGGTCTCTCTCCTAGCTAGACGTGGCTGTTCCAGGACTTGGTCACCATGTGCCATCCCCAAGGGATGGTTCTGAGTCCAATGGCTATACCTGCATGTCTAGCAGCCCAAGGCCTCTGGCAGTGTCCTGCCTGCATCGTGCAGCATTTATCTGGGAGCAGAGAGCAGCATATAAAATGCAGAGCACTAACACAATTGGACCACGCACAGCTTGGCAAAGTGTGGGCATAGCTGCACAGACCTGGAGCCTTAGAGGGGTAAAACACCCACAAGGTGACACAAGGAGGGTTCCAAGTGGCCCAGGGAGCAGTGACAGAGTGAAACTGAGTTCAGGGGATGTGGGGACCTTCTTGGCAGTGGCACTGAGTGGGCAGGGGGGCCAGTTTTTCTCAGAGAGTCATGGTTGCCCCATTGCGTGGAACAGCTGAGTCCAATGCAGGTGAAGCGTTGTGCCCTAGGGAACAGTCCTTCCTCTTACGGGTGGGCTGGAGGATCTGTTTCCAGTCCCAGCTGCGTGGCACCAGGGTGCATTTGAGGAGGTTTGGGGATGCGTGTTTGCTGTACCACATCCTTTCTTTGGTGAGAGGTTAGCGGAGACACTCACACCCAGTGATCTCTGGCCGATGCCCCGCAGGGCTCACTGCGGGGAGGCTCCCTCTGCTGCATGGCTCTGTTCTCCGCAAAAGCTGCAAGGCCAGCTTTGTTGTCACGCTGCTGTTGGTGGCAGGCAGGCGGGACATGGACCACACAGGGGGAGTTAACGCTACTCTGGCTGCATGAATGAATCTCCCCTAAGCAGCACATGCGGGCTGTGGGAGTGCACTGGGCGGACCAGCTGCCCCCTGCCTTCATCCCTTAGGCTGCACAGAGCTGACCTGCCAGGTTTTCCTGCAGCGGCAGGACCCCGTCCTCCCCACAGCCCCTCTGTGCAGCAGAGCAAGGCTTCTGCCACCGCCACCCATGATGCAGCTGAAGGTGCAGGTAGGCACTCCCCTGCCGTCTGGCCCGTTCCAGAGGTGGCACCTTCCCACAATGCGGCCTGGGGTAGCGGATGCCGGTGCAGCCCCTCTGGAGAGTCCTGTCTCTGCTGTCACTCTGGTCACTCACCCACCCTGACCAGACCGTGGAAGCCTCTGACACCTCAGGAAGCCACCTGCCCTGGGGCTGGGTCTTGCTTTTTATATCACTCAGCGGCAGGGGAGCACCGTCCTTAAGTCCAGGAGACCCAAAGAGGGATCTGTCACTGGTGACTGGATCCCGTTTGTCCAGGGGCTTTCACTCCCATCTGGCTGCTGTTGGGATATCAGCCTGGCCCAGACACTCCAGCCGGCTCCCCCAAGGCACGCTCCACTCATCTTTCACACCCCACTGTTGGCTCAGGAGTCCTCAGCATCCCACTTCCTTCTGGACCTGCTTTGATTGCAGCTCCACTCCTGTAACCAATGCCGATGAAAGCATAGGCCTCTCAGCCGAGACGCATGGCATTATCCAGCTTAATGGCATAGAACTGTGGCACTGATATCCGCCTGAGCCCATTACTTCCCGGAGAGAAACAGAACATTATAAAATAACTATTTATCCTGCGCCCACCAGCACCTTTGCAGAGGCACAGCTATGCAGAGGGATGCCCCTTTCGGGGGCAGAGACAGAGGGGATGTGCGTGCGGCGGTCCTTTACAATAGGAATTTCACTGGGCTGCTGTGAAAAGGTGGAGGCTGGTCACACCAGCCATCCTTGAGTGTGATTTCCTTCCAGGGAGATTCAGATGAAGTCCAGGCTGTGCCCACAGGCCAGACGCAGGGAGTTCCAGCTGTCAGACACCCTGGGGTCCAAGGGGCTGACTCTGGCCTGAGAGTTATGATGAGGTTTAGGTTTTATAGCCAGTTCTGCCACTGACCCAGTGGGTACGGCCTCACCCCCACTGTCCCTGTCACACTGGAGGCCTCTAGGCAGGTTTATAACAGAAGACCCGGTTCTCCACTAAGCCTTGTGCCTTTACTGGCCACACAGTACTGAGAATATGAAGGATCCCACAGGGCCAAAGCTGGGCTCCAAAACACTCTGCTTACCAGCTGTACACAAATACGCGAGGCCTGACTACATATACACGCAGCAGCTCTGTTAGGTCCTGGAGCGGGCACCTTGGGGTGCCTTGAGTTCCTTTCAAGGGTGACCTCGGTGCTATGCAATGAAACACCGTTAGGTGCACAGACATGATTCACAAGATAAAACCAGAGATCTCAAATAGGAATCCATAGGGTTAAAAACGTGCCAGCCTGTTGTAGCCTTTCTGAGTTCTTTGCAACAGAAAAAAAACCTGTTCTATCATTTTTTCATAGTCAAAAAACGAGTGAAAACTACCTGCTGGCATTTTCCGAGGGGCCCTGGAGTCTAATGAGGAGTGCCTCAAATCTGAAAAGGTTGAGCCCCATTGTTCTGGAGGCCTCTGCAATGGGAGAGAAGGGGCTCACCTCTGGAGGGGTCACAAACTATTTAAAAGGAAACCACCCAGTTCCCGCTGCCCGTGGCTGCTGCACCTTTCTACAACAGATGCCACTCTTCCCAGAGGTGGCAAATGAAGGGAACAAGAAGTGACACAGACAAAAAAAAAAAGGAAGGATGAGAGAGAGAGATCAAGGATGAAATATCAGATGCAAAAAGGAGAGAAAAGGTGCAATTCTGATCACTCCCTCCCCTATACGCTGCTGCCCCGAGGCATCTCTGGCCCAACCCTTGTCCCTGCTGCTAGAGAAATACCAGGAGTGGCTATAAAGCTCTTCTCAGGCTATTCTGCTTTCTTCTCCGGCTAAGTCCCAGGACCCCAGCATTCCCGAGCTGTCAGTGGCTTCAGCTTCCTGGCCTGGAAGTGGCTGGCAGTGGCAGACAGGTCATTTGGTGATGGAACAGCCAGAGGCAATATGTGATGCACACTTCTATAAACGGAGCTATTTTAGGAGCCTTGAGGAGCAGAGGATTAATCCTTAGCCCTGCAGCACCATTAAGTTTTGTCACCTGCTATCCATCTGCTTTTAAGGAGCTGGCTCCACACCTCTCCCACTCCTCCCTCTCTCCTTTTGTCATGCAAGCAAGCCCAAGCTCAATCCTCCCAGCGGACATGGACCATGGCTGGGGTCTTGCCTGCCGCTGCCCAGCTCAGATTGATGTGCAGCAAATGCCTCAGAGTAACTAAGCCTGATGGATTTCCTGTCCATTAAGCAAATGCAGCGCATCAAGGACTCAGGCACTCACATGGCTCAGGCAGACATCATAGAAATGCCTGTAGGTGTGTATCTACACATGCTTTAATGCGCCTTTTCTAATGCACATTAAATTTAGTACCTCCCAATGTGCGGTAGACTGCACTAATGCACAGTAGAGCATTTGCATGCTTTTAAAGTGATGCTTAATGCACAGTAGACTATTTTACCGTGCATTCGTGTAATGTCATGGTTTTTTGCGTGATGCTTTAACGCACAGTAACATAACCTGCTGTGCATTCAAGCACACATGGAGACACCCCCCTTATTTGCAGATGTGGCAGTCACTAGAGCCTCAGAGTGAGTCTGGAGATCCCCCTCTTCTCAGATCACCTGTTTGGGTGTCTGTCACTTGAAGGGCTGGAGCAGGGAGCTGCCAGGTGGCTGATGAGAGCAGCCATTTTGGAGAGCTCTCCTATAAAAGCACAGCAGTTTGTGCCGTGCTGCCTGGGGAGTAACATTGTTTGGTGGAGTTGCTGCTCCAGGGATATCTTGGAGGGAAGAAGGAGGCTTCATTGGTCTTGGGCATGACCGAAAACTGCACCCTGCCGGGATAGGAAGGCCTGGTGGTCCTGCCTGTGGCAGGGCAGGACCACTTAAATACCAGGACCAAAGACCTCCCTGGTGTAAGGCGGGTCGGGGCGCCTAAACCCCTGCCTCCACCTTCGGGTGGGTTACAGAGGGAGTGGGGGGAAGATAAGTTTAGGAGAAGTGCCTGAGTCCCATGGGGCGTTGGACCCTGGAGGTGGGCCAGGCATGCTCAAAAAGGAGCACCTGAGCCCAAGGGGTTGTAAGACCCCAAGCCCTGAGAGTGGCCAGGTGGAGTTGTGGGGCCAGCTAAGCTCAGGGAGGAGCGGCTGAGTCTCAAGGGGGTAGAAGACCCCAGGCTCCAGTGTAACGGGTGTGTTGTGGCCCAAGAGAGGGGCATAGTGATCCAGTGAGGGGCCAGGGGGGAAGTAAGCCCATAGCTGAGCAATCACGCAGTCCTGTTTGGGTGAGGGTCACAGGAGAAGCCCAAAAGACCATGCTAGGGCTGTCTGAGGGGTCGAGAATAAAGCCTCTGAGTAGGGTAGTGTGAATGTGGCCTGGATGGGCAGTATGCAGGAGACTGGGTGAGAGCTGGTGGAGTATATGAGAGCCTGGTGAGGGAGGGGTGGGGTGTGTGCGTGTAGCCTGAGAAGGCAGCATGGGAAAGACACAAGTAGGTGTCCAGTTGGACCCGACTTTGAACCAGAGATGGAACGCACCGTGACATCAGCAAGGCATAGGACACATGTAGGGACGGTAGGAGTGTGTACTTGTGTAGAAAATACTGGGTCAGATCCTGAGCTGGGGAAAGCAGTGTAGCCCCACTATCCTCACTGAAGTCAATTTGCAAGATATCAACACACACAGATATATACATGCATTTTATATCTCTATGCCTATATCTATAATACACACACACACACACACACACACACACACACACACACACTACAAGCAATTCACATTTGGTACTGTAGCAGATCTGTCTTGTATACAGTGAAACATGCACAAACCCACATATGTAAAATCAGCGTTCTCCTCCCTAGGAAGGTTTGGCCTTATGTCTGTGTACATCTATGTATATATAAATAGCATTCACTTGATGCAATACACAGGACAAACTAGGATGTGTGTATGTGTGTATGCACGTATACACGTCTGTATAATTTTCACCACAAGGCAATTGAATTACATAAAGGGAGATGTGTGTATGTGTGTTCTCTAAAGATTTGGTCCCATGCATCTATGTGTGAATGCCCATAATTTGCATTCCCTGTAGGAAGATCTAGATGTATTTGTACAGCTATGTGTGGGGGCACGTGTGTGATTATCATTCAATGTAGCAAACACTGGAGCTGAAGTTACCTGCTGGGTCCTGTTCTAATCCTGCAATTTTCATTCACTACGTGCTTCTCCTCTGGGAGATTAGTCTAAGTCCATCTGTGAATCATTATTAATCATTATTATTAATCAGCCTCATTTAGGGAGGTTGGAGGGGACCCCCTCCAGCTGCTTCAGGTTGTCGGAAGAGGAGGAGGTGAGCACATGCTCTTCTGCAGCTTTATAACTGGCTTTTTGGCTTCCATATACACACATGGAGAAATGCAGCCAAGTGCCGCTGCCCCCTGCCATTGATGCACTCCAGGGCAAACCCTGCCTTGGGCTGAGGACCTGCTGAAAGGTGCTGATTCCTCCCAGCTCCCACCTGCCTTGATTCTCCTGTCCCATGCATGGTCCGTTGAGCAAGTGCAAAGGGCTGTAACTGCTCCTAGCTCGGGATAGTGGTGGTTTGCAGTCACTTTGCACAGACAGAACTGATAGAGCAAGGGAAAAGCCAGCCTGGTGCCTGCAGTGTCCTACCTAGACTAGAGCGCCTCCCATCAGGCTTACATGATAAGTCCCATACGTTGTCAGAGAAGAGCACCCTGCTTGTTGCATCAGTACAAGAGGCAGTGGGGTACAATGGATAGAGCACTGACCTGGGTTCTGTTACCAGCCTGCTGGGGGAACTTGGCAACTTCCCGCCCCTCTCTCTGCCTCAGTTTCCCCAGCTGTAAGATGGAGATGCAAATGCTGACCTGTGTGAAGCAGGTGGAGCTCTCCCGATAAACAGGAGCATGGGGGAAACTGTTGACTGAGCCTGATCTGCATTATGCAGCTGGCCAGCAGAGCTACGCTGGTTTGGCAAATGGAAAGAACTGCACCCCCTGGCACAAAAGCCTCATCTACACCACAGAGCTCTGCTCCCAGTATCCCACCAGGACCCTCTGCAGCGGCAGCAGCCTGCCTTCCCCACAGCCCCTCTGTGCAGCAGAGCAAGGCTTCTGCCAGCACCCATCAGGCAGCTGAAGGTGCAGATAGGCACTCCCCTGCCTTCAGAGGTGGCACCTTTCCACAATGCACTTGTGCCCCCAGGGGCACCATTGCTGCCATGCAGACAAGAGTCTCCAGGAGCACATCATGTCCAGGTGCTCCGGGGCCTTGGGGGCTGCTGTCTACTGTGGAGGCAGCTGAGTTTAGGCATAACTACAGCTCTGCTGGAAAAGCCTCCTATGTGGATGGCAACAGGAGGGAGCTTTTGCCATATTTGCTGATCTCATTCAGGGGTGAGATGAGGCTGAGCCAACAGAAACCCCCCACCCCACCACCATCACTATTGGCAAACACCTCATCTCCACCTGGTGTCTTTGCTGCCATAGCCAAGCCAGCACAGCTTTAGCAACGGAGGCTCTGTAGTGTCGACAAGCCCCTTGCACTTCTCTGGAGGTCTCCCATTTGAGTACCAATCAACCCTGCCCCTGCTTAGCTAGTTAAAATCACAGGGCCCCTGTGTCAGATGGCTGCAAATTAACAAGAAAAGAAAAGAATCCAGGAAATCAGGAGTCCTAGCAGAAATCCAATCCCTTCTTCATTAAAAACTGCCGGCACTTCAGCTTTTCCTCAACATTAATTAAAGAGCCACTTCCTTGGCCTGTCAATTTGCCACACTGGGGTTTTTTTGGGGTTGTTTTTTTTTTTTTTTTTTAACTCTTGATCCAAAAAGAAGCCTGGAGAAAGCCGTGCAGAAAGCTTGGTGATTGTATCCGAGACACTTGACAACACAGAGCAAGATGGAACAAGTAATTAAAGGGAAATTAAACTTCTCCTGCAGCAAGTTTTGCTTACAAGACTGCAAATTAATGGATGGTATCTGACCAGCTTGCCAGGTACGGCTGCGACTTCATGGGTGCTGCTTGTTAGCCTGGAGTCAGGAAAGCAGCTGGGCACATGCTCATCTTCAGCACACACTGGAGTGCTCTGGGTCAAGGCCCTGCCTCGCTCACACCTCTGCAGTAGCTGAGTACCTGTCAGCTACTTAAAGAGAGGACTGATGGGAGTGTTCGACTCATTTTCCTTTATTCTTGCCTGTAGGAGAAAGAACTTGGCCAGGCCACAGGGTCTGTTGGTAGGAGACAAACTGATGGAGGGAAAGCTAAGTCACAGAGAAGAGCTTTACAGGGAGTCTTGTGTCCTCTTCTCACTTACTAGAGCAAATCCCACCCATAAGGTCCAACATGTGGACAGTCCTGCCTCCTGCACATGAGCCTTATTGCTTTTGCAGAACAAAACACAGGCTGGGCAAATGCAGCAGACTCCCAGTGTCTGGCAGTGCCATCCAGGCTGCCCCTGGAACCGCAAGCAGTGGGCCTGCCTCTTCAGACCACTTGGGGTGGGCTCATTAGCCCAGGGACCAACCCAGTTAGCCCCATGCTAACTAGTCTGCCTGCTGCGCCCTGCAGTCCCCACTACCCTGCTTCCAGTTTAGGAGGCAGGCTGCACAGAATGGTATGGCATGATTGAGGATGCCATTGCCATGATAAAATGACCACGTAGGCATGGCCAGAGGCCTGCCCAAGCAGGATTGAAGTCTTTGCACTGGCCCACTGCAAAGGGGTGAATTGCACTCTTACTGAATTAGGATGCAGTTGAACAAAGATGAGTACAAAGTACTGCACCTAGAGAGAGAGAATCGCCAGCACACATACAGACTGGGAGATGACTTCCTAAGCAGCAGAAAGGGATCTCGGAGTCATGGTCAACTCCAAGATGAACATGAGTCGTCAATGTGACGAGATGATCAGTAAAGCTAACCGTACTTTATCATGCATTAGCAGGTGCATCACAAGCAGGTCCAGGGAGGTGATGCTCCCCCTCTATGCGGCATTGGTCAGGCCACAGCTGGAGGACTGCGTCCAGTTCTGCATTTGTCTGACCCCAGCGCTCTTTCCTGCCCAGGGAAGGGGGTCAGACTCAATGATCTACTAAGGTCCCTTCTGACCCTAAACATCTATGAAATCTATCAAATCTGTGAATGAAACGTGGAGGGGGACAGATTTTCAGACACCCATTCAGTGCAGCAGAATGTCAAAGAGGCCTTTGAAGCAGGCTTAGAAAGCAGCAAACCCCGGTTATCACTGTAGGGGAGGGTCAGTAGGTCCAGTTCTTTCGCTCGTGTTATGCAGGAGGAACAGACTAGATGATCCTGTGGTTGCTTCCCTTATGAATGAAGAATTTCAATTAAGGGGGCAAGAGAGGGTGTCTGTACTTGAAAAGGCTGTCGCATCTCATAGGCACCCAACAAGCCAGCAGCTGAGGGAAAAGAGTTGGCTCTACCATGGCTAATAGTTGACAATTGGCATAAACAGGACGTAGGCCACTAAGAGACTCCAGACAGTTCTCTGCTTGGCTGTTTGCTCATCCAGATGTGCATGGGCAGCTCACAAAAGGCATTGTTTTTTTGGCCCAGGGGCTGGTGGGCAGGTGAGGAGGGACCGGTTCTTTCGGTCCCTGCGGTTACACTTCCATTGCATCAGCCGGTGGAAAATAACACTGCACTTCCCAAAGAGCAGGAAAGAGATAGTTTGCAAACACCCCCACAAGGGAGGGGCAGCCTTCCTGTTCAAGCTGTGCATCTGCTCACACAGGAAGGCTAGGCTGCCTTGTTCGGTCTCTCATGGCAAACCTCTAGTTGCTACTGCAGTATTAACAGAATATGATATACCATCCATGCTTTCCCTGCCTTTTGTTTTTAAATAAAACTGGAACTTGGGCTCTAGCTGTCCCTAGTATTCCCCTTCCGAGTGTAAAATGGGGCTCATTGCTCATGATTTATCACACTACACATTTCTCCAGGAAAGACATAATTTCAGGCACCAATGAGGGGTGCTGCCGACGCATCCATTTTTGTCACGTTTTTTTTCACAGACTTCCCAATCCACAATTTAGAGGCAGCACAGATCATCTTTGCAAGATGGCTTACCAGATCTCACTGGAAATCTTCATGCCAAGGTCCAAGCCTGCCTCTCCCTGCTTTGTGCCAATGAGGGTATATATAGGTATAGCAGGGTGACCATCTAGCCCTTAACAGCTACTCTCTCCTCCTCCATGAAGCCCAAACCTTCAAGCACAACATGGTCTCTCTACAGCCACCTCCCCCCGCCCCCCAAATAGAAGAAAGCCTTCATATGAGGCCCACCCCACCCTGACTGCCCCATCCCCGCAGGACATTGGGCCTCCCACACACTCACAGCAGCCATCCAGTCTCCCATGATACAGGCAATCCCTCCAGCCCAAAATGCTCCCATCGGTGGGCTAGATGCCTCACCTGGGGAGCCTGCTGATCACACAGTATCATTTCCCTGGGTCCTCCTGCCAGAGGTTCTCATCGGGCCAAGAGCTGGAGGAAATGAGTCTCCAACCCATGGAGGCTTTAGCTGCTGTCCTGCCTCTAGGTCCAACTTTGCCCCCATGGTCAGAAGCAGAAACTTCCCGGAGGAATCCTCTTTTTCCTGAGCCTCTCCAGGGGCACCAGCCTCACTCACTGGAGCAGACAGGCCTGCGAGCATCTAACAAAGGCAAAAAACAAGCAGAGAGATGCAGGGAGAGGTGGCCGTGTGTCCAAATCCTCACCCCACGGGTCCGCTGGTGACACCCTGTCCCATCCAGGAGCCAGCAGCCACTCAAAGAAAACGCAAGCTATTAGACTGATGTGCTTCCTCCCACTGTTACTCTGATGGTCAAGCAGCTCTGAGCCAGGTTGTGCTCGGAGAGAGGTCCGGGAGCTGGAACAGACAGTCCGGCCTCAGCATTAAGCATCCTGGGCACAGTTACTGCCAGCAACATGGCATCACTTTCCTCCCATGCGGGAAGTGAAAGGAAGGAGCACAAGGTCCCAATGGTTTTTCTTCCACACGGAGTTTGCACAAATGAAAGCAGAATTGATCCATCCAGCATGGAGCCCTCTCCCTCCCACTGACAGTATGGCCTTCACATCAAAGGCAGCAATATTCAAAAGGACAAATCTATTTGGTGGGGGGGGGAATTTAATTCCTGGATATTTGAGACCAGGGGCCGGGAACATGATAGTGGAGAGGCTGCCAGGGAAGGGAGCCTCCGCTCCTCCAAAAATTCCTGCCCATGCATATGCTTTGAAGGTCTGGGTGGCCCTCATGCATACACCATGATCTAGGAGGATCGACGGTTGCCACCGCCAGGGAAGGGAGATTACCAGAAACCAGAGTTTTTCATGAATCAGGATGATAGCCATCTGAACCCAAGAAAAAAAGCACATTTCAGGAAGGTGGGAAGCGGAGACCAATAAAGGTTCAAAGCAAGACATTGAGGGCAAATGCCAGGTACTGCCTCAGCACAAGCCAGGGAAGGAGAAGAGCCACAGGGCTGGGGTGAGGTTTTTTTGCCATGCATCTTTCTGCAAAGTTTATAATCTTCAGATCAGCTGGAGATGGAGCTATTTTAAGCACTTGAAGGCTGGATTCAGTCAGGGAATAAGGGCCCAATTGCAAGCTCACGGTGATCAGGCAGAAGATTCCCTTTGACTGGATGGCTTTATTGGATCACGGCCTGCTCAGAGCAGGCGGCACACATGGCCCTCTGCCCCCAGCGTGCAAGGGAGGTGGTCTCTGTGGGTGGAATTGGCTGGTTTGTACCATGCTAACTAGGAACTGGTCTGAGAGCAATAGCTCACATCGCGCTGGCCAACAAACAGCTGCCAGATAAGTAACGCTTGCTCATTACCCACCTAGAGGGTAAAACATTTGACCTCCCACCAGCCGTCTGATGGCCTTGGAGTCAGCACACTGACCACGTCACCACTCTCCTTCCCTCCCCACGTGCTGCAGGGCCACAAGGTACCATTGACACACACTGTCAGGACCACAGAGAAGGGATGCTGCATTAAACAAGGTGCAAGAGAAAAACCCAATGAGAGGCTCAGCTGCATGGAGAGACAGGAAAGGTCACGTTACCAAGACACTGTTGGGGATTAGGAAAAAAACAAGCAAGTGTCAACTGGAAAAGGACTGATACAGACTGAGCGGGTCAGAAACTCTCCACCTGCTAAGAGACAGGACAGGTCCGGTTTGCACAGCTGGTGTGCTCCCTTTTACAGCTGCTTGGTCCTTGCCTCCCTCTGCTGGCAGATCACATCACCCACTGCCTGGCATTTCAGGAGACAGGAACGTAAGGGCCAAGACCCAGGTCCACAAAAGGACTAAGGCCGTGGAAGTGGGTCTTAAGTGGGATTTAGGTGTCTCAGTTCATGAGTATGACCCTCAACCCTCAGCTCACCCCTAAGGTGCATGTCTGTCAGTGCCTGAGGTTTGCATCAGGCAGGGTCCCTTGGCACCCAAAGTCCTGCTCTGTGCCTGCCTAGGACGGCCGCCGTCTTGGTGCCTACCTCACAGCTGAGCCTGCGAGGCCTCCGATAGGCAAAGTCAGAGCAGGCCGAGCACATGCCGCATGCAGGATTTGCACAAGGCACAGCAGTCACAGCTACTTCCATTTAAAAATGATGCCCCCTTTATACCAATGACTCTGGGGTTAGAAACCCACCTGGATGCGGGAGACCTGGATTCTAGGCCCTTTTAGACTGAGGACACTGAAAACCACATCCCTCCCCTCCTACAGCAGTAATCTCACCTCATCTGGGTGAGCACAGTCTCCCTTTTTTTCTGCAGAGCCAGTGCCACTAGGCAGCAAAGGATTCAAGAGTCAGAGAGAGGGAGCAAGACACAGCAGCTCAACAAGGACACTCATGTGAGACAGACCTGAGTTCCCATCCCTGCTCAACAGCCTCTTTCTGTGCATTAGCCAAAGAGCAAATGCAAAAAAGGCAGAAGCAGCCCAGCCCCCTTTCTCTGCACTAGAGTCACGGTCCCTCTCTCCAAATCTTTTTCTGCAAAGGGGCCTAGCTTCAGCAGAATGGGTGGAGAGTCCCACATACCAGACCAGCCTATGGGCAGCCTCTGGGAGGGGAACATGCAAGTTTGTACCCATCCGGCTAAAGACAGACTAGATCTCCAGTCCCTGACATCAGGGCCAATGCTCCTATCTCTGAACTCCTGCATGAAACGACACCAGGACCAGTCCAAGGACGCCCCCTCCATATTTAAACAGGATGATTTAGGCACTGAGTCCAGGAGAGGGTTTTGGGCTGTGAATACCAGTTTAACATAGGCAGCTCCCTGCAGAATTGGGCACCTTAGTCCCTGAGGAGGGCAGGGTTTAAGACATACCCTTCCTTAGGGTTTCCTACCAGATGGCTCCCTGCTCTGTGTACGTGTTTGCACAAACAGAGCTACTATTGGGTGGCATCTTGTAGCACCCTTAAAAGGATCTTGCGGCATCCTGGGTGACAATCACTGCTCTAGCTTGTCATTCTCATTTGGCACAAACCCTATACTAGGGTGAGTCCATAGAAGACAGTGAGATCCCTCCTACTTTGTCCTCGTAGAAGCAAAATGAGAATCAGACACAGACAAATCACCCCCACAACTAGCGATAGGTGAGATTTCACCTGAAATACAACTGGATTAACTTAAGTGCTGTCACAGGTTGTGCAGCAGCGTTCTTAATCAAGAGCAACCAGGTCAGAATGACAGCCACCATCCCAGAGATAAGAAAAGCAGGTGAATTAAGGCAGCCTCACAATAGCTCTGGAAGCAGACACACTGGCCCAAGGGGTCTGTCATGGGTGAAAGTCCCTGCTATGTTGAGGCTCAGTGCATGGCCACTCTTCATCCCTCACACCCTGAGCCACTCCTCTAGGCACAAGTCTCTGTATGCGCATACTGAGGTCTGGTGAAGGTGACAAGGATTTGCAAGACCAGGGCCCCACGGGGGTTTCAAAAGGGCTTTGGTGATGCCTAGAATGAACGTCGGTCCTGATGAAGGAGTTCTCTCTGCAGGACTGTATTCATTGGCTTCTGCATGACATTCCTCTGGGAGCCATTCATCCTACTGTAATAAGAAGGATCAAAGTTAAGACATCATAACTGCAAGACTCCAGGAAGGACCAAGCAGTTGCTGTTCAGGCGGAAGATAAAAACTGTGCCCTTGTGCCATGAAGGAGACATGTGCTCACCCAGTGGAACTTTTTCTATGTCCCCTCCAGACATCAGGTCAACTTATTTATTCCTATGGGAGGCTGACCTGTCTTTTGAGTGGAAATTTTTTCTAAGTCTAGCTTGAGCCATTCATGCTGAATCTTGTCACTGGGAAGGGAAAGTAGAACAGGCAAGAGAATAGTCTTTACATGCTGTATCATCTGGTACTGCAGGGTGCTTCTCATTCCAACAGGCTGTCAGAGGTAGGAAAAAATAGTTTACCCACTTGAACACAAGGACAACACAACCACAGGATTTTACATTAGAACATTTATTTCTCAGAGAGAAAATATAGTCTCAGACAGTCAGATTATAGTAGGTAAAATTAGCATTTTTTTTCTTTACAAGCATAGATTTTCTTATTACCTCTCTTATACCATCTGATATAAACAGTTCTAGAAAGCAAATAAACTCACTTTCTACAATAAATAGAGCGATCTGTGCTTTACAGCAGACTGACAGTAACGTTTAGGTCCCGTAGCAACAGCAGGATATTAGCCAATCCAAATTCTAAAATGTCATTTAAAAAAAACCAAAAAAAAAAAAATGAAAAAAAAAAAAAAATCCCCAAATCTTAAAACAGTTATACACAGGTCACAAGTCCACAGCTGAGCTACTACCTGGAAAAAAGTGTGTGTTCCTTTAAATAAATTACACTGTGCATACAAAAGACCCAGCAACACAACTGAGGACTTCAAGAATGGTGACTATAGGCCTGAATAATTTAGAACAGTATTTTACAACTATGTACACATCTTCCTTCCCTATCCACAATCCTTAGGCATTATTATTATTATTATTATTATTTTTACAAAATCCTATACCCCATCTTTATATGTTACAAGTATCTTCCCTAAAGTGTGGTTCTATGTCCCAATGTATAAGAAGTGGTACTTTAAAAAAGTAGACCAAGTAGAAATGGCAGTGATTATTCCCCTATTTATTTATTATTATTTTGTCCCCACATTCTCTTTAGTATGAAAAAGTTAAAATAATAAAAAAATATTGAGTTAAAAAGCAAAATGATGATACAATCTTGCTCTGCACCTTTGGTTCTTAAAATTTAAAGGAAAAAAAACGAAACACAACAGAACAGGTAGGAGAAATTAAGAGTCCCTGGCTAATAAAAAAGAAAGGTATTGTCATCGGTTTTCAAACGTCAGCTGTCCCAGTTCTTGCAATACAAAAGAAGGGAAACGGGGTTATCTGCAGAGCTGGGTGGAATTTCAGTGGATCATGATGCTGGAGACCCGCAGAGTAGAGAAGGGTTGAAAGTGAAAAGGCAAAATGGTAATGTGCTCTGGTAAGCAGGAATCCAGTCACAGCTTTAATTAAGTCCATCCAAACCAAACTAAAAGAAAACTTTGAAGGGACCATCAGTAGAAAAAAAGGGGAGAAAGCAACTGGCAGCTGACACACAAATGAGTTGTTCTAAACTGACTGTGCGTACAAGGACACAGCGGTCACGTCTTCCTCTTACCCTGATCAACCTTAATGTCCATAAAGTTGGTTCAGCTGATTAGGTGCTTCTAAAATTAGGTTAAAAACAAGTATTTTGTCCAGACATGATACTGCATTAGGATGCAACAGGAAATGTTCTTGGAGTAATTATAAAGCCACAAAAATTAGAATTAAAACATCAAACTATTGAATAATCTTCTAGGAAATGCACAAAACCCTAGAAGATTGGGTCTTTTGTTTGTTAGTTTTTTGTATTTAAAGCTCTGTGCATCTGTGTGCAGGGGCCAGGGAGGGTTATCAAAATATGGTCTCGGTCTTTTCTAATGGTGGTGAAACTCTCGGGAAAACCGATTATATACATAGGCATGAGAGTCATGCCAGTAACACCAGGCCATGAACTTAGAATGATGTGGTGGGACAACCAATGTTTTAAAAAAACTGAAAATAAAAAGGCCGGTGATGGTTATTGTAAATTTGGCACAAGCGAGTCCAGCTGGGGGTTCCACTCAAGGACACCGGTTTATTTACAATGGTGAGAGGTTCCAGAGAATTACTCAGGGCTGGTTGAAGACTAAAAACCCAAGAGGATGGGGCCTGAAGTCCACCCATCAGATTGCAGCTCCTCCCCTACTGCAAAACTGACCCCAGCTCCTGCCAAGGTGCAGCTCTCACTAGGCAGTTCCTCCTCACATCTTCCTTCCGCTCCAACCTAATACCTAATTTCCTCTCCTGCCGGCTCTTCAACAAGACACATTCAGAAGGAACCTGGGCAGGCTTTTTGGCACACATCAGGGTACTCTTTGTAGGAGCTGCTCACACTGCTAGGAATAGTGCATCTTGCGTAAGAACATGACCGAACGCAGCACCCGCCCCATCACCCTCCTCCTGGCAGGGAGAAATCCCCTGCCATTCAGTGCACGGAAGGTCCCCTGTGCCAGGTGCAAGCACTGGGCTTAAAAAAGAGGGGAAGGCTGTTGTCACTCCCTACAGGTAATGTGATGTGACAAAGGGGTGGTCTCCCCGTACACGGCTCATGTGGATCATGGCTCGGTCATACGCCACCTGGACGGACTTGCGGATGCTGGTCTTTCGGCCTTCCATCATCTTTAGCTTGTCCACCGTATCATCCACTCCAAGGGGAAGTACTTTGTCACGTGGAAGCCACTGCCTGTAATCCAAAGAGAATGCAAAATCCCTGTCACTGAGAGCGCAAGTGGGTGCCTGAGAGAGAACGGCCGGTGCCCGCGCGCCAAGCACACTGCCAGCCCTTTCATATCATGGAGCAAAAAAATCTTTGGATTTGCAGAATCCCAGCTGAATTTCCCAAGTCTACTGACCCCATTCCACAAATGCAAAAGGGGGCAGAAATTGGCCCTGAGTTTACAAGAAACAGCCAGAGAGCTCAGCATTGCCAGAGGCTCTCCACACCCTCCAAAAGCCACCACAGGTGCCAGACTCCCCACTCCTCCCATGAAACAGCTATGTTCCCCGTATTAGTTTACAACTCTCTCCAAGAATGCCACGTTTTGAACTACTTGGGTTTTAACAAAAGGGATGAAAGTAAAACTTAAAGCAAAGACTAAAACCCTTTCTAGACCAACAGAGCCTCCTCACTCAACCCTATTCAGCCTCCATCCTCCAGACAACCTGGGACTGCCAGTACATTGTGCAGCGTGTTCCACAAATAAATCAATACGGACTCCGATGGAAAATAAGTTCCAGAGTCATGAAGTAGTTACCGAGAGAGCCTGTCACCACTCCAAGAGGTTTAACCTAGCCGCCACAGGAAGAGAGGAGCTTTCTGGTAGACAGGACCTACGGGCAGGTTTTCCAAATTAGGCTTGACCCCTAACACTTAACACGTTCCAATGCAAACTGCTGCATCCACACTAAAGATGTACAGTCTGTCTGTTAAGCTATTAACTAACTCCAGTCTTCTCAAAGAAGTGTTCAAGGTCAGAGGCCAAATCCTGTCTTCACTGACATGGATGCAATCTCACTGGAGTCACTAGGATTTGGCTCTAAAAATCTCATTATCCTTGAGTGCTACAAAGAGTTTTCTGATTTCTGCCTTACAGCAAATGGTAATCAAGGCTCTAAGATGCCACTTTGAAAGCGTAAACCTGAGATCCTGCTTCACAGCAGTGGGCCCAGCAGAGGAAATGCTGACTTTGATAGGGAAGGCAGTTTCAATTACAAGCTGCGATTCAGATTTTCCAAAACTGATGACTATGGAAGAGGAAGTGCGGTGCTGCCATTGATTTTCAGCTAAAAATCATTAGCGCCTTTTTGAAGAACATGCATTGTATCAAATGGCTTTGGTAATCAAGGAAGCTGAAACAATGCAGACTACTAACAAAAAAAAATACAGGCGTGTGTCCCTGAGCGTCTTTTCATTGCAGCGCAAGGGAAAATACTCAAAGGATACAAAGCCCACACCATGCTTAGTCTCCTTGAAAAACAGTACATGGCTTGCTTTTTCCCTTGTGTTGCCTTCCTTCATCTCCCCTGTCAATAGCATTAGAGTCACAGCAGCAACCTGGTAACTAATACAGTTGTCTCTATGTGTAGGAGCACCTCCTAAGCTAACATGTCGGCTTAGACAACCACCTTGCATTCCCCTTGTAACAGCTCCGCCTTCTGTAAAAGAACACCCTTCTGATGCTCGTTTTGAATACCGCTCCTGTAGTCTTCATTTATCTAGAGCTGCCACTCGCTTTGCTAATGCTGCGTTAGTAACTGTTGTGTTAAAAATTGTGTTTATCTCACAGAGTGCTCTTGTATTCGTAATTACTGCTGCATTTTTGCCATAGGTAGGGATGCTTTATTAAATGTAATTTGTCAATTAGTGTATTAATGTAACTTTGTTATTATAGTTTATTTACATACAGTTGCCTATGGGTTTTCTCTCGTTCTTTCTGTTGATTTCATATGCCGAGGCTTGTTTCACGAGATGACTAGTATATCCATTTTTATCCCTGAGCCTTGGCGCCGTGTGTACAGAAATCCACTCTAAGAGGACACTTCAGTCTTGAGAATACTTCACTTGCTCCCCAAGAAGCGCTCCCTTGGCCTCAGCCTGCAGTGTTGCAGGGAGCAGCACTTCACTTATCACTTTGTACCCTATTCAATCTGGTCTCCTGCCCTTCTCCCTCCACCAGTGATGCGAACCTTAGTGTACTATTCATCCCTTCCCCCACCATCAGCAGCCTGCCCTTTTTCTTTCTTCTACTCCCACCCCCACATACAGAATGCCCTTCCTATTTGGGCAGCCAAGCCGCCACCTCTTTCTCTATTCAAATCCCTTCTAAAGAAAAGGGCGATTTTTTTCAAGTTAGGAACACACATCCTATTGACATGGAACGGAGGTGCCTCGTTTCAGAGGTTCCTTTCCAACTCCCAACTTATTTCATTTTTGTAATGAGAGCAAGAGTCAAGAACAACAGAGGAAGAAAAACTGCATTTGTTCCCTCCTTTGGGCTTCCTCATGCATCCCATCTATTCTGCGTCTGGTCTATTCCCACTGTCAGCTCTCTGAAGCAATGATCGCAGGTGCACCTGGATATCGCCTGCTCGCATGGTTCCTCTTCTCTTGTTGGAGGTCTTGGTTAATTAAGTCCACTCATTCAGAACAGGGCTGTCTGCACCATCATAGGGTCTCACCTCTCCCAATATAGCACTTAATTTTTACAACTGTTACATTGTTTCATGTACAGACTTGACATTATGGTTTATTTCTAATGGCGTTTGCTGGTTTGTGCCTTGCACCTAACTGGTCTCTTGTTGCTGTATGAACCTGGACATACACTGAGGCCAAAATCTGTGGGGGTTCTTAGTCTGCCTGAGAGACTGATAAAGTCTTTGAGACCTAGGGATGAAATTTTCACGTGGATGTCTTGATTTACATCTCAATCTATGCCTTGAAGGTTAAAACAAATAGGAAGCAGCAGGAGCTCAGCACCTCTAAAAAACCCAGCTACTGGCTTAGGTGTTTAAATAAGGAATAAACTTAACATTTTGAAAATGTTACCTTAGAGCTTTTAGCAAAGCTTCTTCACAGCAGTAGAAACGGCTGCTCTGTTTGCTTCTGCTTTTAAAGTCAAATGGATTTTTTTTTATCCATTGCTGATTTTGACTGTAAAATTAGCTCTTCATACATCTCAGTATTCTTGCTGTAAAAGCATCCTGCAAACCCTGGGTGAAGGATGTTATGCAAATGCCTCTCCCTGCCATTAAAGATGTAAGTGAGGGACTTGACCATCATGCACTCAGGCACAGGAGAGGGAGGAAGGCAGGCCCCTCCACTGAGATTTTCCCAACTGCTGTATGTTTAAATTCTCCACTCTGAATCTGCCTCAATAAGAAGCATGCTTTGTGCTCTCCTGTCTCCCAGATCCTTTTGAAGCTTCCTTCTTGTGTTCCCCTTCTCACAGTCCATCTGTGTTTACTCACCAGGTTCTCTTGTTGTCAAAGAAAAGGACAAGGAAGAGCTTTTCTCCTGCCTCTGTCTGCCTCTGCTCCCCCAGCTTCAACACGTCAAGGGGAGGGACAGGGATGGGGACACCATTGTGAAGGAGGCCCTCACGTGGCATCTTAGGATCAATTATCTGTGGACACAAATGAGGGACACAGATCACTAGCCCGAAAACTCCACCATGCCATGCCTCCTTCAAATTCACCCTACAAGCAGTCCTGCTTAGTACTGCCTGAACAACAAGGCATGGGGCTGAAGGCAGGGGAACCTGAAGGAAACAGGAGAACAGATATAGTGAGCACATGTGCGTTCAGCTTTTTGATGGCAAAAGGGGGGATTTCCTTAAACAAAATGCATAATGGCTAAAGCTGCAAGCTAGGAGGCTGATCTCAAAAGGGAAAGGACCTGAATGTGCAGCTGTGAGAAGAGCCTGATATTACACATGGAGTGTAATTTATACGTGTTTTGGTAATGAACACTTTGGTGCAAACTCAATGTATTATTGTGTAAGGAGGATTTTTCCCAAAAGTGAATACGTAAATGTTTTGAGGTTATCCAATCAGTGTAATCTGGTCCTGCACCAATTTTACCCAGTTGCAACTCATCTAACTTTTTCCTGGGAGTTATTTCTGATTTATATGGGTATTGGATCAAGGCCAGCAGTTCAGAAGTGCAGACAGGCAATGCCAGCCAGCACTGTGGCTCTATGGAAATGCCCAATGCAGTAATTTGGGGCAAATGTACAAACCCAGGTAACTACTCCTT
>NW_005842137.1:1019644-1057348 GCF_000455745.1 Alligator sinensis | reverse complement strand
CTAAAATGCCCAGAGCTTATGTCATCAAAGTACATGAGGAGACTGAAACAACACCAGACACAAAATCAGCCCCAACCCTCTGCCCTTCCTGACCTTGGCACCAAGATGCAGCCTGGATGACTGATTTGGCCCTGCTGCTGGCCAGCTGGGGTGAATGTGATAAGATGCTTTACCAGTGCAGCAGATTGCATTCAATTGCAAACCAAAAATGAGGCTCTGTGTATAGTGATGTAACAGTTCAGAGACCGTGTTTAGGCACAGCTTAACTTTGGTTGTGGCAATACAAGGCTCTGAGATGCCTTGGCTGACCAATATGGATGGCAGCAGAACAACTGTTCTGTACCTTAGACTCCTACCTGGGCTAGTGCCTGGTTTATGAACACTGTAGCATAGAGTCCATGTTCACATATTGGAATTCTGCGGGCCGCAAGCAAATAAAAACCAGAGGTAAGCATCAGTATGCTGTCAAAATTCTCCTGTACTCTGGTGTCATTATAATTTCCACCATGTACCTGTGCAACAGCAGTAACAGTGCAAGCAAACTAAATGTATTAATTGCATGTGTGTTTTCCCTCTGGTGCTAGATGCCTGGTCTTTGGGAAATTACTAGGGCTGTCAAACGATTAAAAAATTTGATTGTGATTAGTTGTGCGATGAAAAAAGTTAGTTGCAATTAATCGCAATTTTAATTGCACAGCTAAAAACTCAGACTCACAGACTTACCTGCTGGGCAGTGCTCTACACGCTGCCGGCCTGCGTTCCTGGCCGTGTGCAAGCTGCGGCTGCTCGTCTGCGTCTGTGAGCACCACCCCCACTCTGCTGCAGCAGCCCAAAGCCCGCACCAGGCCTGCCCTGCGGTCCTCTGTGCTGCCACAGCTGCCCCGTGGGGCAACCCAGACGTGGTGGTGATGGCAGCGGAGTGGAGCCTGGGCTCCAAAACCACATGCACAATTAACGCATTAAAAAAATTAGTATGAACACTGATTAATGCGTTAATAGTGTGTGTTAACTGCGATTGACAGCCCTAGAAATTACACACTCTGCTGCTGGTCCAGTGCTGCTATGAGGGCTGCTGCACAAAGCTAGTCCCATCCAACAGGTATACTTACCAAGGCAGGGTAGGACGGATAGCCTCGACACTTGGCCCACACAAGCTCCAAGGGTTCCAGGTCAGCCTGACTCTCAAAGGGCATCAAGAGGTTTCTGCCTAAGGGGACACAAAGAGACATGACTTAAAACTGCTTGTGCAGTTCTCTGCCTACTAAATCAGACAAGACAGCCTACACATTCACCACAGCAACAGCTAATGCAGATGAGATTGATTGTTATAGTTAAAATGCATAAGCACTGTTTTCAGCTTGCCTTTTTAAACTTTAAAGAAACCCGTTCAACCCACTCTTCTCCCATTCAAGGATACACATTGCCATGAGGATGTATGCACATGTATTGTTTCATTGTCAGTAACATGGAGGACAAAAACCGATGCAAGTCACTCTTTTGAACCCCTGGTGCTTTCTCTGTCCCTGCTCCCAGGTTCTGTGCAAAGCTGCTTCCCGTCCACACATAGCACCGGATGAGGAGTTAGAGTCAGAGGGACTGAAGGAGGGCCTGGGAAGCAGTGCTCCCCCATAGCTTGCCTTTTCTTTGTCTGGTGCAACACAAGCTCTCCCTCCTGTTTCAATCTGTCTCACTGGACAATCTGGCTTTACAAATAAGTCATTAAGTCCTGGAAGCTGGACACCAGCATGTGTCCGTCTATGATTAAGATCAATTGTGCAAAGCTTATTATTATTATTTGCAAAATAGCAGGTAGGAGCCATGAGCACGGGGCTCTTGGGGAAGGTGCCATTGTAAACAAGTAATTGGCAGTGGCTCCCCTTGTGCTAAGAGCTAGCTCAAAACCTATGCACTACACAGACCTTCAAAGCAGGTCTTCAGAAACGTGACTTGAGCACTAGTCCTCTGTAGAGGGGTGAATTTCACCAGCTATAAGAAGGGTTGTGAGGAAACCATGGTTCAGACAGTTTTATTTTGAAAAAGAAAAATTATTGGTGATAGTTTCACATGCAATGGAAGATACTGGGAAGCTTTTGCTTCTTGATCTGAACTCTGTTCTGAATCTTCTGGCACTTCTAAGATACTTGCAATCAAAGCATGTTCAGTGGTCCAGAGCCCACAGGCCTTGCTAGGGGTGCTACAAAGGGGCAAAAGTCTTAAGAGACAGGAGTTTCTCTCAGCACTCACACTGGAGGCACAGGCTGTGGAAACAAGAATCCTACTTTGATAAGATCATGAAAAAGGGATCAATCATGTTATACCCCTGGGGAAACTGAGGCAAAGAGAAGGGAAATGATTTGCTCGAGACTGTATGGCAAATGGGTAACAGTTAGGAGAAGAATTCTGCATTGCAATCCCATCTCTAACCATGACATAGTGCCTCCTCCATTACAAAGCTGTTTTTTAATTACTGTGCACCTGGAAAAAACCCTCGTAAACCCAAAGGGAGATATTTTGTCACTGAGAAATGACAAAAGTGCATTTGTGCTGCTCTGGTGCTGCAACAGGGCCCTGGTGCTGCAACGGGGCATCTGGCTTTCCTTAACGAGCCACATGGCCCAGAGCTTTGTTGCATGTCTTACCATGAGGTTTGTCCAGCTATTTTATCACCTAATCCATGAAGTTTCCCAAGTATGAAAAATTATGAACAACCCACACAAAATACTGGTAGAAAATCATGCAATCTGACATCCTCATGGCAAAAGCCCAACTTTATTCATGTTAACACACACAGGTTGTCTTGCATATTAAATTAAGGTTATAGCCCCTTAATTAATGGAAACTGGGATCACTACTATACTGATCTAATATCTGAACCCCAATGACACATACAGAAATATTGATCAGATTCAGTTTGCAGATAAGTAGGGGTTACTCTATTGAAACCAACACCGAAGTCAGTAGAGCTATACAGGAACGAAGCTGAACCATTTTTCAGGCAGCACTTTTTTCTGGTGGAGTACAGATATGAAGGCCATTCCTCTGTCACATTTCATGGGCTGTTTGATCCCTGCAGGGAATGTCTAGCTCTTGTTGAAGGAATTATATTAGTGGCTATTTTTTATCAAAGTCAGAAGTGTTACAAAAGATCTGTTCAGATCTGAAGAAGTAATCTGATACCTTCTGGCCTTGGAAAAGAAAGCGTTTTCATTAAGGTGAATTTCTCAGCGGCAGAGTGAGAATGTTTTGCTTGTGGAGAAAAGTCAATACACAGATTTTACTGGGAATCGCAATGAATATAGAAAATGCCCATAAAAACTGAAATAGGGGTGAGATTCAGAAATGCCTGAAGCATTGAGACACTATTAAACTGTAAGTGTATGCTGCGGCATACAAAATATCCCTACATTTTGCCCCTCACTGTAAGCTTATCACACAAGCTGAGTGTACAAGCTTATGAAAAGAATGGTTTTCACTGAGACAGGAGCCAGAGCAGAGAACAGGTCTACAGCAGCATGGTGAAGCTAGACTGTGGTCCAGCCATAAAAATCAGCCCCCACTGAGCTAGATGTGGATTGCCTTGGAGAGTATTAGAAGCCCATGGCTTAACTACACTGATGTATGGAGCCCAGAAAATGACCATCACAGACCTTGAAAGTAGTGAAGTCATTTTCAGGGACACTCCTTTTATAATTGTTTATTAATGGTATTGCAAGAACAGCAAGGGCCCAAGTCACAGACAAGGTGCAGATGGTGTCACACAACTAAGTACAGGGCAAAATGACAGTGCTTTCCCCAAAGAACTTCACCATTAGTCATCATTCTCACCTGAGCTGCTGTAATCAGAGTCTCCATTCACACCATCCAAGAATGGAACCCGAGAAAGTGCAGGCTTCCCTCGACTACGTTTCGGAGGAGCCAAACCACTGTTAAAAGAAATGAAAAGGAGAGCATTATGGGGAAATACATTTTTCCTACAAAAGTAGCCAAGTAACTGGATTGCCCAGCTCCACGGAAAATACTGGGAAATCATAAGACTGCTGCAATCTTAAAATAGAAGGAACACCACCTGCAGAACTGCTACTGCAAAATTTATCAATACATCTGTTCTGATGTATGCTAGTTGGATGCCATCCCAAGTTGGGCATGTTCAGCTCTGGACACCCACTGAAAATCTGGCTCTGAACCTGAGGGAGAAACCCACTGAAGAAATGCATGTTGAAGAACCTTAATGTCAAAAACCAAGATGAGGTTGTTGCCTAGTTGTGTTCAGACCCTGGAGAATGAAAGAGCAGCTCATTTTATCTTCAGTAAGATTCTAATATATAAAGAACGGGACCATAACCTCAGATTTTCTCTCTTTATTCTTGCTCTTCACTACTAGGAATATTTCTGAAAACAGGTTCCCTACATCTTGAGCAATTACCGACTCCTGATTTCCTGTTCTTTAGCTGAAATTCTTCATTTGTGACATTATAATAGTTTCCTAGTAACCGCTTATTTTAAGTGCAAGTGGATTTAATGCTGTTGAAAAAATGAAAAAAAAAACCCACCCGGTAAACAGAAACGATCCTAAATAGAATAATTGTTTAAGTTTTCCATGAGATGTCAGCTCATTTTTCATTCCTTGTTTTATGGGTGTCACACAACTCTAATGTAATTTTGTGTGTGTGAAGTGCCTGCAATTATAACAATAAGCACTTAGACAGCACTTTCCATCTCTAAAGTACCTTACAAACATTAACCAACTACTTTGCATGCTCGTTTGTGAACATTCATTTCCTTCCATCACAGATGGAGAAACCATGGCAAAAGGACTTCAATAACTTGCCAATGGCAGAGGCACAATTACTGAAGAGATCCTGACTACTGGTCCTGTTCTTAGATCATTGAACCATTAAACCTTCTTGCTCCTTTAAAGCTTTAAACAGATGTGTTATTTGAGTCAGTCTTGACAGATTCAAATCAAATGGAATGGGAAAGGATTCTCTGCTATAAACTCCAGCTGGCACTAACACTGATCAACATTTGTGCATCCTGCTCAGATGATGATGTGGACCTTTTAGAGCCTGTTAACGCAAACCTTTCCAAGTATTTGGCAGTGTATTTAAAGGATTATTTCATGCTATGAACTAACTTTCTGCAAAATATTACCTTTTAAAAGAGTGAGAGGCAAGAATTTCTTAGGAGTGATTTCTTTCATTGGACCCACTATGTAGTTGGAATAAAGTTAAACAAGCTTTCAAATGCAAGGCATTCTTCAAAGGACATTCATAGATTGTAAGGGGCCAGAAGGAACTTCGGAAGATCATCGGGTCCAGCCCCCTGCACCAAGCAGGAAAGACAACTGATGTCAAGTGACCCCAGCAAGGTGCCCGTTCAGTCTCCTCTTGAAGATTTCCAGGGTAGGTGATTGCACCACCTCTGGAGGGAGCTTATTCCACAGTCTGGACACCCTAGTTGTGAAGCAGTTTTTCCTAATGTTGAGCCTGAATCGATCTTCAAGAAGTTTGTGACCATTACTCCTAGTTTTCCCCGAGGGTGCCCTGGTGAACAGCTGTTCACCGAGCCCTTGATGTATGCCTCTGATATAGTGGTAAGCTGCTACCAAGTCCCCTCTCAGCCTTCTCTTTATCAGGCTGAAGAGACCCAAGTCCCTCAGCCTTTCCTCGTATGGCTTGCCATGCAAGTCTCTGATCATATGGGTGGCTCTTCTTTGGACTCTGAGTCTCAAGCTTTACCACATCCCAGTGCCCAGAACTGGGTGCAGTACTCCAGCTGCAGTCTCACCAGTGCTGAGTAGAGTGGGTGAATCACTTCTCTGGTCTTGCTGGTGATGCATTGATTGATGCATGCCAAGAGTATTGTTGGCCCTGCTGGCTACAGCGTTGCACTGCCGGCTCGGGTTCATACTGTGGACAATTATTACCAACAGGTCCCTTTCGTTCATAGTGCTGGTCAGGTTGGCATTGCCAAGCCCGTAGGTGTGCAGGGGATTGTTTGTCCCCAGGTGGAGCACTTTACATTTCTTGATGTTGAACTTCATCTGGTTCCGGTCCGCCTAACTTGCAAGCCTGTCTAAGTCTGCCTGTATCTGCAGCCTATCTTCAAGCGTGACCACGCTTCCCCATAACTTGGTGTCATCCGCAAAGTTGGCCAGCGAGCTATATTTCTTTGAAGAAAGTCTTGCATTCAAGGGCTTGTCTAACCTTACCCCAACTACACAGTTGGTCCATCACTCCTAAGAAATTCTTGCCCCTCACATAATTTCTGAATCATCATGCCTACAACATCACTCTTACACGACTATAAACAAACCTATTTTTAAATAAAAAAGGCATCTAATAAATCCTAGCTCCTATCTTTTTGTGTCATATGAATATGCATTTTGAAGATTTTGCATTAAATAAATAAAATGTACCAATCCTCACAGATTTTGCTCTAGTGTTAAATTATATTATGTTACTTTCAGTCCAGAACAATTTTTTCTTTTGCCAAATTTGAAGCCTCTGAAAACAGGTTTATAAGGAGAACACAAATCAAACCTTGGCTACAATAGCAAAACTGCATACATCTTTTGACAGTTAATATTTTGGGACACTGTATAGCAGAGATGGTTTCATTTTAAACATGCCCCTGTGGCTTAGTCCCAGTGCAGAATAATTTAAGGGAAAAAAACCCAGTCCCAATCATGCAAAGCAGTGTCCATGGGGAGTCTTAATTATGCAGGATCAAGCTCTTACAAGACTAAATAAGCATTTACTTAGAGGAAAGAATATAGAAGTATGTAGTGGCTCCCTTCCTGCAGTCCACTGAACTCTCAGTGGTCTGTATGACCTGCAGATTGAACAGAAAATCTGGGGATTGCTGGCTTGGTACAGTGTTTCTCAGCTGTCAGGTCACAACTCCCATGGGCTTATCAAAGGTGATGAGGTGGGTCATGAGATGTGAAAGTTACTGAGAAGTCTATTAAAATCAAAAACAATCTTGCTCCTCCATTCCATGTCAGGCATTCTCTGCCCACCTCTCACAACACATACAAATAAATTATGGAGGCCAAGTATTCTTGAACCTCTCAAGTGTATTTTAACAACCCTCACAGCAGCAGGACTTTGGCCACTGCTGTCCCCCTGCTTTACCTGGGGAGCATCAAATTAGGGTGCTGTCCCTTGTGGTTGTGAGACAGGGTAGCCTGTGTTGTTTTAGTTAATAGGTTAGTAAGGATTTGCTTGGGATGGTTTGGATAGGGATGATCCTGCGTCAGGCAGAGGGTTGGACTAGCTGACTTCCAGAGGTCGCTTCCAGCTCTACTTTTCTATGATTCTACTGTCACGTATGTTACTTGTGCTTTTACAGTAAGAGGAAGGCCGCAGTGCTGGTAAGTGGTGGACACTTAGCATCACCTGCTGGGGGTTGGGTAAACCACGCAATATTTCCTAAGCTTTGAGTTTCTGGTAACACAGAGGTGCATATAAGCATGTTTGTGTGCACTGAGTGACTTCACTATCATATACATCAGTTCATCTGAAACATCAAGCACTTTCTCGGGACTTATGAACTGTTTTGGAACCCCTGCCTTGAGAGTTAATAATGGAGATCAAAAATCATCCTGGCTTTCAGCCCCAGTATTGATACAAAAGGTAAAAAAAACCCTTTGAGGTGGATTTTAAACAATGAAGCTGTCTCAGTAGGAATGGCCAAGTAAACCAGTGGGTATCATTACTGTGGGGGGAGGTTGAGTAAATGAGGACTTACCTGCAGGCTTCAAATGTCAGCCTGCTGCCAAGGCCAGAGCTGCACTCTGAGTCAGACCCGCTTTCCACGTGTTTTCCAAAGCCGTTGGTCACTCCTGCTGAGAACACACAAGAGGAATGAGCCAAACTGTCTGGACCACCCCTCCAAGGTCGTGGGGTCCTTAAAGAGGGAGGCATAGAGATCCCACAACCTGCTCAGGAATAGTTACCCTAAGGCTCAAGGCTCTGCGTTTCAGATGGGTGGTACCATACTGCCAGGCTATTATTTCTGTCCCTGCTTTAAAAAAAAAAAAAAAAAAAAAAAGGCTTTACAAGACAATGCAATTCCACACCTATTTCTGCACCCCTGGCTGTCACCGCCAGCTGTAAAACAGCATTTTTTCCGTAGCTGTACCAAATGCGGTTGTGACTCTCCAGAAGGCCTGGAGGTGCTCTAACAAACTCGCTAGTCGTGGCTACTGTTCTATCAGTTTCTGATTGTTAATGAGGGAACGCTCCTTGTCCCCTCCCCTTCCTTCCTTCTATAAATCACCTATTGACTCCATAACTTTCAAGGCCTCTTGTACGGACAATCAAAAACCTGGTTTGGGAAAATAAAGTCCTTTATTTACTGTACACTGCCCAAGCTGCTGAATGGCATGTGGATCCTGAATATACTCGCTAACTAACCCCTAATCTGAAAATGAGGGCAAGCCTTTTGTTTTAATGGCTTTGTACAGCAGCAGTGCCCCGTAAGGGGAGCCGCATATGGCAGCCCAGTCTGGGGTGAAACTAGCTGAGCAGTCAGAGAAAGGCTAGGCAAGTAAATCCTCTTCTCTTATCTTTTGGGGCCATTTGAAAATAAACAGAGGCAAGAGACAAGTTTTAGTTTCAGTCTCATGTAGGCTATGCCAATGAATAGACCCCAATGCATTTTCAATATTAGAGCTCACCCACCAGTATCAAAATACATTAAAAGGTTATGATGTGTTACTGCCCTACTTTAAGGAGGGTGAAATGAGACGCAAAGAAGCAAAGTAATTTGCTCAAAGTCACTTAGCAAGTTACTGATGAAGCTGGGAGCCCCAGAGTCCTGGACCCCCGTCGAGTGCACTATCCAGTGGAACGCTTACAATTTAACATTAGTTTGCCTTGTGTAACTCACTGGGTTACAAACCACATTAGGGAAAACCTTCTATCTTCACCTTCCAGAAGTGATATTTTTTCTGGGTTTATTCTGTGAATCATATGTAGGCATCTGCACACTTAACAGTGCTCAAGTTGCACAGCACCCTGTGGTACCCTTAAAAGGGTCCGACAGCATCCCAGGCTGCTGTGTCACCTTGACTGAGAAATCATTGGAGCAGACATACAACGTACAGGCCCACACTGGTATGACTTACTAGAATCCAGTGTACAGTTCCTCTGGGGAAGACGAGGGTAAAACTATACTGCAATAGATACTGAGAGCGTCTACACATTCATTAATACGCTTTAGTTACTGCGCATTTAGTTTAGTACTTGCTTAATGAAGTACTAACTAAATGTGCAGTAACTAGAGTAGCACCTGCACAGTTATTTTGTGACACTTACTGCACATTAGCCTAACAACACTGCACATTAGCCTAATAGCACTGCGCAGTAGGCTATTAGTAAAGTTTTAACCGCCACGCTACTGCGCAGTGTTATTCGGTTCATGTGCAGTAAGCACCTTGTGTAGACGCACCCGCTGTGTTTCTGCTTCTGTTCTGGTGTATAGGTAAGCAGGCTATTACAGGCTCCACTGCCATCTACTGGCAAGTACCCACGGCAGCAGCTACCCCAGGAAACCTGGCCGTCTGTCCTCTCTGGACCCCAGTGTGACTTACACAGGTGTTCCACACTGATATGTTACATTATTGTTAATGTGTCAAAGCCTTGCACTGCCAAGGTTGATAAGTTATAAAGTTATAGAAATTACCAGCCCTGCAAAACACAGCCTGCATTGTAGGGATACTTATACATATTGTTGTCTCCAACAGATATATATGTGCATATGTACAACATCTGAGGGATCATCTCTCAGCTTACACAAGACACGCTGAGGAGACAAAAATTCCTTAGCACAGGCAGGGTCAGTGGAGGCAGGTCCAATAAGAGCTTTCAATTTGTCTCCTATTAAGTGCATTCCAGTGACACCAGAAACAAAATTCAGAACTGATGTAAGCAGGCGTGACTCCACTGGCATCACGTGGACTGAATTTGGCTCCAGGTGTCTATTGCCACACAATTTTCCAACCAGGATGTATGAATTTTAACAAGGATAAGGGTTCTACTTTGGTGATGATCACCCAGCATAGGTGAGTCAGTGCCAATGTCACAATCATCTCTGAATCAGTCAATATGGACTGCACATGGAGCTTGCTTCTGGGAAACACCTGGTTCTAGCAACACAGGTTGTCTCATCCTGTTCCTACAATAATGCAAACCCTGCATACTAGTCACTCCCATGACATCAGGACAAATCAGCCATGTTTGAAGTTGGGGAAGGAACCAAATCACAAAAGCAAAACTTCAGCCCCTAGACCCTGAAGAAAAACATCATTCCCTGTTCCAGCAGTCAACTTCTCAATACCCCACTTCATTTTTACCTCTTTTTTTTTTTTCACTTCATTCTCTTACTCATAGTTAAATCCAACAGATTTAAGCAATCCTTCCTCTGTTAAATTCTTGCAGATGGCTCATGTATCCCTTAGCTCTAAGTCCTGTTTAGGCCAGCTATTCTTAGGTATCTCTTTTAACCTTTCTTTTGAGTGAATCCCAACACTCTGACTACTTTTCTGTAACACTCTCTAACTTATTAACATCATCCTGGCAGTAAGATATCTTTAAATTAATGCAGTATTCCAGGTGTGGGCTGAGTTAAGCTTTACTGAGAGGGGTTATTATTACCTCCCTGCTCTGTTATATCTCTGACTACAGCTCAAAGGCACTCTGACTTTGTTTGCTGCCTTATCTCCTCCTATTCGTTTTTGCTTGGAATCATTTTCATTTGTGTTTGCCCTTCACCTTGCAACTTTCTAATTTTGATCTCATTTATTTTTTTTGCCTGTGTTTCTAACTTGAAAAGGCCCTCTGCATTTTTTCCTTCTCACTGATTTTTCGTCCTACCTCTCAATTTGCGGCCATCAGTAAATTTAATAAATATGGTGTTTACCATAAGTCATGTCTCCTCTAACCCCGGTTATTATGTTGCCTAGAGTAACATGCACGCCCAGTCTGAGCCTGAATGGGTCATCACCGTGATAAGAGGGGCAGTGCAGTGCAGGTAGGTGCTGGGGATTTCCTTCTCCAGATTGTCAGTAAAACCCTTTGGACAGGCATGCCATGAAGAAAATAAATGAATTGCCTGCCGAGATGTCACTGCAAGACTCATCTAGAGATGGAAGAAAAGATTCAGCCTTTGCTGAGTAAAGAGGAAGTTCCTGCTCTGGTAAGCCAAGCTCTCACATGCCATACCTGCCCTTGGCATGCGACTGGCACGTAACACTCAACCATGCAGGTAGATTCTTAACTAAAGATAATTTCCCCTAATTACCTAGCACGGGTGTCATTCAATACCCACAAATCACCAACCTGTTTGGCAGCCCCTTTGCAAGTGACTAAATCAAACAAGCTCACACTCCCGTGGTTTGAAGTCCATCTTTAACAAAAGCAGCCCTGCCAGCTGGCAAAAAATGTTTACCAGGCCCCACTGCCCTAACCAGTTCCTGCTGGTCAGAGGCGCCAGAGGAAGAAAAGCCCAGAGGAGTCACCTGTGTCTCCTGACTGCCTGGGGGATTTCTCAACATCGCTCTCGCTGCAGCTCCTGCTCCGTGGCCGTTTCCTGGCTTGCCGCTCACCCTCTGTGCCAGAAGAGGAAATCTGTCCAGTCTGGCTGTGGTCCTCTCCGTTCTCCAGTGGGCAGTCCAGGCCTTTCTGCAGCTTCACCCCATTCTTAGCTTTTTTAAAAAGGACAGATGTCCGCCTGCCCACACCACTGAATGGAGGGTTGGCAGGAGTGTCCGTGGCCTGAAGGGCCAGGCCATTCAGGCCATTGTCACTGAGCAAGCGCTGGAAGGCTTGGCTCTCCCTCTGCAGCGTCTTCTTGTCAAAGAGCTCGCCGTCCGATTTCATGCGCTTCTGCAGCCGGCTCAAGGACTTGCTTTCACTAATGGGCTTGAGCATCGGTGGGTCCTGCAGAGAGTCCAGCTCAGACAGGGAGGGTGCGGGTCCTGTGGGCTCCAGAGTGGGGGGGTGGGGGGGCTTGGTGTCATCTGCTAAAGAACAACAGAATCTGCTTGGACATTTTAGAAAGAGTAATTCCCCAAAATACTAACATCCACCCTACTGCTTCTCTATGGTGAGGGGAAAGCCATAGGCTCCAGTGATATCAGGCATCTGTACTCCCCTAGCGGGGTACCCAGATAAAGATGTAATGACACCCCCCAACCTAAAGAGATAGTCCCTCTTCTCCCACACTAGATCCAGTCTCCTGGCCAGTCACTTGCACCATATCACTAAGGTCACTCTCTGGACATGTTATCAACAACATGAAAAAGAATAACCTCAGGGCAAAACAGGGGCTCTCCTATCCCTCCATTCCTTCCCCAACTCCCAGGACTCTTGTCTCCTTTCTGGCACTGGCTGCTACTGCTGCAATGCTTTGCCAACAGTGAGGGGAAAAGGTAGTTACTTCCCTTGCTTCTCTACCATGTCAGATGCCGTTGCTGGCAGAGGGAGGACAACTAGCCCACCCCCTCCCTGCAACCAAAAATGATCAAAGCAGATCTCTGCAGGTGGAATACTGCTGCTCCAGACTCTGTGGCCCGGCCAGGAGCAAAGTGAACCAGGGAAGGAAGAGTCAGACTGGGCCACTGCCTAACCTATTCTTGCCCTATGGGATATGATTACCAAATAGGAGATGACAGCCCAGGTGCCTGCACCAAAACCTATTACATTCTCCCTCTAAACCCAGCCACTGCCAACCCACCAAGAGCCTTCCTCCTGCTATCTGCTGCTCTGAATGGATTCTCTACACCAGTGGTTTTCAACATGTAGTCCACAGACCTTTGGGGGGGTCCACAGACTATGTCTAAAGGGTCCACAAAAAATTACTATGATTAATCAAAAGTATGTGTATACCCACACTTTCAATTTCAAGGAGTCTGCAACTCCCTTCAAAATTTCCAAAGGGGTTTGCACCTCCATTCGAAATTTTTTAGGGGTCCACAAATAAAAAAGGTTGAAAACATCTACTCTAAAAATATTGGGGGCCAGCTGGTTCAAGCCCACCTTGCAGAGAGTTGGCAGCAAATTGCCTGCCAAATATGTCTGTAACAAGCCGCTCCAAATCCATGTCACTGCTGTGCTCGTGACCCTTTTGAACAGGAGGCCCAGATCACAAGGATCCTGCCTTACTCTGCTCCACACACTATGAATTCTTGGTCTGTGATATATAGTGTCTATATGGCACTGCATAGGCATAGAGGGCACTCTGTATCATCACCTGCTAGTACATACTCAACAAACGCTGACACATGCATAGCCCAGCTATGAGAGGGCTCATGCTCTGTAACCAGGGCTGCCACATGCCTCACTAGTAACACACAATTTGGGTTGGTCTAATAAAAGATATCAAATTCACCCAAGGAACCTTGCCTGCCTAGTAACACACCCTTATTTCTTAATTTCTAAATGGAATCCTACTGCAGGTTACTGATAATAGTCCTGGAGGCTGAAGCACCCCATTTCAGTGCAAAGGCAAAATACCATATTTACTCCTATACCACATACCTTTCCCCCAAAAAAATAGCCCACCAAAACCGTGTCTTAAGAATGGAAGCTGGTTTGTGTGCCACAAGAGAAGCATGGAGACAGTGTAAAGACTGCCAAGTGTTCTGCCTCTCTTCCCTCGCTCCAGGGCCAACACTCAACAGGGGCAGAATCCAGTTTTAACCCTCTTACAGCCACTGCCAAGCTGGCAATAGCTTTTGGCTGAGCAGGCTAAGGGCGAGTGAACTGCTGAGTGAGCCACTCCATGCAGTCAACTTTCAGTCATGACTCTGGAAAAATCTTTCTTTCTTCTTTCTGCCTCCTAAAACCAAGGTGTGTCTTAGTACAAATAAGGAGGGGATGCCAGTTTCCCAACACCTCCTCCCTCCACCACACCTCATGCCTGCCTTTGGGAGAACCCCTGCTGGGGAGGTTCCTTCTCTATGATGTTTCAGGCGTGGACTCTCCACTTAATCTGCTGACAATGTCACTTAGCACCACTTCTGAAGGTGCTTATACGACATGCACAACTGAGGGCACTGGAATGGGATCCCAGACTCGCTTCCCTTTATGCTATGGATTAGCATTGCTTTTGGCTTCCAACCTGACCACATTTCCCCTTGGAGCCGAGGTTGGAGGCATGTAACCCCATGCCTGATTCCAATTTCCACACAACAGGAAGGTTTGAGAAGTCCTACGTGCCCTTAACAACCTGCTCCCTGTTGTTTTAAACACTGCTTGTTAGATATGACATCTCTTCTGCTACAATAAAGGTCTGGCTGTTCAGCATTCTAGTGCAAAGAGGAATAACTCTATTGCACATTCAGTCTGCTGCACACACCCCTGCCTGTCCAACCTGCAGGGCTCTCCCTTTCCCTTGGTGACTTGCTGAAAACTCTCACCTTTCTCCCCGTCATCATCCTGTTCTCCCCTCAGTACTCTGTCAAGCCCTTCCTCCCGTGGTGCGGACTCTCCATTCGGCATGGTCTTGTTCTGTTGCTGGGCCAGCTTCTGCCGGATGGAGTTGATCTCGCGTCTCAGGAGCCGAATGCGTCGGGTTCTGGCACCGCTGGACCTCATGGTGCTCACCATGTCCAGCTTCTCCAGCAGCTCCTTCAGCTGTGCCTCCAGGGAAAGGTGAGCCCGATTCTCAGGGACAAGGATGTTATCCACTGCAGCAAGAAGAGAGGTGAACCAAGATTATTGACCCCTTATGTCATCAAGGAGCAAGCTTTTGGAGGAGGAAATTCTGCAGTACTGAAGCTCAGTCACCCCAGGTCACACCCACATGCGAGTCTGCAACATGCAAACCCTGAAGGATTTCAGGATTCTCAGCCTTAGATGCCAAGAGGGCGGCAGCCACTGGGAAGCACATCACAGACAGAGGGCACATCTAGGCTGTGGCCTGGTGCTGTCAAGGCTACCACTGAATAGCATGCCTCCCCTCTCCTGTTCCCACTCCCACACACCCTGCCTGAAAAGACAGCAATACTGGTGCTTCGGGGCATTCTTCACCACTGCCCTCCAGGCCTCTCTCTCCAATGTGCTTGAGAGTGGTCACTTGAGATGCCCCTGGAGCAGCTTCCCTGTCATATTTCCAGGCATGATAGGCAGACAAGGGTGGGCAGGGCAGGGGTGCACATCAGCAGCAGCAGCCACATAAGCATCAAGGATGTAGCACAGCTATAACCAGGGAGTTCCAAAGAAAGGAGGTGCAGTGGCCTAGAATAAGTTTGGCCATGTCATTCAGCATTGTTGCAAACAAACACTCACAGACACAGATGCAGGTAGTTTGGGGAACAGAAGCAGTTGCATACTCCCCAAATAAAGGTCCTCCTGAGAGTATTTTTGGATTTTGATAAGATTTTGGCAGGAGTCAAGACACCACCAACATTGACACCATCTCCCCCATAAAGAATTCCTTCCCTTCCCCTACCTCACCTTAATAACAAGCCAATTCTTTGATTTATGCTCATTATGTCCTGTGCAGTTCTAGGAGAGGGTTAAAAATCTGCAGCGCATTTATCCTGGATTGTCTGCAGCAGTTGTGACCCGAGAAAATCACAGAAACTAAGAGACAGATCCCACTGCACTCCCAGACTACAATGAACTGCCAAGGGATATAAGGGATCTTTCTTGAAGACATGAAATATATCACCTCATATCAGGGAGTAAAAGGAGACTGGGGCAGAAAATCTGAGTGCACGACAATCTGATCCTGCATGAAGTCAATTTTTCAAGGCCCTTTAAAACTACCCAGGTTCTAGTACTACTGCAGTATACAGAGTCCACAGCAACTAGCAAGCCCTTGGTCTGATGAGACTTGGAAGAGGTGGAGTCAATGTCTGGCTCTGCCATGAACCTTCTGTGTGACCTTGGACTTAATCTTTCTGGGTCCCAGCTTCCCACCCGGAAAAGGGGGATTAAAAATACCTCCTGGGCTCATAGTAGTGTTGCAAAAGGGAAATTCTTTAATGTCAGATACAAAGAGCCAGTGTTCTCTCATGAGAGTTCGGGGCTATGTTTTCAGAAGGTTTCAGCATCAAAGTCAGGACCAGATTTTCCAGTGTGCCCAGGAGCTCCCATTGTGACACTTTCCAAAGATCCTGGGCTCTTTTAAATGCCTTGAGATGTTCAAAGGCTGGGAGCTGTGTCAGACAGGTGAGGCCAAATCTTACACCTTTTGAATGGTGGATTCAGAACAATGGCTGAGTGACAGCTGGGCCTAGACACAGAGTTAGGACATGACATTTCCTGGACTGCTAACTAATCCAAAAACACACAAGTAAGGGGGACTCACCATCCTCCCAGGAAAAGCGGTAAAAGTCTTCTGTTTTGGGCGACTCAGGCAGGTGAATCCCCACTTCAGTGTCAAAGCCAATGTTTTCAGCCTGCCGTCGCGCATGGCGCAATATCGCTCCTCCAAGGTCTCTGAGCCGGACAGCTGCTCGGTGGAAAATGGTGTCTTTAGCATTATACCTCATGCAGTTGGTAACTATAAGGTTAAAGTCTTCCTCAAACTCATCCAAGGTTCGGTACAGGTGGGACTCCAGCTTCCGCCTCATGGTGGAAAAATCCATTGGTTTGGAAATGAATTCCAGGTAATCTGGAACCTAAACATATAAAACCTGTACAATTACAAAAACCATTTACTAGCCAACTAGAGCGCATCCATCACAAGCACTCTTCATGTCCTTCCCACCCGCAGAGGGAGGACAGCGCCATCAATCCACTTCTGTTCCACCCAGTTAAACCAGACCTGTCCTGACTGCAGAATGGTATTACTTCACTGAGGCACTCTAGTAGGCTTCCAGTAAACAATGCCCTGTCTTGGCCAGCTAGGATAGTGCCACTTGGAGAAATTCCTTACTAAATGCCAGTGTTGGACAAAAGAAGGAATGAGTTTCTACACAGAGGTGCCCTGGTTTTGTCATCCACACCATGAGGGCTTCTCCCTTCCTCCCAGCGATGCCCCACCAAAACCTCAGCTCCACCCCCACCAAACTGCACTTCTTGGAAAGATACTTGCCTCATTCAGGTTAACGGGCTCTGCAAAGATCTGAGCAGGATCCTTCTCCTGTAGCAGGTCCAAGGTTGTACGCAGCAGTACGTTGAAAGGAGTCAGCTGTAACTCCATAGCAGCTTGCTGAATTTTGACCTGAGGATGGGAGAAAGGAATAATTCACAGACATCCAAGAGGAGGACAGCTTGGGCATTACCCAATCCCCTCTCTAGTGCTTCTTTTGAACTTGAGTCATTGCCCCTTGCATTTACTATTCACTGGACATAATGGATGGAGAGCAGATAATGCAGCAGGGAAGTTTCTGCCCCACTGGCAACAAGGGCCAGGACTAGAACGCAGAGCCTGCTCCGTTTCAGTGCAGCAGCCTTCTCACTGAGCCACATACCCTCACAACTTGACGTCACGTTATCTTCTTCTCTTGGCTGTCCAGGGAGACGGCTTCAAAGGAAGCATTGGAAAGAGGCCTAGATAATGTCTGGCTTGTGATACAGCAGCTAGAGCACCGTATTTGGGAAGACTGAGACACACAGGTTCAAACCCCCCCACACGAGGCACCGGGCTGTAGGGTAGTGTAATAGATTGATGGTCAACCCAATATCCACTTACTTGTTCCTGTTTGAGTTTCTAGGACCTGGGTCCCCAGTTTCCTGGGCAGTGCCCTAACCACTCAGTTATAGGAACTAAAGCAGAGGGAGGCCCCTTCCTCCTCCAGTATCTAACATCCATTAGTTACTGCTTTTTGTCCAGCTTCATTTTTGTGACTCGTATGCATTTACACACCCACAATGGGTGCCTATATGTGGCAGGATACATTCACAGCCAGTGTGTAGCCAACTGCACATGTCCAGTCTAAGTGCACACATTTATGCATCCACAGTTTAAGGATAACAGAATCACAACCTGTGCATAAGTGCCAAAAACACCACTCACCGCTGAAAAGCTGCTATTTAAATACACAAAGGAAAACAGAATCATGCCTTATGGCCTCCATGATAACAACAATGAATTTAAACAAAGGTCAAACAGGTGGCATGCTATATACCTACAAGTTGGGTTGGGAAACAGCTTCAGCTAGATGTGTTTCTCTGAGATAAATTTTCCTTTCTAAACGGCACTGGGGTTTCAGCTAGCTTGGCTAGACTTAGGTAACTGTGACACGGATACATCAAGATAGTGAAAGCAAAAAGAAACAACATCTAGGGATGATTTATGACTGCATTAGAAGCAGGATCAGACCAAAACTTTAAGTCAGGTACAATGCAAGCAGCAGATGAACACTGATGGCACCATCAGACAGGCTCAATCTAAAAATATATGAAGTCCAGTCAGCTGTCTCTAGAAAGGATCCCCAACTGGACAGCCTAGTAAGCATAGTAAATAATATTGATGCCAGAATGGAACGTGTGAGAGAAATACGATCACACAACTCAGTGCAAGCTGGAAAAAAATACAAAGACCAAAGGGAAAACTTTCTAGTTATTAAGTGAGCTAAGTTTACCTCTTCTCAAAAATCACCCAAAGAGGACAAGTCACAGGAAGCTAGGGCTTACCAAATGAAGAGGAGATGGGTGGTTTAGGATCATTCTTAGAGTGATGGTTATCAAAATGCAGTAATAAATATTAACAGAGATCCTGTTTCGATTGTGTAAGCACCGGGTCCATGCCCAAAACTGAATTAGAAGCGGGGTTGAAGTCAGGATTAAAATGCACAGGTAGTTATGTAAGGAAGCTGGCAGCCTTTGCAGCACGCTGCTGGGCTCCAGTCCATGCCACTAGTCAGCTGTTGCTCAGTGCAAACCACTGAGGGTCTGCTCTACAGAGGTGCTGAACACCAGCACCTCCTCTCTTTGACATCAATAGGAGTTGTGGATGCTCAGAGGCTCAGAAAATCACACCTTGTGAAAAAGAGAGATTCAGTAAAGGTGCAGTGGTTTTGTTCCTCTGCCAGGATGGAGCAGCTGCAGGTGGCAAGGGACACCAGACTCTAGGGTAGCATAATGAAGTGACTCAGCCCTAGATCCACCTACCTGTTCCCGTTTGAGTTTCTCCCTCTTACGGATCAGCTCAATAAGCAACCGTGCCCTCTCCAAGTCGTGCCGCAGTTTCTGCCAATACTTCAGTTCCTCCTTCACTGCACTGGTCTTCTCATCCTGCTCCTTCTGCACAAGGAAACATGGGAATGAGAGGACTTACACATAAAGGCTTCTTGTGTTTTCTATGCTTTCCAAGTGTTTACCCTGCACTGCTCCCACACCTTGCTCATGTTTACTTCCACATTTATCTACACTGTAGAATGGTCTGTGCTGAAACACTGTAACTACCTACCTCTCACCATGTTAAAAAAAAGTCTGATCTTGTCCATATGGGCAGATCTAAGCCATACTATAACCTCATTCCAGAAGTATGCTCTAGCCCATGTTCACTCTCATTAACTCCTTCCATATCAAAGTTAATTAGAGCTGACATGGGGGACTCACTGTGTTAAATGCTGTACTTAGAAAGGGAAGATTCATACCCCGAAGAGTTTACAGTCTACACAGACTAGATAAGACAGCATGAGAAAAAGGAACTATTATCTCCTCTTTTACAAATAAGAAACCAAGCCACCAAGAGCAAGTGCCTTCCCCAGAATCAGAGCCAGAGATGGGAGATGAACTTAAATATCTGAAGTCTCACTCCAGTGCCTTGATCATATAGGTATCTTTCCTCCTCTTAATCCCTGTATATTGATTTTCAAGCGGATATATAGATAGACTCGTGTATAAATGCTTGCCTATAACTATCAATCAAGGACAAACCTAAACTCTTTCATGAAAGAAATAGTGGTGATTTATAAATATAGTGTCTTTAACCCAGAAGCATTAATTTACACATACTACCTGCTGTAAGCTGCTAAATTAATATATCAAATAAATGTTGTACTCTCCACACTCTACATTAATTAGCATAAGATAATTTTGTACTAATCACCCAGAGGAGACTGCATGCAAATTCAAGTCTGTGATTTTAACTCAACATGGGAAAAAATATATGTGCACAATATGCACAATGCACACCAATAGGTTAGTTGCAAGGATTAGTAATTCTACTGCATAGGGAAATAATTTCAGTTCACTACCTCACCAGCTATCTCTGTTCCAGAATGCAAACACTGCTGAGTGCCACATCAGTCCAGAAGAGAAAGCAAAAGAGGACTATATCTGGAGACTGTTTATATGGTGCCATGTAAACGTGAATGGGAGGAACTGAATGTGAGGCTGAGGGAAGAATTACCCAAACCAAATCTTGGCCAGGACTCTAGAGCCAACACCCATTTTCTTGAGAATGACATGTCGAATGACCACTGTTAGTCAGGACCTTGGTTTTATAAATCATCTAAGGGATTAACCCACCCCACTCCACTTCTTTTGGCATAGTGGATGTCGCATTCAAGTACCAACCTGACCTGACCCCTTGTGCACGCTATCCGAAGGCAAGAAAGGTTTAGAAAGAGAAAGCACTCATTCTTCACTGTGACACATTTTAAAGGATGGTTTGCTTGCCCTTTCCAAATCCCAAATTCAATAACTAGAACTCATTACCTAGCTGCCCCCTACAAGAGTTCAAACTCAGATCACCTCTTCCCAGCCCATCCACCCTGCTTCCCTTTCCATTAACCTCAAGCTTACTCCCTTCCCCACGCACATTTCTCTTTTCTCCCACACTATTGCAGCACAGGGCACAGTGCTGAACAGCAAGCAGTACCTGCTCTGCATTTCTTTGGGACTGTAAGTGAGAGTGCAGGCGCCGTATGAGAGGCACACCATTCCTCGACTGGCGTTTCAGCAGCCAGTAGTTGTGCAGCCGCTGCATAAACTGGTTCTTCCTCTGGAGTGAGAGCCCACTGCAGATCTTATTCAACCTAAGGGCAAGAAAAAAGGTTCAGTGAGCAGACTATCCCACACAACAAAGCAATCATCAGATTCTGTTGACCATGGTGACACATTAGATCTCCTGCTGCAGCTCAACTGCACAATTTTGCAAAGTTGTGTCAAGGCACAGTAAGATCCATGCTCTTAACTTGTGCCAGTCCATGCCAATCTGGGGTCTGTCACCTGTGAGGTTATCCCTCTCTACCTTTTGCTATTTTAACATCAGCTCTGCTGGAGGTTCTCACCAAAGCAGGTATCCCACCACCAGTTCTTCTCAACGAGAGCAATTAACTTCAAACTCATTTCAATGTCAGTAACTTTACCGAGGTCATTCAAGTTTGACATTTTGAAGGTTGGAAATCTAGGAAAGAAACGCAACTGGAATCCAAGGAAAAAATGTGTTAACCCCTTCACAACACTGGGTGTGTCTAAGTGGTATCTTGGCAGCAGTTTTGGAAAGAAAATCTATTAAAATATCAGGTGCATCCAGCTGCATGTTCCAAGATGTCCTATGAAAATAAAGCAACATTTAAATCTTCATGCACCTGATCTGCCAGAAATATACTAAGCCAAATTCAAAGTTGTTCAGGACAATGGGGGAATTTTTTGAGCATGTCATTTTATGACATCAGGAATCAAAATACAGTAGTTCTTTATCATACAGAAGCTGCCATTCACCTGATGACTTGTAACCTTGCCCAAAACTATTTTCAAACATGGTCACCATACAACATGAACATCCCCTGTAATGATACTGTCTACCTGATACAGATCACCTGAGAGCAGATACTAGTTTACTACACAGTTGGGGAATTGTTCTGAGGGTGTGCAGTTTAGAGGGAAGACAGATGGTGGACTTGGTGCTCAACATACAAGCCCTATCCCAGTGACACTCAGATCATAGCTCCTGAGATACAAGGCACTCTTCAACTTAAAATCTCTGGCTGTTTGCCAGAAATGTTATCAATTTTCTTCTCTTAGTGCATGCACATAAATTTAGTAAACACTGCAGAGGCCAACTGGTCCCCTGTTGGACTGTACAGTACTGCACTTGGTTTCTTTTTTCTGCAATAGAGTGTGCTAGTCAAAATTCACCTGACAGCCTGCATCTTGTTGTGGCTCTTTGGTTAACACAGATGGCTCCTGTGGATTCAGCCCCTGTCAGGACTTGGGTCTCACTGCCCTACTCAGTCCCCGATGACCAAAGAGCTTCTGCCCCACCACTCACCGGTAAGAAGGGATTTGTGTGACCATCACCAGTGGCACAGATGAGCGTCCATCTGTCAGGTCACCACCTTCCTTTTTGATCTTCTGTTTCAACTTCACTTTGTTCTTCTTCAGAGATCCCTTGGGGGGCCCAGTGCTGCCCTCCTCCTCTCTTTCCTCCTTCATAATGTCCTCCTCCCCCTCACTGGTAGCAGCTGGAGACCCTTTTTTCAGTGTCCCAGGTGGGGAATGAGCCTCACAATAAGCAGTCTTACGCACCGTGAAAGTCGTGCCGTTGACACTGGTCTCTCTCATGGGCTCAATCTTCATGAAGAGACCAGCACGCTGGGCACAGGTGACATGGAAGGCAGTGTAGCAGTTCACCTTGTGGCACTGGATGGCAGCTCCCATGCCTTTTTGCTTGCAGATGTAGCAAGTGAGTTTCCAGCGAGCGGGTGGGATGTTGTCGATCCCCTCGATGGGCTCCAGGAACACAGTGTTCGCAAAGCAGACCTCTGGGATCCAGATGGCACAAACAACATGGGCCCAGTGGCCATCGCTGGTCTGCTTGAAGGCTCCGCCTTTGTTTGGACAAAGAACACAATCAACTGGGCGGGAAGGGGACTGAAGGCAACAGCGGCAAAGCCACTGGCCCTCGGGGATGTAGGGCACACCGTAACACTCCTGGTGCACGGCCAAGTTACAGATGTCACAGAACAGGATGACGTTACTGTTGTGACACTCATCGTCCATGCAGACGCAGCAGAAGGCGTCCTCATCAATAAGGGACTGCTGAGCCCCGTTGTTGCGGCTCTCTAAATAGGACTCCTTCTCCAGTCGATCCACTAGCAGCTCAAAAGTGTCAGCAGAAACTGACCCATAGCCATCCTCCATCCTCTTCTGGTTGACCATTTCCAGCCAAGCCAGATCCTCCTCATCCATGTCATACTCCACGTCTGCATCGAGGTCCTCAGGAGGTTTCTCAATGTACCGGTAGTATGCTGCAGGCAGGGGAGGAGCATCAGGCTGGCTGAAGGAGTCCATCACCCGGAAGCTGGGCTGGGGTAAGTGTAAAGATGTCCCTGGTGCATGTTTGGAACATGACTCCTTCTTTTTGCCTTTAGATGGCGCTTTCTTAGACTTCGATGGGAACAGGGGCTGCTCACTGTTTTCTTTGTTGCTGTTGCACTCTGTGATGTCCTGGGCTGTCAGCTCATCCTCTGTGATGATCTTCAGAGGATCATAGATGCTGATACGATGAAGACGTCCATCAATGTCAACCTCTACAATCCGCTGGGCCTGGGCATATGTCAGAGTCTCTCGGGTGGGTGAGCATTTCAAGCTGTAGGGCGAAGGAGAGCGTCTCCCCTCGAGGTTCTGCCGGGACCTCCTCCGAGGTTTCCTCATAGCTGCAACCCAGAAAATCTGTAATACAACCCAGGCAGAATGAAGTTTAAGACAGCAGCACAGATAAACATGAGTAGCAGATTCAAAATCTTACTCTGAACTAGGGAGTGCAACCTTTCCACTAAAGACACAATTGCAGACTTGCTAAAGTACTGGAAGTCCTTCCACCTTCTTTAAGTTCAAGAGGTACACATGCATCAATAGGTATTTTTTTTATTATTATTATTATTATTTCCAGTAGCTCACACAATGTGCTGGGTGTCTTCCAAACTTAAGAGAAGGCACTGTTCCTACCTGGTAAATCACAATGCTGTTTTTATTCACTAGATGTTTCAATATTTCCAGAGTCTAGTAGAAAAAACAGGTAAGCATTCTACAGAAGAGTATTAAATACCTGTACCTGAAAGTAAAATCCCACTGCTGATCAAATGCACCATGGGATTTGCAGATATCTGGCTATCAAGGGGAAGCAGTCTTTTGTCAATGGTGGCAATGCCTATTTTACAAGACTAAGGTTGCAACTGCCATTCCAACGTGGCCTTTATACAACCCTTTTCAAGAAGTCCACCAAAGCAGTGAACTCAGACATGGGCCCAGAGAGCTGTGCTAGGCATTTTCTCAAGAAAATGGTGTGCAATCACATACGGAGACGTTTGAAAGAGATTTATCTGGCCAAGTGCTGCCTGAAGTGGTCTAATAATTCTGGGGCTACAAACAGATATTGTATTTATCCCAGGAGAAACTACTGTATCTAGGGACAAAGTGGGATCATTCAGACGTCCGTGTCGGTTGTCCTTGGACAAAGCCTAAAAATGTGCATGGGATAAGAAGTGCTAACAGTTTGTTCCAGGACATCAGAAAGTGTGTCTAAACGATTATCCCAGGACTGCATCGTTGAATCAATGGCAGAAAAGTGTGTTCAGCCACTCGCTAAACTCTGAATGGAAGGGCAATGTGTGCACACACCAAAGCCAGGACATTTCTGTTCTGGGATAAACACAGGCACAAATTGTCCTAGGACAAATGCAATGTCTCTTCCTAGTCTGGGACATTTCCAGGTATCTGCCTAAAGGATTGGTATTGAAGTAGGTTGGGGACATTGCATGCCTTCATGGCATAGCATGCCTTCTTGCTGCACTCTAAGAATCCAATTTTATATACTGTAATAATAATTGTATGTGGATGCAAAACTTCACAATGGGCAATTGTTTTGAACATTCAAAGCAGTAAATTAATAAATAAAGCATGCATGGCTGTAGAAATAGCTCCAAGCAGGAGAGTGCAACATCCACACACAGCATAGGGATTGATGACGACTGTTGTCTTTTCATTCGTCATGGCTCTCTTTTGTGTCAAGGGAAACATGAAAGGAATTTTCTCGGTCTTCCACCCAGTCCAAATAACCGCTCCCTCCGAGATCTGGAGATTCCTTCTACAGAAGGTCCCTAACTACATCTGCGCAGGCCAGGCCTCGGGTCTGCGCAGAAGTAGTTAGGGATCTTCTGTAAGGGCTGGATGTTTTTAAATCTGCGGGCCCCGATGCCCTCCACCCACAGGTGTTGAGAGAGCTGGCAGGGGTCATTGCTGTGCCCTTGGCTCGGCTGTACAAGTGTTGGTGGTCCATGGGCCAGGTGCCCGGAGATTGGAAACCAGCTAATGTGGTCCCCATTTATAAGAAAGGGAGAAAGGAGGACCCAGGAAACTGTAGGCCCATAAGCCTCACATCGGTCTTGGGGAAAATCCTTGAAATAATTATCAAGGAGCACATCTGTGGGGGGCCTGCAGGGGAGATCATGCCCAGGGGAAATCAACATGGGTTCATCAAAGGCAGGTCCTGCCTGACCAACCTGATTGCCTTTTATGACCAGGTAACTAAATCCCTGGATGATGGTGTCGCTGTGGACGTAGTTTTTCTGGACTTTAAGAAGACCTTTGACACTGTCTCTCACCCCATTCTCATTAATAAATTGAGCGACTGTGGCGTTGATGCCTACACAGTTGGATGGGTCACTAACTGGCTGATGAGGTGCACCCGGAGAGTGGTGGTGGATGGGTCATACTCAACCTGGTGGGATGTGAATAGTGGGGTCCCCCAAGCCTCGGTCCTGGGGCCTACACTGTTCAACATCTTCATCAGCGACTTGGACGAGGGGGTGGAAAACACAGTGTCCAAGTTTGCTGATGACACCAAGATGTGGGGAGAGGTAGGCACACTTGAAGGGAGAGAGAGGCTGCAATTAGATTTAGACAGACTTCAGAAGTGGGCGGATGATAATAGAATGGGCTTCACAGAAAGGGATCTTGGAGTCATTACTGACTCCAAGATGAACATGAGCCGCCAATGCCAGACCGCAGCCAGCAAAGCCAACCGCACCTTGTCATGCATCCAAAGATGCATCTCAAGCCGGTCCAGAGAGGTGATACTCCCCCTCTACGCAACACTGGTCAGGCCACAATTGGAGTACTGCGTCCACTTCTGGGCACCGCACTTGAAGAAGGATGTGGTCTGCCTTGAGAGGGTCCAGAGGAGGGTCACCTGCTTGGTTGGAGGGCAACAGGGCACGCCCTATGAGGAGAGGCTGAGGGACCTGAACCTGTTCAGCCTCAGCAAGCGGAGGCTGAGGTGGGATTTGGTGGCTGCCTACAAACTCGTTAGGGGAGATCAGCAGCAAATAGGAAGGGTCCTATTCCCCCCAGCAGCACCTGGGGTGACGAGGAACAATGGCCAGAAGCTGCTGGAGAATAGGTTCAGGTTAGAGATTAGGAGGCACTATTTCACTGTTAGGGTGGCTAGGATCTGGAACCAACTTCCTAGGGAAGTGGTCCTCGCTCCTACCTTGGGTAAATTCAAAAAGAAGTTGGACAAACACCTGTCTGGAGTCGTGTGATCCCAGCGTGTGCTCCTGCCAGTGGCGAGGGGGCAGACTAGATGATCTGTTCAGGTCCCTTCTGACCCCAAACTACTATGAAACTATGAGAGCATCACTGGTTTCTAATGGCAAAAGTAGCTTTGATCTGCAAATCAACCTGAATCAGTAATAAACCCAATTCACAAGTCTAGTGAAGATATTAGCTTCGGTGAGGTCAAGAGTGGATAGAAACTGGACAGACAGAAAGAAATGACTAGTGAGTGAGATTGGGAGAAAGGGACATGGAAATCACTAAGGCTGGGCAAAGACGGAGTTATCTTTAAAAGTAAGTTTTATTCTATGCTGCATGTTCTCTTCACACAGCTGAGCTGGTATTTTAGAGCAGTGGTTCTCAACCTCTTTTAGACTCAAGGCACCCCTCATTAGACTTAAGGGACCTGTCAGAAAATGCCAGCTCTTAGCTTTCACTCAAATTTTGACTACAGAAAAATAATAGAGCAACTCTTTTGTTGCAAAAAATTCAGAAAGATGAAAGCAAGTTAGAATGCTTTTAACACTATAGGCTCCTATTTAAAATCTCTGGGTTTATCCTGTGAATCATATTTGCACATCTAATAGTGCTTACATTACATGGCACCTTGGAGCACCCTTGAAATAATCTCAACCCCCACAGGGTGCTAAAGCACCCTGGTTGAGAAACATTGCTCTAGCATGAAGGTCTTATGGTAGCTGTTGGAAAGTTAGCACTACACTTGGAGAAATCTGAATCCACTTTAATTTAAAAAGCCTTTGTACCTTGACTATATGACACAACTGAGCCAAGGCAGTGAAAAACCAGTCTGTCTCACTTTCCCCGTGAAAAGCGTTCCCCAGACAGCACGCCAGAGAAAATGGTATATTATTAGATATGCTGGTGCTTTCAAACATATGGCATGAGCTAAACAGAGCCCGAGGAAGAATGCAGCAATGTTGTGGGCCAAGCATGAGGACAACGCATCTCCTCCTTCTGATATTTGCCAGGGTCTACAAAGAAATTAAATGAGCGTGTGGCAGAGCACCAGTGGGGTGCCCGCCACTTTAGGACTATCACAGGCTCTGGGGGAGCCTGTTTTGGGGAGCAGCAGGGAAAAGCCTTCCCTGCTAAACATGGCAAGGGGAAGGTGGGTGGCAGGGCAACTTCAGTGCTCTCCCACTTTACGACCTGGATCTGGCAGCAAGCAGGTGCAGCCCCAGCCCTGATGCATGGCCATTTTAAGTCCCAGGCCAGGAGGGCTGGAGACAAATAGTTTTGCTGCCAGACACCATGGAAGCAACATCTCCCGGAGGAGCTGCTGCTCCGAGAACATCTCGGAGGCAAGGGTGAGGCTATGGGGAAGGAGGAGGCCTCACTGGTCCTGGGCATGACCGAAAACTATACCCTGCTGGGATAGGGAGGCCTGGTGGTCCTCCTTGTGGCAGGGCAGGACCACTTAAATGCCAGAACCGAGGGCCTCCCTGGTGTAAGGTGGGTTGGGGCACCTGAACTCCTGCCCCCACCACCTGGTGGGTTACAGGTTTAACATCAGAGGGAGTAGTGGGGCCAGGGATGTCCATAGGGGACACCTGAGCAAGACCCTGAAGGGGTGTAGTGGAGGCCAGGTGAGCTTTGAGAAGCACCTCAACATCTCCCGGAGGAGCTGCTGCTCCGAGAACATCTCGGAGGCAAGGGTGAGGCTATGGGGAAGGAGGAGGCCTCACTGGTCCTGGGCATGACCGAAAACTATACCCTGCTGGGATAGGGAGGCCTGGTGGTCCTCCTTGTGGCAGGGCAGGACCACTTAAATGCCAGAACCGAGGGCCTCCCTGGTGTAAGGTGGGTTGGGGCACCTGAACTCCTGCCCCCACCACCTGGTGGGTTACAGGTTTAACATCAGAGGGAGTAGTGGGGCCAGGGATGTCCATAGGGGACACCTGAGCAAGACCCTGAAGGGGTGTAGTGGAGGCCAGGTGAGCTTTGAGAAGCACCTGAGCCTGAAGGGGTAGAAGACCCCATAAGAGGAGCAGTTGATGCCTTGGTGAGAAGGCATGAGTTGTGCACCAGGCACACTGACAAGTGTCACCTGAGCCTGCAGGGGTGTTTGACCTCAGAGTACGGGGTGGAGTACAGAGTAGCAGTGGTGAAGCCCTGAGAGCGAGGGGCATATGTTAGGGACCTGTGGGCAGGGGTTTGAGTGGAGGCCCTGCTACCATGGGGGCTGGAGTTAGGTCTAGGTAAGCCTCCAGGCATCTGAGGCCATAGCTGGACCAGAGGCTGATTGAAGGGTGGCAGAGGAGGAGAACCAGGGGGCGAGCCATCGCCCTCTGGATAGAGAGCAGGAGCAGGGAGTTACCTGGCTATGAAACCAGGGGCAGAGTCAGCACAGCATTTTGTGAACTGCCCAATGCTCGCTAAGATGAGGGTAGCAGGAGATGCCCAAAAGACTGTTTGCTTGCTGGCCAGGGAGTGAAGAGTAGCAAGCCTGAAGCAAGCCTTCAGGAGATGGTGGGATGAGTACGGTCCCCTGGAGAGAAGGGTTGGTACCACAAAGGGCAGTATCAAAGAGACTGGGTGAGAGCCAGTGGAGCATCAGAGGCCTCAGTGAGAAGGAGGTGGTATGAGTGTGGCCCTAGCAGGGCAGAAAGAAACAGACTCAATACTGTGATGAGTTGAACCTGGCCACGGGCTGGAGCTTAGCATAGCTGTGAGCAACATCTGCGAGGCATGGGACACATGTAGGGATGCTCGGAGCATGTACATTTGGCCCTTGTCAACAGGGCAGTTGAAAGGCAGCCTCCCGGCTAATTAACAACTCAATAACTTACAATCCAGGTGTGGCAGGAAAACAGGCCGGCGGCATTGCCCAAAGACAGGTGGGTGGGTGGTACTGTGCTGGTCGGGGAGTTCCCACTTGTCACAGAGAGACACAGGCTAGGTTTTATTTCCAACCTCAAGCAATATGCTGGTGGTAGATAGTGAAGGGAAAGATTGTGCTACAGCGAAGAAAATTAATATCCTTTCCAACACCCTTCAAACAACAAATGGAACATTTAGGGGGGTAGAAAAAGCCGAAAAGAGTGGAATTTTGGGGCCAGAGGTTCCATGTCACTTTGGAGTTGGGGCAGCTAGAGAAGGGTAAGACGCTGCACTGTCCGCAAGTGGAATAGGTTGGAAGAGAGGTGGGAAATGGATACGGAGGGAAAGCTAATAGGAAGCCAGGGAACAACCTGTGAGGAGAGCAAGGACAAAAAAATAAGCTGTGGGAAGAAATGGGCCAAAGCACATGAAGCAGCAGGCCAAAGAAGAGAGTGACAGCAGGGTGTGAAACCAAAGTTCAAAAGCCTCCTGAGATGATATGCGCACTTACTGCTTATCACTTGTCTCAGAGAGGGTGTATTAAGGGTTGAACTGCTGCCTCACCCATGGGTTTTTTTGAATTACATACATTCAGCCCTTCCTAGAAAACTTGCAGCCATGAAAAACCATTACAACCAATTGTTTGTATTAATACACTGCATCCCTCCGGGTCTATAAAACTCATGGGTGCTGCAAAACCCTCACAAGACAAGAATAAGAAAGAACTTGCAGGCTTGGGTCCTACAACAGTAGTGAATTAGCTCTGGTAATTAGCAATCAAGATCCAGCTCTAAAGTATAACCGGTGAAGGATCATAAAATGCACCCAAGGTTCAGGGGTAAATTTTCAAGGGGGGAGGCCTCCCTTTGTACAGACTCAATTTGCACCCATAACAATAACTGGCAGGTGCTAATACAAAGGCCTGTAACTATCATTCCTACAGCGGCAATTCACTTCAGCCCCCACCTGCAACAGAGCCCATGCGTTTCAACACCTTGCACTTAAAGCACTACTAGGCACTTGATCAACAGGTAGTAAAGAAGCCAATTTCGCACGTCCTGAGTCTGTCTCAGTCTGTGAAATAACAGACTTTTCAAATAAAATAAGGCAACCCTGCTGGAGGGATACAAGCCAACAAGCTGTTCACTACAAAAGGACCCAGGAAGGAAAGCAGTCACTGTAAATATCAGGCCTAAGAAAAGCAAGTTGTTAGATGCTTTTTAAAGCAGAGGCAGATTCCAGAGAAAGCGACTGCCACAGCCTAGTACCTGTAACAGTAAGAGCTAAGTCACCCACTGACCTGAAACACAAAGGTGGGATATGCTTGCTGAGACAATCTGCATATTGCCTGGGAAAACTGCAATTTAGGAAGGGAGCTAACAAAGGGATCAAATGAGGCAGTAAGAAAAGGGAGGTCCAAGAAAAGAGACAAGGTATTCTTACTCAACTTCCTTCCCAGCTCATCACAGTAAACCAGGTGTTGGCAACCTAGGCCCACAGGCCAGATTTAGCCCACAAAGAGGTTGGATCCAGCCTAGGGGGGACTGGGCATCACCCAGGCTAGTGAAGAGTGAAGCATGGCTCACACAAGGGAGAATAAAGATGTCCGAGGCATAAGTGATGGGGCAGCCTGTGAAAACTGAAGCTGGCCTCAGGTTTGTAGAAACTGAATTAAATTCTACTACTCAGGTGAACTAACAGAGGTGGCCCTACATTCCTAAGACGCCTTTGAAAAATGTATGCATGCACCCTAACCAGGGCAAGTCTCTACTGAAGTCACTGTAACTAGTACATTTGGGGATAGAAAATAAAGCTGTTTAGATGCTTTTTCGAAGGAAAGACATTTAGACAGTTAGATTTCAGGGCCAGCATGTACCACAGGCTAGGACCTGCTGTAGCAAAAGCTAAGTCACTCACTAACACGAAACACACAGGTGAGATGTGTGTTGTCTTACTGACACAATCACATTGCCAGAAATTATGCAAGCAGGGTCTCTACCATAGCAACAGGCTGCCATAAAACAAGCGACTTACAAAACACAATTATTTAATATGATGCAGAAACACTGAAAACATTACTGCAGCTGCTGCCAATGAGAGCTGAATGGCAGGGTCAGGGAGAACCACTAGTCTCAGAAGGGACATTGTGGCTGTCCCGATGTTCAGACCCTATCTCCACAATGTTAACAAATCTCCAAAACAAATGGCTTGAAATATGTCTGCGCAAACACCGTAGTTTTCTGCACACTTAAACGCTGCCATTCTACGAATTCTTCTAGGCACCATGCTTACGTGTAAAACACTTCTCATGGTAGCCCAAAAGAGCATTCCTGACAGCAGACACACACGTTGAAATACAGACTACGCTTGATTTCAGCAGAACTAAATACTACACATTTTGGGCTGTTCTGGTTTGGTTGCGATGTGGACAAGGCCACCAGTGTAACAACACAAAGGTTCACACAGTCCTCCACTCGCTGTCCCCACACTGCACTGGCAAGTTTTCAAAAATCTCCCGTCGTCCACTGCTTCTGGGTACTGTGCCAGGAACCGTGGGACAGGTTCCTAGAGAGCAACACAACCAAACAAAATAGCACGGCTCTTACATATGCACTGGACCAGCTGGTTCTTTCCTACCTGGTTTTGGGGAGCAGTTTGATTCTCTAGCCTGCAACACTTCAATGACACAAATGGGTCCTCCAGTCTAAGGGCAAAATGCTGCCCTGATTTACCTTCATGCTGTATGTATGCTTCCAGAATTTCAATATTATTTTCCAACACCCTCCCATCTTCAACACCCTCTATTATATTCCACTCCTTTCCAATGATGCCCAGCCCTTCCCTTTGCATCCTATGTTCTGTCAGACGTCCTTCCCAAGCTGGTATGCATCACTTCTTCCTAAACCCTACCCCAATGAAGTCAAGTCACATTTCCCTGGTGCCTCTCTGGAGATCTCCCTCTGTACTGGTAATTAAAGCACCTTTTTCCCAGTACCAACAGACCACTATGCCTTTGCCAATCGATTTTCAATGCCATCCAGCTTCAAACTTTGCCTAATGGACCTCCAGAACTCACTTAACTTCCAGAGTAACAAGGCAACCAACCTTCCAAGTTTGCTTAGCCACTGTAAACGTCCACATTCCTCCCTCTCATCACAAGGTCAGACTCTTTCTTTGGCAATATACTTGTGCCAGCAACCTACATTCCAGCCACCTGTCCCACTTCCACCCGCCAAAGCCAGACGCTGCACCCTCTTACCCGTAAGAGCTGCCAGGGGAAGGTGTAAGTCAGCTCCTCCATCACCACTGAGCAGAGCTGGAAGAAAGCCACTGACACTTGAATGGGTGGTGGTTTGGGATTTTTTAATTGCATAAAGTGGCATCTGCCTTGTTTTGTGGGTACAACTGGATTGGTTTACATGGAAGGAACAGAGGTGGTTTAAAAGCAGGTGGCTGGGAATGAGAGCCCCTTGGGAAGTAGCAGAGAATCCCACAGGGAATGCAGCGAGGGTTAAAGCAGTCAGGTACCATCTGGGTGGAAGTACCTTGGGGAATAGCAGCATGCCAGGGGAATAGTGCTCTAGACTTTGTGACCTGCCCTGGAGGTTCTTATCTGAACACCTGTTTCCTCCAGTAATTGTCTATGGTTGGTCAAAAAGGCTGGGCCACAGTCTCCTGGGCTGAGGATGCAGAAGACTGCAGGCAGATAAAGTATGAGAGACCAAACAAGAAAATATCACACACTGATTAAACTAAGGCCAAGTAGTAAAAGTTTGGGTCCTTTGATTTCACTAGCCCATTCTCAGTGAACAAGATGTGAGGAGCAGGATTCATGCTGCTGAATGCAAGGCTAAAATGTTAAAACTATCCATGGTATAATAAAGACAGAGCCCCTTGCTTTTTTGCATGTGAAGTCTGGATGATACTACAAGACCATCTGGGATACATTTGACTCCAGCTAGGTATTTGGTTCAGCATGAAAAAGCTCTCAGGGAAGAGGCACAGACATGATTATTCCATTTGACATCAGACAGAAGTGACCCAGTGCTCCATCTGACTGCCCATGTGCAACTCATGTGAGCCTCAGGATGCAGCCTAACATGGGGTTAGGGGTGGTGCACAGGTCACTCCACATTGATGAAGCAGCTCAGTCTGCAATGACTAGGTTCTTCATTGCAGTGACACAGGAACCTGCAAACCTGATGGTGCTTGGTGATTTCAATAGCCACATAAATAGCAATTCCTCTGGTTCATCCCAACGTTACACAGCTGCCAGGGGACTGAACGATGTAGTTGCAGTTCCCACTCTTAAAGGAGGGCGCACTGTTTTCGACCCCTACAACCAGATTCAGAGAAAGAAGAACAGACTTGACTTTTGTCATGGGCCTGCCTCTGTCTCCTTCAATCTGAGGCTTGGTACACCTCTTTCACTGGAGCTCAGCCTCAGAAGTGGAGGCAAAACATGAAAGGCAGACAACTTGGATATCAGAGGCAGGAGCTCTAAGCAGACTGCGCCATGTGAAATTTCTCCAATTACATATTGTGACTGTGCTAAGGATTTTTCACTTTCACCACACCATCCACGAAACTTTGTTCAAATTTACAGTTTTGCTGTTTAGCCAGTGAACCCTTCAGTGGGTTGCTGAGTTGTTTCTGTTATGATATTTTCATGTTAACTTTGCAGACAGAATTGTTCATTTGAACTGTGCTGTACCATGTCTGGCAAATACATTTTGTCTTTTCTAACTGAGTTCCAGCCAGGATCACTTACTAAGAGGTGCTGGGACAGCTTCACAACATGAACTGCAAGTTGGACTCCTGTCCTTTCTGGCAAGTGAACATGAGTGGAAAAATCCTAGGCCCTAGGTCTGCTGTGGGTCAAAATATCAATGTTTCACTACAGGGGCAGGTTCAAGCAGTTCTTCAAAAATGACTTTTTGCAAATAAATTCTTAATGCAAACACTCTGGCTGACAGGACTGACTATCCCCTCTCTCATTTTTAAGGAAGTTTTAATTCAGAAGACTGCGATGAGGCAAATCTAGCTATTATTCTATTCTTCACATCCCAGAAATCCTGTTGCTGGCCTGGGCAAAGGATAAGAAATTGCACTAACTGCTGGGCAAAAGATGAAACAGCCATGCAGATGCAGGTGGCCCTAAGGTTTCTTAGTTCATTTGTGGACATTAGCAGGGGTGGAAGAAGTTGCTTTTGTGTGGCTCCATGCCTGATGTTCTGCGAACCCAAAGGATAGTCATGCTGCAAACAGGTTTCCTTAAGTCTGGCTTTTGGGGTGGTATAAGGGTCGATGTTGCCACCTCTCTTGTTCACTGTGCCTAAAATACCTCTCGCAGAGGATTAGTGAGTATTCAGTACACAGATGACACTCAGACCTATGCCTCCATCATGACTGATCCAGCCAGAGCTGTGAAATAAACTGTCCAGAGCCAAGATGAATGGGTGCTTGAATAAAAGCTAGATGGCTGTGACTCAATCCAGACAAAAGTGAGATAATGCTGCTGGCCTAAGGGAAGCAGCTGGAATTGTTGGAATTTATGTTAGTGCTGGTCACTGAGAGCACACAAGCAACATTTGCAAAATAGGTGTATAATTTGAGGTTGCTGTGAGATCCTGGGCTGCTCAGATAGCTGATGTAACCAAGAGTATTTTTCCATCTACAAACTTTTCTGTCCAAAATGAACTTGGCCGCAATTTTCCCATGCTTTTCTTACCTAAAGAAAAGATCAGTATAATGTTCTCTCCAGGGGGCTGCTGCTTGGGAACTTTCAGACACTAAAGCTGACGTAGAATGTAGTTGCCCATTTAATAAGCCAAGTTGCATGACAGCAGCACACTAGATAGAGCAGTATTCCCTCATCAGACTTTGCTTCCAGTAAGCATCCAGGTGGAATTCAAGGTGTGGGTTTTAGCTTTTAACATCCTGAATGGTTTGGGATCTGGTTACCTGAGAAGCTGCCTCTCACCCCAGACGTACTGCCACAGATGAGAGCAGCAGAAGCGAGACGTGCTTATGCTGCAGCTCCTTCAATACAATCAAGGAGTTCCTGGCAGGGTGCTCTAGGAGTTCTCACAGTTGTCATTTGTCAACATTTTTAACACACCAGCTATGCCTACATCACATCCCCAAGGAGCTCAAGCATGCCCCACCTCCCCACTCCCACAGCAACCTGGAAGTGTGGCCTCAGAGCTGCTCTGGGCCCACCTCCTACCCCAACCACTCTCCAGGTCTCTGTCCCCAGCATGCTCAAGAACAGCTGCCCTCAGAGTGTCTTCACTGCCACATCTCCAGGTTTGGCATGCGAGAGTAGGAGTAGCTGGGTGGGGTATGCTTGAGAGACTAGAGCAGCGGGAACATGGTGTGGGCACCCCTACTTTAAACACCCTGGCCCCTCTCTTTTCCCTCTCCTCAGTGGCAGTGTAGGAGAGCGTGGGATGACTACGAGTTGTGGAAAGCCCCTTGTTTATGTTTGCTGTGATTTAGAAATTGTTTTTCCCCCCCAAGGCATCAGGTAAACACCAGAATCCTATCTTTTGTCAACACAAATAAATAAATAAATGCCACAAAACAAAAACCCTATCTTACACTGACAATTAACACCAGCCATGCTCCTGCCCACGTGATCCTACTTCTTCCACAAGGCCCACGAACCCCTGGCTGCTTGTATGCCTGCCAGGCTGCCGTGTCCACAACTCTGCTCCTTTCCACAGGCAAAACACACAGCATTTTCGGACAACTTGGACCCTTCTGCCCTCATATGTCTGCTGAAGTATACAATGAGCTGTCAGGGCTCAGCAGAGGCACAATACAGCTACAGTTTGTCAGTGGCTTTAGCAAGCTTTAGCAAGCCTCCTTGGGTTTTCAGCACGGGATGTACCCACTAATGATACAGTGCGTGCAATGGGGTTCTTAGCACGGGATGTACTCACTAATGATACAGTGCGTGCAATGGGGTTTTTAGCACGGGATGTACTCACTAATGATACAGTGCGTGCAATGGGGTTTTTAGCACGGGACGTACCCACTAATGGTAAGGTGTGCAATGGGATTTTTAGCACGGGATATACCAACTAATGATACAGTGGGTGCAATGGGGTTTTTAGCACGGGATATACCCACTAATGGTAATGTGTGCAATGGGGTTTTTAGCATGGGATGTACCCACTAATGATAAAGTGCGTGCAATGGGGTTCTTAGCACGGGATGTACCCACTAATGATACAGTGCGTGCAATGGGGTTTTTAGCATGGGACGTACCCACTAATGGTAAGGCGTGCAATGGGGTTTTTAGCACGGGATATACCCACTAATGGTAAGGTGTAAATGGGGTTTTTAGCATGGGATATACCAACTAATGATACAGTGCGTGCAATGCGGTTTTTAGCACGGGATATACCCACTAATGGTAAGGTGTAAATGGGGTTTTTAGCATGGGATATACCAACTAATGATACAGTGCGTGCAATGCGGTTTTTAGCACGGGATATACCCACTAATGGTAAGGTGTAAATGGGGTTTTTAGCATGGGATATACCAACTAATGATACAGTGCGTGCAATGCGGTTTTTAGCACGGGATATACCCACTAATGGTAAGGTGACAGTGCGTGCAATGGGGTTTTTAGCACGGGATATACCAACTAATGATACAGTGCGTGCAATGGGGTTTTTTGCACGGGATGTACCCACTAATGGTAATGTGTGCAATGGGGTTTTTAGCACAGGATATACCCATTAAAGATACAGTGCGTGCAATGGGTTTTTTTGCATGGGATGTACCCACTAATGGTAATGCATGCCAATGGGGTTTTTAGCACAGGATACACCCGCTAATGACATAGTGCATGCAATGAGCTGAGTCCAGCCTTGATAAAGGGGGCTAAGGAATCAGGCAAGTAACTGTTGAGATAGTAAAATATAGCAGAGCGGGGCGGTGTCAAGCCTCAGCAAGGGATGGTGCGTGTAGCCAGAAAAACAGAAATGCATGCTAGGATTGGGCCAGGCGTTAACACGGGGGATCTCTGCTACGCCGATGGAAACCAGGGGCCGGCCTCATTGCTGGTGTCCAGGCTCCACATTAGGGATGGTCATGAGCTGCGCCTGGCGCTCCCCCAGGACACCTGCTTGCAGGTGGGGACGGTGCACGCCACCAGGCTGCCTGTTAGGCCTCAGGACAGAAATGACACCGGGGAGACGCGCAAGATGGCATGAGCAATGAGTTGCATGGGGTCTCAGCAAAGGCCCATCCAGGCAGCATGGAGAGAGAGCAGGGTCAAGGGGAGGCATCACCAGCTGCAGGCCCCTGCCCAGCGAGCTTCCCCCACCCCCCCCACCGGCCCTGCAATGAGCGGTGTCAGGCCTCAGCGCAGATTGGC
>NW_005842137.1:992736-1018950 GCF_000455745.1 Alligator sinensis | reverse complement strand
CTCTTTCCCCGCCGCCCCCCTCGCAGCCCCCTCCCTGCTGGGGGTGCAGCCCAGCCTGGGGGGCTTCAGCTGCGCCCGCTGCGCTGGAAAGGAGCAGTCCCCGTGTCCCCGCTTCCGGGGGGGCCTCCATCCGGAGTGGTCTGAGGTTCAGGCTGGGCCCCCAGCAGGGGGAAGCGATGCCCCTATAGAGAGGGGCTGGGGATGCTCCCCCCCATGTACTTAGGGGCTCTGCGTATGGGGCTGGATGCTCCCCCCCCTCTTCCCCCGTGTACTTGGTCTGCCTTTATGGCTGGACGCCCCCCCACCCTGTGTGCAGTGGGGTCTGCCTGGGGCTGGACACTGCCCCGGGCACGGAGGGGTCTGCTGTGAGGGCCGCCTCGCACGCCTGCAGAAACTCGGCTACCCTGCGTGCAAAAGCTGCGCCTGCCCCCCCAAGCCACACCGCTCAGGTAGCTTGAAACCCTGTCTCCTGTTTACCTGAGTGACCAACAGCAAAGGGCAGAACAGTGTTGCACACGTACACATGTGTGGGGCTTCCTGAAGTGCTGCACGTAAAGTGCACATAGCCGCACAAGCTTGAGGCCTCCGAAAGCACTGGGGAGTTGCATAAGGAACAGGACAGCAGCAGAGAGGGACTAAGAGGCATGAATTTTATCTTTTCAGCTGAAATTTAGGATGAAATAAGGCATCGGAAGAACTCCCAAAGTTTATTCTTGGGTGCAGTGCATAGCATTGCCAAGTAGATTCCAGTCACAAGCACGTGTAATTTTATATCATGTCACTCACAAATGCATTGTTAAAGGATTTGCTGGAAACGGTAAAGACAATTCTGGGTTGTTTTTCCCCCTGTTTCATCCAGTGATAACTTTGACATTCTTCTGACGCAGGTTAGTGGTGGGTTTAGAGGTCATCCAGCGGCATGTGACCGCTCACATTTGCAAAGCACTAGTATTCAGGGACTAGTTTGGGGAGCCTCTTGTCTGCGCTGGGAAACCGCATTAACTAACAATGCAAAACATGCAGCATAAGCAAAGACATGTCAGCTTTGACATAGGGAGCTTCATTCATTTTCAAAACACACTTCAGGACCTTTTCCTCACCATGGAAGTCAATGTTAGCATATTGGAAGTTGCAGACAGCCCATCAGTAATATGGACTGGGTTATGTGTTGCCTTTCTCTTACCTCCTTAGTAGTCAATAAGTTCTTAGAATGTAAATGGTTAAGTATGGTATACGTACAATATTCTCATTGACTTCAGAAGGACCACAATCAGCTTAAAATGAATTACTTTGACTTGATTTCACTAAAAAAAAGAATTTATTTACAAATAGATGTTTCAAGTGTCTGAAACTGAAATCTAAGGTGTGAAGGGATGTTAAATACCAAGTAAAAAACACTTTCAGTACTTATGAGTAACTTGATTCCCCTAACTCATTTTCCTTGGTTATGTCAGAAGTTTGCTTTTATTTCTACAAAGGATTTTCTTTGCGGCTTTTCATTACTTTTGGCATATAATTTTAAAGGATAGTACAAAACTTCTGTCAGTTGTTCTATTTTAGCTTCACCTCAGGGTCTAGATTTCAACTAGAACTGATTTATTATAACCACATTAGGCTCCAATATTACCAAGACATTATATAATATGCTTAATATCAAACATATGACTAATCCAGCTGAGTTCAGAAGGACTACTCAGGCCTAGAGTTAAGTATGTAAATCTTTACAAGCTAGAGGACATTAATGTTGTAACACCAAAACAGGTTACCCATCATTTAATTTCATAATATAACTACAGAACTAACGTGTTGTTTGAAAAAACATTCTGGGCATATCTCAAAATCCCAACGGTGCGAATTAATTCCGTTGATTTTTTCCATTTTTTAAATATGAGTACAAAACTGATGGTACTTCTTCATAAAAATGGCAGGCAATGAAGCTCAAACAGAATTGTGACACCACCTCTTACAAATTACACATTTTTTCTTCTTGATTGAACTATATATTTGTACTTAAAAATGAGAAAGTGGACTATTTGGAGTTAAGTGTCCGGTTACATTTGCTAATCTGAAAGTGTGTGTGTGTGTGTGTGTGTGTGTGTGTGTGGTGTTTGTTCAACTTAAGTATTTTGTGTCTAAAAAAAAATTTTTAAATATTGTTGATATACACTTTCAGCTCTTAAGTCACCTGCAGTTGTGAGTGCTCAGTTTTTCTTTCTTTTTTTTTTTTTTCAAAAGTGCCTTAAATGAACCTGGTTTGTCTTTATTCTACCTAGGATGTTTTATAAGATTAGAACCTAAGTGATCTAAGTGTCCTTGGAAAACTTCTTGGCAGTCACATGTACACCTTTCCTTTTGTTTGTTTGTTTGTTTTGAACGTGTCTGGCAACAAAAGTCTGAAACTGTAGTAGGAAATGAAATTTGCATGGTTTTCATTTGTTATTTTTACATAATGAGTTAAAGGAGGTTCAATCATCTTTATGAAACAAAAATGACAACAGGAATAAAGATACATGTGCTAAGCTTGCTATATGATAGATTGCAGTAAAAACCAAAAGAGAAATTCATCAATTAACAAAAGGGGATGGAACAAAATGTGAATCAACAGCAGGCATGCTGCTCTGTTAAAAACATGTAAATTGGCATGCTTCAGTGTCCCTTTGGAGAGGATTTTGGCAAGATACTACACGCACCACATTTGCCCTTATACACTAAAAACCTTATCTTGAAGTGACATTGACAGACAAATCCATCAGCACTTAAGTAGTAGTGTAAGAATATTGTCCTTTTTGGGGGAAAATGAGTTCACAACGTTTACTTTGCTCTTTGTTCAGTCTTCCCTTTCCATCTGTTTTGCTTCTCAGATGGAAAAACCATCAGCATGTGATCAGCCAAGTCTCTCCAGACCTATGAAGGGATCAGTCACCATTCACCTTGTTAGCTGAGGTAGGCATGAGATGAGACCATGAGAATCTGTAGTAGTCATTCTCCTCATATCATATTGCTGTGAACAGAGTTCTTCAGAGATTTGTTACTTTCCTCCTTTTCTTCCATACCTCCCATTATAACAATGCTCAGAATATCAGAAAATGATTTGTGTGCCCAGTCTGTTATGTAGGCTGCTTAAAGGTTAAATATAAAAACAGACTTTATTTTTTTCCTATGGGACAAAATAAACTTACTGATTTCCAGACAGCAGTAGAGGTTTTCCAAAGATTCACACTGAAAGGAAATTAAATGCTTCCTAAGAGGTATCCAAAGCCCTAAGGCTCTATTAGAGAATTCTGATAATGTTGCAGCTCCTCTTGCTGACATTTCTAACACAGTGCTTCTAATAAATAAGATCAGCCCATAAAGTGGCTATTCACAGATCTAGTTTGCTGTCAGAAATACTTTTGCAGAATGATTGCTTGACGTGAAAGGTTCACGTTCAAACTAAAAACATGCTGTGTAACCTAAAACAAATAAATATAGGAGTAGCAAGCAAAGGAGCCTGCGCTTGGATTATTTCAGGAATTCAAGGTTAGCATCCAGATGTTATAAGAGGTGGGGGCTGAGGAAAGTAAATCTGTATAGCTTTCAAGCATAGGCTTGTAATCTAAAGGTAAAAATATTTCTTGTTGGAGTTGACCTAATTTATTATGGGATTTGATATATGTATTTAGGGTGTCAAGTAATAGCATTAATTTTGCATTTAGTAATATATAAATCATATCACTTATATTAGAGAAAACAAAATTAATGTTTTCAAGTGTGTGTCTGTCAGCGATTCTCAACCAAGGTCCCATGGCACCCTGAAGTGCCATGGGATTCTATAAAGGATGCTGCACAGTATTAGATATGTAAAAACATACACGTGAATCACAAGATAAACCCAAAGATTTCTCACGTTGGCCAGATTCCTTCACGACAGCAAAAAGAAACTCAAGGACATAAAATAAGGCCAGCTGGTGACCAAGATAGCTTTGTAGTTAGTGATAGATGTCTTGGACACTGTGACTACATCTATGCACCCATAATGACTTTGCAGGACTGAGGTCACGCAGGCACTAAGGCACGGTTAACAGCCCAGAGGTTGCAATTTTGAGGTCATAGCAGAAGCAGTCAGGGTGCAGCCCTGTCAGATTCCAATTAATTTGAATTCTGCTAAATGCCTTGTTACAAGGACGGAAGGAGGAAATGACTTTGCACAGAGCATCATGGTTCTAAGAATTAGGTTCTTCATGAGAAGCGCATGCTGAGATTGAGGATTTACCCTTTGAGGACTCAGACATGTTCAGTGAAAAGATCAAAAGCACTTTACATACATTGAAGAACTCAAAAGCCAATCTGGTCTCTGGTGATTTATCTTTTTCTCCATCCTGTAAGCTATAACAGACAGCCTTAGCTTCAGCCAAGACAGCACATACCATCCTATGACAGATAAAATAGTATGCCAGAAAGCACCCCCAACACAGCAGAGTGTGATAGCCTTCCTACTCCCTGGACACATCTTTGAGAATCTTCAGCCCCCTACATGGAGCAACTCACTGACCCTTCTTAAACATTAGCACTTGCCATAGCAGCCAAGTTAGATACCATGCTCTAAAAGGCAGTACTTCAGTTGCTGTTTGATAGAGCTGAAATACCACGCTCCCACTATCCAGACAGAATAGTGCTTGTTAGTCACTGACACGGATTCACACTCAGAAAAAAAAAAAAGATCATTTACCCTAGTATAAATATGGTTCTTCAAGATGCAGTCCACGTGGATCCTACAGCCTATTTCCAACCCTGTTTGTCAGAACCCTCTGCAACATGGTCTTTGAATTAGGGAACTGAAGGAAGGTTGCAACCACTTGTAATATCCTCACTGAGAAGCATGTACATAGCACAAGGAAATGTTGAGAGGCCAGAAATATTCCAATCTAATGTTCAAGGACAATCATAGAAAATTAGGGCTGGAAGGGACCTCTGGAGGCCATCTAGTCCAACCCCCTACTTAAAGCAGGATAGGATGCATGTTGATGGACAACTCAAAGACTTACAGTTGCTGTAAGGATAAGCAACCTGCTCTGTGTAACACGCAGTATAACTTGCAGATGTGAAACATCCAGGAAATCCAGTAACACCTCATCTAATTCTCAAGAAAGATTTATTACAGTAAATGGCACTGAGAGGCCACAGCTGGGAGGTATCTGTTTATGTTACACTGTTTTCCTCATTTGTGATTCTACTCAGCAGAATCACAAGTCGCCTGCAGTGAAGAAGTTTGCAGGAAGACAGGTGAAATCAAACAGTTGTATAGACTTTTGGGGACAACAAAAAGGCCTTGAAGTTGAGGGGAGTAAAACCACTGGTGTGAACAACAAGGGAAAGTAGTGCAAAAATACGTATAAGAATTTCAAGAGAATGGTGCAAAACTCCAGAACTCTTGGTATAGAGATGATACCTTTTATTAAATCAACTAAGAAATTGGAAAACCCCCCATCTTTTTCTGCAAGCTTTTGGGCACACGCCCTTCCTCAGGCATGTGTGCCCAAAAGCTTGCAGATAAAGGTATTTTTTTGCAGTTTCTTAGTTGGTCTAATAAAACCAAAGTTCTAGAGTTTTACATTTCTTTTTGTCACAGACCAACACGGCTAACCAAATACATCCTTGAGAGAATGGTGTAATTAGTACAGCAGTAATGACTAGGGAAGTAAATAAACAAAGAAGATACATAGATTCACAGAAGTTAGGAGCTGGAAGGGCCCTTCTATAGCAGGAAGATAAGGTAGATAGGAGAAACTGGTGCTAGGGTTTAGGAAGACTCAAGAATAAAGAAGTTCTTCACTTAAAAATTGATTTTTTTTTTCCCATCTGTGTCCTGACAGTTGTGACCAAAACAAAACCAAATGATCCACAAATATGAAGCTGCTCCAATAGATTGCAAAGTGGAATTGATTACATTCCATAACTAATATAGTTGGGTGTAGGCTACATAATCTATCTGGCACCCTAGGTAAATACTCCAGCAGCTAGCCCTTACTGATCTCCATGCTGCCACAATTATACTGCTATCAGTCCCAAGTTAATAAGTTTAAAGCTAGCTCAGGTATGTTTACAGATGCTCAAATTGCACCTTTTGGCTGTAGTGTAGATGAACCAGTGTCACCACATACAAATGAAAGGGCTTAAAAAGCTGATTAATAGAGAAATACACGGTGTTGCTGTCAAGGGCAGACAATATATTGGCAAGAAGTATTAACAGCTGCACAAGATTAGACACCACTAGCCTTCCAGAGAGAGAATGGTGTGCAGTAGTAGTCACAAAGGAGCTCTAGTGATATGACCTGTATATTTGCAGAGAAGGGCTAAAGTACAAAACAGAAACATTTACATAGATATAGTATGATCTTTATGGTCCTAGAAAGACTCCCTGAGTTGCTATAGTGGACCTGATAGCTAGAGGTTTCTAAGGACACATGGGTAAAATTACCTTTTTCATCCATTGATTGATGGTACTGTTAGATGCATCTATGCAGATCTTTCTAGTTTGTGAAGTGTATTAAAATTGCTCCATCACTACTTGGACTCTTCTTTGCAGCAACCTTATAAGTATTAACTTTAAATTGATCTGCGGGAGGGAAAAAGATTCCACTCAAAGTAACTCCATCTATTTACATCTATCAACAAAGGTGTAGAAAGGTTTCCTATTAGAGAATCATACTTTACAGAGAAGTGTGCACTTATACCCCACTCAGAGCAAAACCTGCGGATGATAATATCTTTTTTGTAAGGGCCTCTATAAACTTTTGTTTTAACAATTAGCATTTCTAAAACCATGATCATTAACCAAAGTCATGTTTAAAGAAATGTGTGACATATTCCAGGGGCCCTGGTACATAGTTGGTGATTTTGTGTGGAGGTGAAATATATTCATTCATATTTCAAGCAGGCAGAAATAAATGGCTGTCAGAAGGAAATTTATTCTGTAGCATTGCAAAGAGGGGATAAATAGCCCTAAAGACCCTATTGTACTTAAGAAGCTCTGGCAATTAACTGTTTAGCATATTAACAATGAGAACTTTCAAGCTTGGAGTAAGAAGGGGAAATTTCTCAAAAAGCTCTAGTTTCTGGGGATATAATAGTGTTAATCAAATCTCTTGGCCTAACAAACATTGGAGGATCATGACATCATCTTGAATTCAAGTGGCCAAGACAGAACAGTTCTGTTGCTTTAGAGCGAGCTATGTAAGCCAACATGGGATGTATTTCAAAAGAACTAATGAAGATTAATGTCTCCAAGATCATCCAGTCTTGCTGGGACTAGTACTGTCACAGAGACTCAAGAATTTAAATAACTGAAATATTTGGGTTCAAGGCACCCTGTGCTTCCATGTTAGTGACCCAGTCCCTGCCTCCTCCATGACAGAACAATCCCATGCATTAGTACAGGCTGTGGGTTGACTGGCTGGGCAACAGCTCTGCAGAAAAGGACCTTGGGGTTACAGTGGACAATAAGCTGAATGTGAGCCAACAGTGTGTCCTTGTTGCAAAGAAGGCTAACAGCATACTGGGCTGCACTGGTAGGAGTGTTGCCTGCAGGGCAAGAGAAGTGATTATTTCCCTCTATTCAGCACTGGTGAAGCCACATCTGGAGTACTGTGATTCAGTTTTGGGCTGAAAGGGGTCCCCCACTACAGAAAGGATGTGGAAAAATTGGAAAAGGTCTAGTGGAGGGCAACAAAAATGGTGAGGGAACTGGGGGACATGATTTATGAGGAAAGACGGAGGGAACTGGGTTTATTTAGTCTAGAGAAGAGAATACCAAGAGGGGATTTAATAGCAGCCTTCAACTACCTGAAGGAGGTTTTGAAAGAAGATGGAGCTGGACTGTTCTCAATGGTGGCAGATGGTAGAACAAGGAGCAATAGTCTCAAGTTGCGGCAAGGGAAGTGTAGGTTAGATATTAGGAAGCATTTTCTCACTAGGAGGGTAATAAAGCACTGGAACAGGTTACCTAGAGAGGTTTTTAATACTTGGCTAGATAAAGCTTTGGCTGGGATGATCTAGTTGGGGATGGTTCTGCTTTGAGCAGGGGGTTGTACTAGATGTGACTTCCTGAGGTCCCTTCCAACCCTCATTTTCTATGACTATGTGATCCAAATTTAAAAATGTGGATGCAACCTGTCATAGAGAAAGTAACACATGTATTAACATTCCAAGGGTCTTGGCCTCTGTACCAGTACATGCATAATTTTAACGAGCAAAATATAAGTATATTATATCTGTAACTGAACTAATTAGTACGTTATAGGACAAATCCAAAATGTGGAATCTAAGCTTCATTGAGAAAGTAGATTTGAATGATGGAACAGTTAGTCTGGTGACAAAAACATCTATTATGTATTTATGCTCTTCTTATTACCATTATATCTGAGAGTCCTACAAAATTGCCCAAATCCAGACAGGTGGTCTGAACCGAGCATTTTCTCACACGGACCTAGAATTTATGCTGCACATAAAAAAACCCTCTGCAGCAGGATAGTACTTGTATTTACAAGTACTATCCTGCTGCAGAGTTTATTCCTTTTCTGCGCCCTAACAGGGGCACACATGTAGACGCTGAGATGTTTACTGCACAGTTAATAAGTCAACTGCGCAGTAAACATCTCGTGTAGAGTTGCCCAGAGAGTACCAGAACCCTGCAGGCTGTCCTACTGTGTGTGAATCCCTGTCTTGCCCATCTGTGTCCTGCACACTCCCAAATGAGGACTGAAACCAAAATTGCAAACAAGAGACCCACAAAGCATCTGTTTTATATCTGTTTCATGACAGCTCTTGGAATTCTGTCTTTCAACACATTTTTCTCTACCTGAGCTGTTGAAAGAACCTGGCATTTTCTTACCCCATTTAAGCACTGTAATTCATACAGTGGGCAATATATATTGTGACTGCCAAGAAGTGGTTGGCAAACTGAATTTATTTGAATGTATTTATACAAATGAGAAATGCCAAATCCTACATGAAGGGAGTCTAAAATAGTTGTAACCGATTCAAGGGAGAAAAATCTTCATACTATCATCTTTTTCATGTGGGATATACCACTTTTTATGCTCTTCTTAATTGCCGTTTTTTAAAAATTCTTGCTGAAAAGGTTCATTCAAGCTAAAACATCTATACAAGATGGACAGTGATCATAGAGAACGGAGAAGGCTTATTTAGTTCATTTCCTTGCTATGCTGGTTGTTCCTCTGATATATTTTCTAGTATTTTGTCCCTAAGTGATGAAGCTTCCTCTTTTTTACCTGGGAACCTGTCCTTGGTCTCACAAATTTGGTTCTCAAGGGATGCATCTACACAAGACGTTTACTGCTGAGCTGGCTAATTAGCTCCACAGTAAACATCTCAGTGTCTGCACATTCAGCCCTATTAGGCCACAGGAAACTAATAAACTGCAGCAGGATAATACTTGCAAATACAGAGTTTTTTAGTGTGCAGCAGCACACGTGTAGATGCTGACCCAGCAGGCTGGGGCTCAAGGGTGCAGGGATGCCTGCCAGCTAGTCTGGCATGGCAGCATTCTCGTGCCCCAGCCAGCCCCTCCACAGCACACTAAGCTGGGCAGGAGCAGCCCTGGGCTGGCAGGCTGATCTCCAGGGTCCCCTGCCAGCTGGAGCTGCTCCGACCCAGCTCAGTGTGCTGCAGTCTTGGGCACACATTCAAAGGCATGCCTAGGAATAATAAACTCTGGTGCAGTAAATACTGGAGTTTATTGCTTCCCATGAATTGCATGTGTAGATGTGCCCTGTATTTTGTACTACTGTATTCAGGTTAAACCTCCCTTAGGACTATGTAAAGACCTGGCCCTTAAGAGAGTTGTGGCTCAGCCTCACCTGTGCCTGTTTTAACCCATGTGTCCAGGTACAGGGAATGAAAGTACAAGGGTCTAGGCCAGGCTTGCTTGGAGACAAGGTCAGGCTGTAGTCAGTCAGTGGAAAGACTCTAGGAAGGGATTACCAAATTAAAAAAGACCACCTAAGAGGAATCAGAGAGGAGGCTGAGCACATAAGAAAAGGATCTGGACAGGATGGATGGAATAGTTCACCTCATAGGGGAAGCACAGTAATCTGTTTAAGGTTCCTGTGCTGGGAACCTGAAGAAATGGATGTGCCTCCCCTCTGCACTGCTAGTTTGTTAGGAGGTATAGTTGTCCATGTCAGCATGAGGAACAAGGGACTGATTGGAGCCTATGAGGGTTAGAAGCTGAGCCCAAGAAAAAAGCTAAAGATGGTCATGTAGGAGAGACCCTGAGAGGAGGAACTGGGTCAACAAAAGTTTGGGTTGAATATTAGGTTGTTTTGGTTTTATTTTTACCTTTGATTTCCAGAAGGGGTGGACTCCTGTGACTAGGCTGGAGGACTACATCATCTCAGCAACCTCTCTGCATTAGAAGTTAGCAGGGAGAATCAGACATGGCCAAAGCTAAATTGCATAAGTCTCTGACCTATTTAGCAGAATTTCATCATTCCTGGTTCTGTTGCCTTTTGCTCTCCCCCTCCCCAAAATGATTCAGTTTCATTTTGATATTCTATACTGATAACTATTACTGCACTAAAACACTTACCAAAGGATACCTGAACCTGTTCTCTTGCCTGCAATTTTTGTTGCTACATTATAACATTTGACATGGCTAAGATGGTACCTCCATGCTGCCAGCTGCCAACTGCATTTTAACTTGTTAAACATTCATTTTAACACACCAATTTTTGTCACTACATCTGTATAAGGTATTACTTCAAAAACCAAAACATACTTTTATATTGGTTACTAACCAATGTAGTTTATTATAGAATAAGACCATCATTTGATGGAGATACAGTAATTATTCTTGGCAGTGATCTAATACTCTTAAGTTGAAGATGATCTCAGAACATTTTTGAAAATCAGGCTACTTTGATTTAGGTGCTTGCATTTAGGTCTAGCTATCTAAATTAGGAAACCCAGTAATCAAGGGACTCAGAATTAGGGACCGCTTCTTGCCTACGTTCCCCTGGCAAGTCACTGGCCGAGCTTTGAGTAGAGACCAGGAACCCTGATTTCCTGTGTTCTTCTCTAACCAAAGGACCACTGGCTGTTTTCCAGGCTCCTCCTGCCTGATTTCCAGTGATTATCTACAAGGGTCCAAACTGCTTTTCTAGGGGTGCTGAAAAAGAAGTGGGTGGTAAATGGAGGGAACAGTGAGAAGGAACCACTGAAATATCAGAACACTTGAAATCAACTGGAGAGTCAATGGAAAAAAATGTGAATGAGCAGGAAAACCAAGAAGCACCAGGCAAAATTCTCCTATGTAGGTATTTTAAAAGAAGCCATTCATCTTTGGTACTGTTCAATGTTTCAGGTGCAGTTCCCTTCAGTCGGAACAAAGTCCAACGCACAGTCAATAACTTTGTGCTCAGGACACACAAAAGATCCAGGTGGCCAGGTATTTCTTGACTTGGATGGGATGTGGTCCAGATCCCAACAGACATCCTCTTTATGATCCAGCATGGGGAGGTTAGCCCCAACTGCAGGTGTCCCAGTGACTGCAGTCATGACAATGACATACCACTCCGCCTCTTGGAGTCCTTCCGGGCAATTGGACTGAAGGAGAGAATCTCAGTGTAAATATGCCCTTCAAAACAAGCAGAATAATAATCGATATGAGTAGTGTGTTACTTGATTTAGAGGATGCTAAAAAGAATGTGACCTCAAGGGCAAAGCAATGTTGTGCTGAGGACCAGAGTCCAGATATAAGGTTTCAGCATGTGGACACTGAAATGAAGAGAAAAGACAAAATATAGAGACAAAAAGGTTGTTTGGAAAGATGCAGGCAAACAGTATTTTCTACAGGTGCAGAAGCCAAAGCAAAGGACAGAGAGTGGCGCTCTGCATTGTCAACATGTGTGCAGGGGACAAGAAGAAGATGGGAGTGACACCTGGCATATTAAGTATGTAGGCAGCCGGGGTTGGGGGGCAGAGACGTTAAGACATGGATGGAGTGATGGCAACCCAAAGAAGTTAAATTGCTTGCGTACTTTTCCACTCATCTATTGAAAGCCTCTCACGCTCCAGAGTGTCATCATAGGACTGCTGTGCCTCTGTCTCCTCCTCTGTGTCTCTAAACTGGTCAAAATATGAGTGGGCCAGAGCTTCTGTGGCTGTAAGACGCTTTTCCACATCCAACTGTAACATCTTGTCAAGCAAGTCCACTGCTGCAAAAAGAAAGCCATATTGCTAGATGAATAGAGCAATAGTACTGAGGTTAGGATGTCTGGAATGTAAACCCTGAAACAGCATCCAAAAGTCAAATGGGTAGCACTTTCCTAAAATAGGTGTTCCCATCCATGTAGAACATGTAGAAGTGGTAAAATCAATGAATCAGTGGTGGATAGTTGATCCCTCAGGCTGAAGATCTGACTAGGGTGTGACATTGCCACCAAACTAACGGCGTTGTTGAAGCTAAGTGCACTTCAAGAACATAACTAACAAACAGTAATTTAAAGATAAACTTTTTTTCAGTTTTAATAATTTGCTTCTGAACCCCTCAACTCAAAGTATTATCAACCCAAGTAATCTGTAAAGTAATCTATACTTGGGTTGGCAAACAGGAAGGCAGGAAACTCAGAAATTAACTAGTCTGTCAGACTGGTTTCCTTTCGGGTTTAACTGCTTCATTAGGTTTAACTGCTGCCTTTTTTTTAACTTTATTTTCAGTTTGGGAAAGGTTTTTCTTTCCTCATCTATGACCTGCGAGGATAAACAGCTCACTGGGGGAGAAGCTTCATTTTCAAAATGTACACCATGAAAATATAGTAACCAGGTACATATCAGGATTAGAGATATACACAGCTAAGAGCTGTGTATATTAGAGATATACACAGCTAAGAGCTCACTCGTATATTTTCCCTGGTTAAACCTGACTGAAGCAGAAAATGTAATTCTCGTTGGTCCCTCTCACAGCTCTCGTTGCTTTGGATCTTAAATCTGAGGGAAAACAGTAGAAAGTGAGCTTGCTTATTTATTTGTTTGACTTAAATGGTACTAATGTGAAAGCACTAGTTTGGCTATAGGCAACTCAAGTCAGAAATGGTTACATTCATTCCACAGGCCGAATGGAGCCCAGAAATCTGCAGTATGATGGGTGATTGTCCTCATTCCAGATGAAGTTGTGACCTGCAGCCTAAAGGAGTATTACATAAAAGTAATACTCCACCAGGCAAGAAGCCATGCTGCTTGGCACCAGAGCGAGCGTTGTATGCTGAGAGCTGTATATCAGTTCTGAAGGGAGGAGCAATCTACTCCATTTAAAACACAGTAAGTATGGTACTGTACCCTTCCCACTATAACCACCACCACTGCTGCCCAGAACAACCCCTCCAAACAAGTGACCTTCAGTTTAGCAAACCTATTAATATCTGAATTTAGGGGAAGAGTTGACTAGACTGGTCCAAGATTGTTTTTCATTCGCATGCTTGCATCTATCCTGTGTAAGTCCAGAAGCTTCATTTTAATTGTTTCTTATTAAAGAACTTCTTCACGGTAAGGGCGGCTGAAATTTGGAATGGGCTTCCAAGGGAGGTGGTGCTCTCCCCCACCTTGGGGGGTCTTTAGGAGAAGGCTAGATAGGCATCTGGCTGGGGTCGTCTGACCCCAGCACTCTTTTCTGCCCAGGCAGGGGGTCAGACTCGATGATCTGTTGAAGTCTCTTCTGACCCTAGCTTCTATGAATCTATTATAAAACTACGTTCTGTAGACTGCAGGAAAAAGTGAGCTCAAACAAGACATCACAGGATTCTGCAAAATGACTCGTGTTTTGTGCTTAGCACAAACCCCCACTCTCCCTCCCAAGACCTACAGATCTGAGAAACATTTGCTATTAACATTGACTTTACAGTCATGGCAAAAATTCCAGGAAATATTTGCTTTTTAAAAAGTGCCCAAAGTTATGGGGCATGTTATTTTAAGCAAAAACCAAATACAAAAGGCAAGCGTAGCAGAAACATGCTATTTTAATGCCACTAAAGAATCATTTTTTCCACTTAATGACTAAATACCTTCAGCCCCCTGACAAAAGCTAGTGACTGAGAGAGGCATCACTGGTTCCCTGTAAGAGGTATGGGCAGCAGGGCAGCAAGCAGTTAGATGACAGGGAGCTTTAGAAAGGGGAGGGGGAAGCAGAAGTCACAGCAAACCCTCAGGAGAAACAACCTGCTTTAGTTATCACGGAGTGAAGGTGGCATGAGAGAAAGTGGCATGAAGATGACTTACCCAGAGGATTGACTTTCGGGAAAAGCCGAAACAAATCCATTTTAGGAATCTTAGGGAGGGACTGGATATAACTTTTTGCCTGAAAGAGAGGTGGAAAAAACAGTCTGCAGTCTTTCTGAATTGGACAATTGCAAAGGTACACCAGAAAAGTTTACCAGGTCTGTGTCTAAGGGAGCAGTATCTCAGGCTCCACACTTCCTTGACCTGTTTCTCGTGAAGAGCTGCTCTCGCACACCGGTGAGCCCCACAACAACCCAAGGGGATACAGAAAGAACCTAGGCTTGAAGATGACTGAGGTGAGGTGGCAACAAATGAAATTAAGAAATGATTTGTCCAAGGTCACACAATGAATCAACATCAGGTGCAGAACCATGGAGTCCTGACCTTCAGTCCCTGCTCCACACCTGTCCTCTCCAGGAGCACCTCCTGGCAAAAGGGGAACTCTTCCCGCATCTCAGGAGAATGGGTAATGTTGCTGCATGATTAGAAAGGGTTCTGTTACTAACTGCACCCATGCACATTGCAAAGACGTTGTGGTACCAACTTATCTTTCCATAGCTTCCCCAGCAATGCCTTCAGCAATAAAGCACTGGTCCTGTGCATTTTTTCTTACCGCTTTGTCCTCCAGTTTCTCCACAAATTCCTCTCCTGGGTGCCCTGTTACTTTCAGGATCTGAGTCAGCTGATCTAGATCTGGCAGGCTGAGTTAAAGGTTGAACACTTTGGAGCAAATCCTGGACCCAGTTATCAGCCCAAGTGCACAGGCTGGGAAAGTCGGTGAGGATTAAGGAGGCTGAGGGCTTAGCAGCTATAGCTGTACTGGTATAGCCCACTAGTTAAGGCATGACTTATACTGGCAAAAGGAGTTATATTCTGATATACCTAACCACATTCACAATGTACTTAAGCTGTATCAGCAAAAGGACTCTGACTGGTACAAGTTGCATCTAGATGGGGGGTTGTCCAGCAGTTAGGGGTGCCTGGTACATTGTTTCTTTCCCACTGTTTTGATGGCAACATAGCTGATAAAACTTTGTATACAGACCTGGCCTGAATTTAGTTCCTACTGGCTCTGTTTCTACTAAAGCAGAGTCAGGGCTGCAGTACCCCCAAATCAGTGGCAATCTCTTGCTGCAAGATTTTGGAATGGAGCATTTGGGTTCACAAGGCTTGCGCCAACCCCTCCATCTTTGGGTGCCAGCAGTCCCCACAGAGCTGTGTTGTGCCATTTGATTTCCCACCCCCCATCTTGCTTTGTTTCTCCCCACATAAGAGAACCCACTGAGCCTACTGTGTTCAGGGACATCATGCCTGCCATAGGACACAGGACAGGATTTATCTTTTTAGTAAGCCACATTTGCACTTCTTTCCGTGGTACCTCCACCCTTGCATACTTGGAACAGCACATTTGCATGTAGCCAGAGCATCTCCATTGGTTGCTCCCCAGGTTTCCAATTCATCTGCAGCACTTTGAAAGGATACAATCTTTTCCTTTAAACAGTGTTTTCCCAGTCAGCATTTCTGCCATGATACAACCAACAGACCAGATGTCCACTATTCGGGGAGAGGCAGAGAGGAACGTGAGAGAGAATGAAGCAGGGTTAGGGAAGAAATAGTTGCAACTGAGGTCTTTTGCTTCTGAGGACTACAACCCTTGCTGAATTATTTAGCCATTAGTTTGAGTTGCTAAGAGGAGCATGGTATCTGAGTGGCGGAAGGTGTTTTGCTACAGGTTTGGTGCGTTGAGTTCAAGCTAGACTTATGTCAAAGGCTGCCATCTTTTTAACCCAGGTATAAATGGGGACCTGGTGAGAACCAAAGGTAGCTGGATGTGATGCCAGCCACATCACCCCTTTGTCTGCCTTTGGCTGTGAAACTGGTGTGCCTTCTCCATGCTAGCCAAATAGGTTGTCAAGCTCTGATGGACCTTCCTTGGTTTTATTCCTACCCATGGCCCTCACAGGCCATGTCCAGACAAGCATGGGCATTTGTTTCTCTAGGAATAAGTAGCAGCTGCACACCTTATGCCACTGCTACTTGTACCCAGGGAACACCTGTGCCACATGCGCTCTGGCGTGCAGCAGGTTACCCAGGGTGGGGTAGGGGAGGCTGGGGCCAGCAACTGTGCTGGCCCCTGCAACCTGACCAAGGGTCATGGGGGCCTCGGGGAGCTGCAGGCACAGCACTTCTGTAGCTGGGAGGCTGGCCAGCAGCTGAAGCATGACTCAAGCTGGTCAGGCTCTGGTTTTGGATCTGCATGCACTGCTGCCATATGTGCCACCCTGCTTTTTTTGGGGGGTGGGTTTTTTTGACTCCAGGATCTCCTGGGGTCAACCCCCTGCTCCCCCACGCTGCAAGGTAACAACGCAGGGAATTCCTCCATGTGCGGTGTGTGGTGCCGCAGACCTGTCTGCAGTGCCACATACCTCGTGTCCACGCTCATCTGGACACGGCCACATGTTCCTTTTGGGCTACCTTTGAATTCAGCTGTACCAAAGGCAAAAGCTTTGGGCAACAGTCCAGATGAGACTGTCTCCTAGCAGGGAGCTTCATAACTGCTATGGAAGATACGTTGATGAGGAGGAATTAAAAACACTAAATTGGGAGATGGAGGATTGTGTGAGATTGCTCCCAGCCTTCAAGTGGGGTCCCAGTGCTGATTCCCAGACAGCCACAGCAGAAGTGATTTAACTCACCAGTCTGATTGTAATGCATCCAGTTCAGAATGACTTCTGGTGCTCTGTACCAACGTGTCACCACATATCCCGTCATTTCAGAATCTGCATGTCTTGCCAAGCCAAAATCCAAGATCTACAGCTCAGCAAAGGAGGAGCGAGACAGGGGGAGTGGGGAAAAGGGAAAGAAAAATCCCGCAGTTGTGCGTGAATCTATTTCCATGAGTAAAGAAAGTGGATCCAATCAGATAGTAATGCAACTGTAACTGCCTTGGCGACACGCAGGGTATAGTTCAGCGAGATAACAGGTTTGTCTTAATTCTACTGGGAATTACAAGTAGGCTGTAAAACTAGGTGTTGCCTCAAGGGAGTACGCAGCGTATAAGGTCTGAAAGATCACTGCCTTTCTTGAACCACTGCCTTTCTTTTTGTTCACAGGACTCCCCCGTGCCCTGCATGCTCAAGCATCTTGGGGGCCAGTGACAGCATATCTAGCTTGTTGACAACAGGTGGCCTCTTCCTCCAAATGGAGCTGAACACGGTTTGACCTGACTTGACCCTTGGAGTAGATGGGGCCAAGTCACTTTAACACTCATTACACAAAGCATGCCAGACTTTCAATCCACCAGGGCTCTAACAAGCCCTTTGTAACAGGTGTTGAAAATGCCTTTGTCCACAATTGTAACCAGTCTGTTTCAGCCCTAGTCGATGGAAGTTGAGGAAGAACTGTGGTTGACTGTAGTTACCATCTACAGGTCATTTTCCTGGTATATAAGTAACCGTAAGGCACCGAATGCATTTAGCAAGTCACTGAACTTCAGCATAGTACAAGTTTCCCTTGCCAACCACGGGAGTTAGGTTCCTGAAAGTTACTGTGGTTGGCAAAACCGGCAGGGCTGGGGGAGCAGGGGCTGTGGGTGGGCGGTGAGGGGCACCAGCAAGGCTGTAGGGGCTGTAGGGGGGAGTGCAAGGCATGAGCAGGGCCAGGGAGGCCATGGGGGGTATTTTCAGACTGTACCCCACCTTCTCTGAAGCATGGATACTCAAAACTGTGGTTGGCGAGGGAAACCTGTAGTAACTACACCATGGCAGGATGTTCACTCCAAGCCCAGGCCCTCATTTAAAATGGTACACATGTTTATGTGTAACTTTAACCACAGGAGTTCATTGAGCACCAAGTATATTAAGCTCTGACTTCAACTGCCATGTGCTTAAATGCACTGGATCGGGCCTCAGAATGTAATAGGAGCCCCAAAGATGCATTAATGCCAGGATTCATGCACTTGGAGCAGTTCACCACTTATCCGATATGCTACATTTCTCACAGGCTGGAAAGCGGCACCTTTATTCTTACCTTTAGTTCACAGTCTTCATTCACAGCCAGATTGCCTGGCTTTAGGTCCTGAGACAGACAAAATCAGAATAGTCAGAACACGTTGGATTGCAACTCACTACCCAAGATACCAATGTGATAAGTTCAGCACCCATATAAATTACAAGGACCTTTCTTTCCTGGAGCTCTTTCATGTAAGGAGTGTCACAAAATGTAACATTTTATCGAAATATTGCTGAGATATTAGAGCAAAGCCAGGCGTACATAAGGCAGGAGGGAATAAAATGAGACAGCCAAAGAGAAGGGGGTTTTAGTCTAGGGAGTACTTAGGGAGGCAAAGACAATGTTCAGGGACCCGGCAGAAGCTGTTAACTTTATGGCTGAGTTGTGGTTCTCTCTGAACGGAAATAAAATTAGAGTAATGAAGCACAGGGACTTACCCTGTGAATGATTCCAGCAGAATGAATATACTGCAATAAAAAGGGAAGCCACAGTGTGATCACCAGCCAATAAATCTTTCCTTTCCCCAAAGGAGAAACACATGTTACAAGCAGGAGTCTGCCTGCTGAGACCAAAACAACTTGAATTCTTCCTCTCCAAGACCCGTGCCCTCAATCCTGTGACTCTACTGTACAGATCACAGCTATGGAGGAAAAACAACTGCTGCTAAAAGATAAATGGCAAGCTAAAATGGTAGCTAAAACCTATTCCATATATTAAATTCCTCATAATAGGTGTAATTATAATACTGCCCTGAAGAAGAGGCATATCTGGTCTGGAGTGAAAGGTGTTCAAATCGGTTATAGACATTCAGCCTCAAACTTCTCAACTGGCTAGGTGGAGTCCTGAATGAGCAGGAGTGTGAGCACAGGGAAGTCTTTGGTTCTTCTGGATTATTTAGGAGGTGGACTCGAGCACCCAGCACACATGATTGGGACCCAGAATACAGGTTCTAACCAGATTCTTCACAGATGTGCTACATGACTTTTGGGAAATCGCTTAATTTCTACATAGATTTTTCCCAACTCTAAACTGGAAATAATAACGACCTGGAGAAAGATGTTATGAAGTTAATTCACTAATGCTTCTAAAGTGCTGTTAGAGGTTCAGATGAAAGTCCTATAGTGGGATGTATTCATATAATATCTCAACATTTCAGTGGTTAAAAAAGTGATTTCCAACCAGGGTACTATAGCAACCTGGGTTGCCACGAGATCCTTTTAAGGATGCTGTGAGGTTCCACGCAATATTATGTGTACAAACACATACATTATTCCCAAGAAAAACCTAGAGGGTTCAGACAAGTGCAGATGTGTGGTATGTAACACCACAGATCCATCTGCAGTGCCACATACCATATGTGCCACATATGTTGGTATTCCCCGTGCTGCTACTTTGCAGTGCAGGGAGTGTTTTTGGCCCTGGGAAAAACCAGGTTGGCACGTGTGGCAGCAGCACATGTTGCCCAAAACCAGAGCCTGGCCAGCTGGAGCCAAGCTCTGGCTGCTGGCCAGGCTCTCTGCTGAAGGAGCACCGTGGCTGCTGCTCCTGGAGGCTCCCAGGACCTGTCAGTCTCAGTTGGCATAGAGTAACTGAGAGAATGATTGCATCTCTCTTCTCCAAAAGGCGAGTAAAGGAAGGAGTCAACAGAAGCTGCATTTGCTAATAAGCCTCTTGCCACCCTGCAGAGTTTTGCTAAGCCCCTCGCATTTCAGCCAACTGAACAAAGCAAATCAATTGCCCTCATAGAAAGAAATTGCATGACCGGTACCATGTAAAGACTAAAGCTGTTTTATTGCCGGGTGCTAGATCCAGATTAGTTTAGTAAGAAAAGTGGGGATTAGTTTAGTTTTTTCAGTGGGTAAACTTAGAGGTACTGCTTTTGTAAGGATGATGGGCCATCAGGTATTCTGCCCACAATCTAATGGCCCACTCAAGGGTGATACAGAGCATGGACTTTTCTTAAAAGAGGTGGTGATTCAGTGAGTAAATCTGTTAGACCCCAATCCTTACTTTTAGCTCTTCCATACCCACCTACCTTCAACCCTTTCAGCATTTGATAGACCAGGTACTGGATCTTTTCATCACTGAACTCATGTCCCATGATCTTTTGTAAGTCTGTCCGCATGTACGGCATCACCAGGTAGCTAAAAGGCAGTAAGACAAGTCCCTCAGTCTAGGAGAAAAACATAGGAAGCCATGCTAGCCTTGTTCTCACTATGAAGATAAGACCAGTTGCTGCGTGTGTGTAACTGTGTTACTAAGACAACTATTGAGGATCTTAGAGTTGTTACCTGTTCCATTAATTTACTTTTAGCACACTCCTGAGCTTGGAATATCATCTCCGCTCACTGTACTCTAGTTTTCATAGGGTATGAAGTTCAAATGAAAGCAATGCCAGACTTCTAAGGTCTTGATTTAGTTGACTGAGAGCTCAGCGATGTGCACATCCAGACAGTTCTGCACTACCTACTGTCTGGAGTTTCTTAATAATTTTAAAGGGGGTCTTTCAAAACTGCTGTCTTGGCTTCCAAATTTATCCCCACACCATACCATATTCCTTCTGCTTGCCGCTTTTTGCAGCTTAATCTTAAGGCTTGGATGATGAAGTATTAAAAGGTAGGCACATTAACATTTTTTCAAGGACTTGAGCAGGGTGGAATAGGATCACACTGAAGTGTTAATAGGTAGATTAGAATCTGACCCTTTCCGTTCTAATAGCCTGCGTTCTGATCCATAACATTCTTCTTTATTGTGATTTTTAATACACCAGCATCACAAAATCACTGCTCTAACGCATGTAATTCTTTCTTACAAACATTATGTGCCCATCACCATTATATCTTGCTATTTCAATTATAAGAAATGACATGCATGAGCTGCTTAGGTTTCCCTTAGCGATTTTAGTAACTAGATCTGATCTGTGCTTTTCACCTTCCTTGTATAGACTTATTTAGGAATCTCTGGCTTCAGATGGGCCTCTTTTTAATCAGTTCATGTCCTTGTGGTTCAGGATGGCATGCTATTCTTCCTTCAAGTGTATGTCTGCAGTTGTCCTGGACAATGACTGAACATAATAGAATTCAAAACACTTGGAAAAAAGCCACAAACTTACAAGTCTTGGAATCCACTGAAAGAGGTGGCTGAGGTGAAGACATCAAGCAACCCAATGACCTGCAGGACAAGTGAGGTCAACATGTAAGCCTAGAAAACACACATATAGGAGGACAGGCATCCTCTGTATCAGACCTCAGTTCAAGAGTCAAATGTCAGTGACCGTTTAGGATTCCAAGTGAGGAATTTAGAATTTCTTTAATAAGTCTTAGGGTTGATTCCCTTCTTACAGGCATCTTAAGGAGCCCATCGCAAGTCCAACCCCATTGGAGGAGCAGTGCTTGGGTGACAAGAACCCTAGACTGAACAACCACAGCAAATGCATGGTCCTCCAGATTCAAAAGAGGACGCTCTCACAGGTGAGCTTGATGCCCATTAGCAGGAAAACCTCGCCTGGCTCCAGCTTTTGGAACACTATCGGGGTTTTTCTTCTTGGGGTCACTCTTCATCTTTGGGCAAAGCAATGATTCAAATGTTGAGAACCTCGGGAGCTGCTCCTTGAGGTCCCCTTTCTGGGTAAATGCAGAGCAGTGGGTACTCACATTCTCGTGTTGCATGTGTTTCAGCAGCATGAGCTCTCTGTACGCTCTCTTGGCAAAGATCTCAGACTGGAATGGGCGGCTCAGCTTCTTGATGGCCACTTTCTCGCCTGTTTTCTTATCTATGGCTGAACTGTGGCAAACATAGAAATGGTTCTAACTCACCGGTTCCAATATGTTCTGCAATGTCAAGTCACCTAACAGGGAAGCATGGATTCTGGCAGCTGGAGCTGATAAGGAGGAGGGGTGTTTTCCCTCCCTCTTTCCACTGTGTACACAAATGTGTAGCTGGGCCTGCATATGCTAGCACTGTACTTCACTTCTTTCTGCAGCATTGCTGGCAGAAACAGGCCTTAACTTTCTAATCTGTAACACAGAGACATTGATAACACCTGCCTACCTTAGGGTTGGATGAAGGCAGTGCAGGGTGTCAACTTAAAGACTAACTGGTTCAGAAATGCATAACGTAGGTCATCTATGAAAGCTCACATCTCTCTGAACCAGTTAGTCACTAAGGTGCCACCCTGCCCTGCCTTCTATCTAACTTCAGACTAATGTGGCTAACTACCTCTTTACTTAAGGTGGAATAAGAGTAACTATACATGGAAGAACTTATCTGGGATGTGGTGGGTATTCTTTCACTTTAAGTGGGACCAGACCACCTTTCTAAGTGGTATTCTCTAACGCAAACCAAAGTTACAGACTTGATGCAGCTGTTACTGTATGGTAGTATCTGGCCTTAATCTATGAATTAATGTTTGTAAAGTGTTCTGAACAGGAAAAGTGTTATGTTTTAGGTGTTTAGAACTGGGGAGAAATGCACTTTTGTAGGGAGTGAATAGTACTTAGCACTTGAGTCCTTTTCCTGTTCAAAGCACTTTCTAAATGTCAACATACCTATAAGGAAGGAATTGTCTCTGGTTTAAAGATATAGCCATGGAAGCAGCAAGGGATAGAAACCGAGGTGTTATCACAACCAGGATTAGAACTGGAGTTCCAGGGTTTGGTCCCATGCTTTGAAGATAACGAGCCCCCAAGTCACAGCCCCCCCAGCAGCTCCTGAGCCCCGACTATCACCCACAGGAGGTGGCAGCTGCTGCAGCTGAAGCTAAGTGCAGAGCCCGGCTTCCCCACACACCCGCCGTCCCTCCGTCCCTTCCCCCACAGGCAGCACTGCCAGAGCGTAGCCCATGGTGGGAGTGGGATGCAGGCTGCCCGCTGCAGGCTTGGAGCTCCCCACCCTGATGCCTTGCCCCCCAGGGGCTCCACGGGCCAGTGGGAAGGACCTGGCTTGGGAGGGAGGGAGCACCACGCTGCCAAGCTGAGGCTCCCCCTGCTCACCCAGCAGCAGCATGGGCACAACTCCACACTGGTGCCATGCCTCACCTTGGCCATGCTGGTGCAGCACTCCCTCCCACAGTGGGTCCCACCCACTAGGCCGCAGAGGCAGCTCCTGCCCAGAGCTGGTCCGGCCCAGCTTCAGCCCCACACCCTGCTATGGGTGCAGAAATCTTAGGGGGCACATTTATTGCGGCCCCATCTGCCGATGTTGTGATCCCATTTGCAGTTGCGACCCATAACACACAGTTTGGGAACCAGTGTGTTAAGGTGACACTCCCGTTCCTTTATGAAGTCCTTTGGCAGAATTGCAAAGAAGTTGGGCATTAGATTTAACCAGCAAGTGGACAAAGAGAACAAGCCACCAGGCTTCTTTCAGAGATTGTTGTAATTGTTTGGATTCTTCCCAGGTTTTCTCAAGATATAGGACCTTGCAGAGGAGTCTCTCTACTGAGCATCATGAGGCAGTTCAGCTAAGCTAACCCACTCTTGACCTCTGGGAAAGGTTACCTGTATGTTAAGGCTGACAGCTTCCAGCTGCTAACTGAAGGGAGAGGAGAGAAGGACTTTCTGGAGCAAACCTCTCTGTTGGGTTGACACTCTCCGCTGCTTTGGAATTCCTTATCTCAGCTTGCGAGAAACTTGCAGGTTGTAAATCAATACGTATTTTCTGCTGTGGCTGCTAATGGAGCAGCCCATGGGAAGCTTAATGTTATCACTCTGCACATTTCATCCCAAAGCCAGTTTCTGTCTATGAACAGAGCCCCCCTATTGTTTTTTGAAGAGAAGGATGATTTCCCCAGTGCTCCCATTCGCTCACTCTAACGGGTTCCAGCCCTGGCTCTTTCCTTTGCATCTTAGTAGATCCACAATTTTGAGGATGGTTGGAAGAAACTGCTATGGAAATTAGCTGGGAGTATAAAATGCAGTAATTGCTCTATAACTAATGGTTCAGACAAACAGTATTTTTCCAGGATTTTGGCAGACTCGCAAAGCAGTCAGTTGGATTTTCAATCAGGCTGCTAATGTCTGGGGCCGGCTCTTGATGCATCTGCTAATTTTAAATGGCTCTCAGTCATGATATTTTCTGACTTCTTCGGGAAGCAAGAGCGATAAAAGAAGATGCCCTGGTGGCAACAGGCAAATAGCAACGCTTCTTAAGAACACAGGCAATCAGAAAAAATACGGGGTTATGTTGAGTTTATGGATGTGTGTGTGGCCTCCTTCTGTGCCTGTCTTCTCCATCCAGTGCTGGCTTTCATTACAGAAGAGGTACCTGCAAAGGTATTTAGAACCTTAAAGATGCAGTTCAGCGTTGCATAAGTCCCTCTAAATGCCTATCAGCACATTTGGGTGCCTCAACATTATTGTAAATCTGGATCTAAATCTTTCTCATCAGACAAATACATAAATAGTGGTTGGAGACTGAAGTTAGCAGTAGGTGCATTTTTCTTATATAGAAAGGAAGCTGAGATGTAAGACTTCAAGCTGACTTTGCTAGACAGTCCAAATATATCATCTAGCTGCAGAGGCAAAGCATCTGTAACTGAGAAGAAACTGAACAAAAATTGTCTTTAAAAATGCTGTACCTGGAGAGTTAGATGACATCTTTGGCTGGTTTTACTGATGTTTGATAATAGGGAGCATTGGAATTTCTAGGTCAGTATCACTTCCCATTTGTTTTACCTTGGAAAGGAGCTTGTCAAATTTATCTTCATTTTGATGTAAAGATCTGTTGCATCAAAGCTCAGTTACACCCCTTAGCTTGCTTGTTAACCACAAGTAGGTCAGACTTATCTGGTTTGGACTCGAGAGCACTACTTTGTCTTGCACGCATATATTTAGTGATATAACAACTCTGTTCTGTAAAGAAAAGCAGGGAGGAGAATATTTACAAACCCTCTGGTTTCTTGACAAGTGCCCTAGACACTCAGCTATTTGGGCATAAGATGCTGGGGGTCTTTGTCCTGCTAGTGATGGGGTTTGGTCAACTCCATTTTTGGGTCCTGTCACAACCCAAACCCATACATTTGCAGAACCATAGTAGCTTAATCAACCTTTTGCTGTGTTTCATCCAAGACGCAGCTGGGCTTTGTAAACCAAAGGAAGTCCTTTCTGACATTGCAAGTACCGTCAGCAAAAATGTGTTCCATTTCTCCGTTGTCTGTTTCCTGTGCAATGAGACTTGTGAAACTTTGAATGATTGGTGCCTTACATGAGTGTCGGTCCTCACCCTGTGCACGCTGTATCAGATATGTTCAATAGTTTAGTCTGTGAGCCGTGCATTTTTTAAACTAAATTAGACTTTCACTTAAGCTACACTGTATTTGTTGTCTAAACTTTATCTAGTCAGTCTCTAATAGAACTGCTGTCATTGAATTGAAAGGGTGTCCCGCAGAATCCTTCTGCCTATATGGCTGGGTCCAGATGAGCGCAGACATGCAGTATGTGCAGTGCCGGGTGGGCAACAGGGTGACCGTCCTGGGCGCCAAAGCAAAGGGGTGCTAACAGGCGCTGCCCAGCCTGAGCAGGGTGCAGGACAGAGCCTCAAGCAGCTCATTTGGGGGGTCATGGGGCCAGGGGAAGGGTGGCTCCCACCACTGCATGTACTCCCAGGCAAGCATGGCGGGTCATGTGCCCCCCAGATCTGCACACAGGGCAAGGGCAGGCTGCCACTGTGGGCTTTGCCCTGAGCACCAAACTCTGTTGCTATGGCACTGAGTATGTGGTGCCGCAGGCTCGTCTACGGTGCTACACACCACACATGCAGAAGAACAAGGAGTTTTTTGTGATCCTGGGGTAAAAAAAAAACCACTGAAAAAAAGCGGGGCAGCGCATGTGGCGGCAGTGCGTGCTGTCCAAAACCAGAGCCTGGCTGGCCGGAGCCACACTCCAGCTACCAGCCAGGCTTCCTGCCCTGGCTGGAGGCCCCGGAGGGCCCCCG
>NW_005842137.1:989915-992694 GCF_000455745.1 Alligator sinensis | reverse complement strand
CCCCAGCCTCCCCTCCCCCCCCTGCGGGAACCTGCCGCATGCCAGAGCACGTGTGGTATGGGCATTCCCTGGGGACAAACAGCAGTGGCACAAGGTCCCCAGCGAAACAAACACCCACGCTCGCCTGGACGCACCCCATGGTTTTATATGGACTCTTTCTGTTCTTGTCCATCTCATTACAGTTCATTTAATTGGCTTGAATACGAGTATCAGCACCTCCAGAAAGTTCTTGGTCAGCTCGGCTTTCAAGATGGTTCTGCTCTAGTGTCAAAACATGTCATGGCTTTTACGGAAGTTGAGCTTTTTCATGAGAGTCACCAACTCATCACATTTCCCAAACACTTAATACTTGCAGAAAAGAATCGGACATACATCTGAGCAAGAATCACTCACTCTAAGGTGCTCTTGGCGAAGAAATTATTCCTTTGCAGTTTAGCATTTGATGGAGTGAGGCAAAACATTGTTACCATCTGATACTCGTTTATGCAGCAGAACCTGTCTCTTTCACATGAAGGAGTTTCATGTTCAGGAATTAATGTCTCTTAAGATAGCACCAATTCAGGCATTGAGAGTGCAAGCTCATCATTTGATGGCAGAATTTTGATTCATTTGCAGATGGAGTGAAGGTAAAAAGCATGTTGAAATAAATAAATGAGCTGGAATCAGTACTGAAGAGGGGATGACAGGAGAAAAACCTCTTGTGATGATGAAAGGTAAGCCTTGCCTAGTACTTCTAGTCAGACTTCAGCAGATGTCTTTTGTGGAGCTGCTACTCTGGGGGAGTAAGAAGGATAAGGGAGGACTGAATGGATCACATATTTAAATATTTCCCAAGGCTACTTTCTTATTCTTAGAGTTAATTTGTCCTCCGTGCAGTAGCTTCTGCCCTGTGAAACAGGTAGTTAACCCCTCTGTCCACAAACCTGTCAACATGGGAAAGTCTTTCTGATATAATTTTAGTATTTTCTGTATTACGTTCACACTTGACTTCAGGTTGTATTTATTGTCAATCCAGTTGAAATGAAAGGGGGTGGGAACCAGTTAGCCGGATAACCAGTGTGAACTATAGCTTCTGGTGTATCTGGTGTTGGGTACATTAGACAACTTTCTTTGCTGTGTTCTTTCAAACAAAGGTTCTGCAGATTTCAAGTACCAGAAGGAGGGAGCAAAAGTGATCCCTACTAGACCTATCGCTGCTGGGATGACAATATTTATTTGTCAAGAGTCCCAAGACCAATTTCTAATAAATTGCTCCATTTTTTTTCCATTTTAAACATCTGGAAGAACACAGAGAAGCTGTTCCAAGAGCACTGTACATCAATACTGTAGAAAGAAACATCCCAGTGGTTCCCAGCAGAGGACAGCAAATCCTAACTCCATACATTTCCATTCATGCTTCCCCCAGGAATTGAACACCAAAATTGAGCCTATAGTATACAGCATTCATTGAACAGGTAATTGTGATACCACTTGACTTACTCACCTGTATCTAGTTCCCTTGTCTGGGAATTTCTACAGTAGCTGAGAACCTTTCTTTAAAAGCGACCAGCATAGTATTTCTTTCATTTGTGTTTTGATTTCTTTATGATGCGTAAGGAACCCTCCAAAAGATGTATCCCTCTCTCCTTCCCTCTCCCATCCCCTCTATCTTTAAAACCTTCACAAAGATCCAAAATGTCAAGCCAGACCTTTCCTGTCTAGCTAGAGGTCTTCTTAGCGTGTCGTGGAGATATACAATTTCTAATATGAGAAATGAGGAGCAGAAGCAACCCTTCCAGTGTATCTGTACATGCCATAAAGAAGTGAACACCAATGCACAACCTCATATCCAGTGGCCCTGGGATGCGAAGCAAGGGTGTTTCATAATCCTTGTTCTGATAACTGAGGAACATTTCTGCAGAATACCTAGAACAGGGAATACTTCTCTTCCCTTCATGGCATGGGACACAGGATAAAGTTTACATCCACATGGAAATCAGTGGAGTTGTATTAGATTTACAGCAGTGTAACTGAGCAGAATCCAACCATACACATTCACATGTGTCATGGCTGCTTGTGTTCAGCCAATTTGACTAATAGTGCCTGAAACGCTCTTTGTCCGGTCTTATTCATTCAGTCTGAGAACTCATCATCAGTAGATTCCAGGGTGTCACTGATGAGGGATTGCATTAATATTACATAACTTAGCTTGCTAGATATTAAATTAGCATAGAAATGTTGAGCTGGAAGGGACTTCAAGAAGTTTTCTTATTTCAGCCTCTGGTCTGAGTTAGGATCAAATGTCCCTAGACCAGGGGTGGGCAATTATTTCAGGGCCGCTTACTGAGTTTTGGCAAGCCATCAAGGGCCACGTGACAGGCAGCCAGAGGCAGATAAATATTAATTTTCAAAAATGTTTAGGTGCTCTGCAGGCTGGATAGTATGGCCTGGCAGGCCGCATCCGGCCCATATTTTGCCCACCTCTGCCCTAGATCATCCTGAATAGATGTTTGTTCTCATCTTGAAGACCTCCAGCGAAGGGGATTCCACCACCTCTCCAGGTCACCTGTCCCAATGCTTAAATATCCCTACAGTTAGAAACTTTTCCTAATATCCAACTTAACCCTTCTGTGTTGCGTCATCAGCAGAGACCCTTTCCTGTTGGAGAACAAGAGACAGTCTGTGCAAGTCTCCAAATCCTTTTTGGGAAAAGAGTATCACTGCTGGAAACAGACTTTTGCCTTCTGGCACTATTAGCCCTGCCTTACTTGTATCCTAGTCACTGTTAAGAGAAGGGAAA
>NW_005842137.1:979484-982374 GCF_000455745.1 Alligator sinensis | reverse complement strand
GGGGGCACACATGGCAGCAACACACGCCCCCCTGGCCGTCCAGAGTCATGCTCCGACTGCCAGCCAGGCTTCCTGCCATGGCTGCAGCCCCAGGAGGCCCCCGGGACTCCAAATAAGACTGCTGAGGCCAGCACGTTTGCTGGCCCCAGCCTCCCCTCCCCCACCTGCGGGAACCTGCCGCATGCCAGAGCACGTGTGGTATGGGCATTCCCTGGGGACAAACAGCAGTGGCACAAGGTCCCCAGCGAAACAAACACCCACGCTCGCCTGGACGCACCCCATGGTTTTATATGGACTCTTTCTGTTCTTGTCCATCTCATTACAGTTCATTTAATTGGCTTGAATACGAGTATCAGCACCTCCAGAAAGTTCTTGGTCAGCTCGGCTTTCAAGATGGTTCTGCTCTAGTGTCAAAACATGTCATGGCTTTTACGGAAGTTGAGCTTTTTCATGAGAGTCACCAACTCATCACATTTCCCAAACACTTAATACTTGCAGAAAAGAATCGGACATACATCTGAGCAAGAATCACTCACTCTAAGGTGCTCTTGGCGAAGAAATTATTCCTTTGCAGTTTAGCATTTGATGGAGTGAGGCAAAACATTGTTACCATCTGATACTCGTTTATGCAGCAGAACCTGTCTCTTTCACATGAAGGAGTTTCATGTTCAGGAATTAATGTCTCTTAAGATAGCACCAATTCAGGCATTGAGAGTGCAAGCTCATCATTTGATGGCAGAATTTTGATTCATTTGCAGATGGAGTGAAGGTAAAAAGCATGTTGAAATAAATAAATGAGCTGGAATCAGTACTGAAGAGGGGATGACAGGAGAAAAACCTCTTGTGATGATGAAAGGTAAGCCTTGCCTAGTACTTCTAGTCAGACTTCAGCAGATGTCTTTTGTGGAGCTGCTACTCTGGGGGAGTAAGAAGGATAAGGGAGGACTGAATGGATCACATATTTAAATATTTCCCAAGGCTACTTTTTTATTCTTAGAGTTAATTTGTCCTCCGTGCAGTAGCTTCTGCCCTGTGAAACAGGTAGTTAACCCCTCTGTCCACAAACCTGTCAACATGGGAAAGTCTTTCTGATATAATTTTAGTATTTTCTGTATTACGTTCACACTTGACTTCAGGTTGTATTTATTGTCAATCCAGTTGAAATGAAAGGGGGTGGGAACCAGTTAGCCGGATAACCAGTGTGAACTATAGCTTCTGGTGTATCTGGTGTTGGGTACATTAGACAACTTTCTTTGCTGTGTTCTTTCAAACAAAGGTTCTGCAGATTTCAAGTACCAGAAGGAGGGAGCAAAAGTGATCCCTACTAGACCTATCGCTGCTGGGATGACAATATTTATTTGTCAAGAGTCCCAAGACCAATTTCTAATAAATTGCTCCATTTTTTTTCCATTTTAAACATCTGGAAGAACACAGAGAAGCTGTTCCAAGAGCACTGTACATCAATACTGTAGAAAGAAACATCCCAGTGGTTCCCAGCAGAGGACAGCAAATCCTAACTCCATACATTTCCATTCATGCTTCCCCCAGGAATTGAACACCAAAATTGAGCCTATAGTATACAGCATTCATTGAACAGGTAATTGTGATACCACTTGACTTACTCACCTGTATCTAGTTCCCTTGTCTGGGAATTTCTACAGTAGCTGAGAACCTTTCTTTAAAAGCGACCAGCATAGTATTTCTTTCATTTGTGTTTTGATTTCTTTATGATGCGTAAGGAACCCTCCAAAAGATGTATCCCTCTCTCCTTCCCTCTCCCATCCCCTCTATCTTTAAAACCTTCACAAAGATCCAAAATGTCAAGCCAGACCTTTCCTGTCTAGCTAGAGGTCTTCTTAGCGTGTCGTGGAGATATACAATTTCTAATATGAGAAATGAGGAGCAGAAGCAACCCTTCCAGTGTATCTGTACATGCCATAAAGAAGTGAACACCAATGCACAACCTCATATCCAGTGGCCCTGGGATGCGAAGCAAGGGTGTTTCATAATCCTTGTTCTGATAACTGAGGAACATTTCTGCAGAATACCTAGAACAGGGAATACTTCTCTTCCCTTCATGGCATGGGACACAGGATAAAGTTTACATCCACATGGAAATCAGTGGAGTTGTATTAGATTTACAGCAGTGTAACTGAGCAGAATCCAACCATACACATTCACATGTGTCATGGCTGCTTGTGTTCAGCCAATTTGACTAATAGTGCCTGAAACGCTCTTTGTCCGGTCTTATTCATTCAGTCTGAGAACTCATCATCAGTAGATTCCAGGGTGTCACTGATGAGGGATTGCATTAATATTACATAACTTAGCTTGCTAGATATTAAATTAGCATAGAAATGTTGAGCTGGAAGGGACTTCAAGAAGTTTTCTTATTTCAGCCTCTGGTCTGAGTTAGGATCAAATGTCCCTAGACCAGGGGTGGGCAATTATTTCAGGGCCGCTTACTGAGTTTTGGCAAGCCATCAAGGGCCACGTGACAGGCAGCCAGAGGCAGATAAATATTAATTTTCAAAAATGTTTAGGTGCTCTGCAGGCTGGATAGTATGGCCTGGCAGGCCGCATCCGGCCCATATTTTGCCCACCTCTGCCCTAGATCATCCTGAATAGATGTTTGTTCTCATCTTGAAGACCTCCAGCGAAGGGGATTCCACCACCTCTCCAGGTCACCTGTCCCAATGCTTAAATATCCCTACAGTTAGAAACTTTTCCTAATATCCAACTTAACCCTTCTGTGTTGCGTCATCAGCAGAGACCCTTTCCTGTTGGAGAACAAGAGACAGTCTGTGCAAGTCTCCAAATCCTTTTTGGGAAAAGAGTATCACTGCTGGAAACAGACTTTTGCCTTCTGGCACTATTAGCCCTGCCTTAC
>NW_005842137.1:932509-979474 GCF_000455745.1 Alligator sinensis | reverse complement strand
AACAAGCCAAGCCAAGAGACTCTGTTCCCTGTCGTCCGGGGTAACCCCAGCAGAAAGCGTACCGATTGTGTAACAGGGAGGCCCAGCTCTTCAGGCAGTAAATGCCCTAACATGCAAACTAACAGCTGCTCAACCTGGAAGTCAAAGAAGTTACAACAGCCATCTTCTTCGCCTAACATGCAGACGTATTTCACAATGGTGGAGCAGAAGGAGGCACCTCCCTTGTTTTCTTCCCATAAGCCTATGCTTTAAGCTCTGACCACCCTGTTCTTTCCCTCCCACTTGCCAGGACCCTTGGAGAAAGGAAAAACGAGACCCACTCACCAGACAGAGCCATAAGCCCCAGATCCCACGGGGATGATGGACATGTATCTTCTGGGCAGCTCCCAGATAGTTTTGTTTACTTCCTGTCTGTAGAACCCTTTTCTCTTTGACATGTTCATGGTCTCCTGGGTCCTGGAGTGACGTCCCCCCAGCGCACAGGACTATACTGATGCTTCTGGGGGGGGGGCGAGGGGGAGGCGAAATTCCCTAATTGTTCCTTTCGCCTGGGAGGACAGTCCTGGACAGTTTCCTTCTTGAGTTTCAACTGCCCTGTGCAGGATGGGATGTCCCTCCTCTCTCCGCCCCCACATCAGCCCAGTGACGAGGCATCAGGTTTCACAGACACACCTCTACCTCGTACAGGTACTTGTGGGACCTCCCTACAGTAGGGAGGAGCACAGTCCTCCAGGCTGGACACACCTCTATCTCATGCAGCACTTCCGAGTCCTCTCCTGTCCAAGGAGTTAAGCAGCAGCTGGCAGGTGCCTGCAAAATGTGGAACCGGAAGCTGCTGTTCACACTGGGGATCTCTGGATTCCTGAAACCTTCCCCCTTGTCCACCAGTGCACTCTCCCTTCATTTAAAATTTCCTTTATGTTGTTACATCAGGTCCTGTAAAAATCAAGACTCTGCCATAGGTGGATGAGGATTGTGTTGTGGACGCCAAGAAATCTGGGGTCTAGTTCAAGCTTGGCCACTGGCTCTGTATGACCCCAACCAAATCACTTCTCTCCCTGTCTGCTCTTCCCCACCTCTATTAAATATATATATAATGACCTACCATAGAGGGTGTTAATGAGGCCCACTCTATTTGTAATGTGCAACGTGGGCCTTGAATAAAAGGAACCTTGGGCCATAATGCGCTTACATCTGTCTGCCCTCAGCACAGTCATTGCTTGAACAGGTCAATTAATATTTGCATGTTTTGGATCACTCCAGCTGAGAAGTAGAGGCCAGATTTGGACCAAAGTTCATACCAAAAGCTGCCCGCTTTCCCTGCGCTAGGTCCTGCATGAAGGGCGAGAGTTCAGGTTACATTTTTTTTCTGAGTGGAGAGAGGGAAAGTTTTGAACTCCTAATCCTGCAGATACTGGGGCATCTGAGTCACCCAGCCTAAAAAGCCGAATATCTTCAGCATCTTTCCAGTCCCAGTGCTTAACTTTAGCTTTCCTAATGAAGTAGATGCACAGAGACAGAGAGCTGCTTTTTTTGTGCTTGGCCAGACAGAGGGAAAAGGAGGAAAATACAGTTTCCTACATAATACAAACATTTGTCAGAACAGACTTGTGCAAAGGATAAGTTGAAATGGGAGTATCCCAGGGGCAGAAACAGAGTGGTGTGTAATCATCATGTTACAAATGCTGCAGGAGCTCCCTTAAAATATTGATTGGCGACCTAGTTACTGAGCGAGACTGTATAACTCGGAGAGGGGTGGTCAAATATTTAATAGATGCCGTAATGCTTGAATTAACCACCAGCTGAGGACAGGGAACCCAGCTAATCAAAAGCATGACTCCTCTGATAGGAACACCTAGAAGGATGCTTGAAACAAAACACAACCAACCAGTGGGAGTAGCCATTAGCTTCAAAGATTCTGCCTGCTGTTGTAAGCTTCAATTTGGCATGGCAGGATGCAGAGACCAAAAGACAACTAGAGTTAAAAAGCCTTTCTGGAGTCTGAGGGGATAGAGGGACTCACTAATCAGCAGCCAAGTGGCCAAGATGAAGCAGACTGCGGAGAAAATCAGAAGGACTCGGCCCTTCCACATCTAGGGGATGGGCACAATCCTCAGAGGTGATTATGAGGCATCACTGGTTTTGAGATCTGCTGACTGTGAAACACTTTGTTGTAAATCAATACTTTGCTCCAAGGAAGCTGTTTGATCAGTACTGGCACTTCCCCTGTGAGAAAAGACCTGCAGGGACCAGCCCACACCAGAGCAGCCAGGATGATCACAGCTGACACCAGGGGACTGTTCTGTAGTACACGAAGAAATGCCTGAAGTCTCAAGACCTTGGAGAGAAGACCAAGGGGAGACTAGGAAGCATGTGAGGCAGTTAAGTCTGGGGGCCACAGCAACACCTAATGGATTAACGAGCTATGGTTGTTGTTCTGGTAAGCTCCTGGGCCCAGGCTGGCAGCAGAGCGCAGGTGGGCACTCCTGTGACTTGAAAGCAGTCTTGGTGGCATCATATGTACCTCTGCCAGGCAGCCGGGCTCCTCCCTGCCCTTCAAAATCAGTTTTGACTGCAGTCTGTAGAAGAGCTCAGCAAGGATCATTCTAGCTCCCAGCCATGCCTACTGCTCTCCTGCCTCCATGCAGCTCATCTCATTTGCTGCCTCCCGGTGTAGGTTGTATGCATTTAGAGAGCTATTTGGCACGTCGGCTTTAATTTGGCCAGACAAGACCTCAAGAAGCTAAAGCCAGGCTTTCTGGTCCTTGCGTCTGGTCTAGCCCCTTAGCTTTTCTAATTGTAGACAGGCAAAGAACATTTATGTTGCCAAGTTCTTCCGAGCCACCTGAGACCAGTAAAACAACGTACCTCATATAAGGGGCCATTTTCCTGGAAGCAGAGACTTCATGGCATGATGAGCTTTTGGATCTAGTGAATGTGCCACCCTTCCATTTGGTTTTTTTTATAAGCGTAAAGCAGTGCTTTGGTTGCAGCCACAATTCCTGCCAGAGGCAGTGACCACCGGGTCCTACCTAAATAATCCTTCCTACACTTCTCGTAGCATCCTGTTGATTATTCCAGTCAGACTCGTTGCTAGAAGCTCAGTGGGACAGAGCTTTTGTAGCCCAACTCAGACTTGCCCCTTGAAGACACCTGCAAAACTGCTCCATTGCTTTAGTAAATGAGGGCAACTGAAACCCTTAGAGCATCCACCCAGCTTTTAGAGTGTGTACACACCAATACTAAATGTGATCGTGAAACAGCAAGACTCATTCCCTTTGGAGCCTGCCCTTGAAGACAACAGCTCCATGGTTTGCTCTGCACACTGCATTAATGAGCTTTTTTCTACAGAGGCATGAGCCCCAGGTTAGCCATACTACAAAGTTTATTTAAACATGCTACAAATGTCAGAACTCCTCATGTTCTACGTTGTTAAGTCTGTTTGGATTCACTTCTTCTCGATGGTGCCCCCTTCTTAGCATTCTCACATCTTTCTTCTTGTTTGCACTTCATACTGAGAAATACTGCCTCCCACATATACAAAAATAGACATAATCCATAAGCTTTCACAGGCTTATTAGCCTTTGTGTATGAGCATATATTATAGAGGATATGTTGGTACGTTATTATAGACATGTCTTTGAGCTTTTAGCTTCAAACAGTGGGAATCCTGGAAGAAAATTTGCTCTCAAAATCATTATTCTGAAATGGGAAGTATCTAGATACATTACAGGAATCATAAAATCAGAGAAGAAGGGCTTGAAGGGACCTCAGGAAGTCATCTAATACAACCCCCCCTGCTCAAGGTAGGCTCATCCCTGTCTAAACCACCCCAAGCAGGGAACAGCTCTCATGGACAACTGCTAGGCATAATGCCCAAAACATCAAAAACCCTGTATCAGGCCAAGCAGGGGGATGAGGGCACTATCAAGGTCCTGCCACTGAGTATTGCTTTCAGAATTGGTGTGTATTTGGTTGTTGCTGTTTTGAATTTTGTAAAACACTGAGCTAGGAAGCCAGAAGGGCAGCACAAGCACCTGAAGGGGTCACATATTTAAAGCTATTGCAATTTGCACCTGATTTCCATCTGAAAGTTTGGAAGTGAAATGGAAGAAGAGGAGGAATTATTACCAAGGGAGCTGTTCTAAGCTTTTTGTTTGTTGGCTTTTAATTCTAAAACTTTGGGAAAACTGTTTTTTTTTTTTAAACAAGCCACACAAATACAAAACACGTAGGAACCACACAACAAAGGAGTGAGAGCAGTGAACTCTTAACAATTAAAGGCACATCCTGATGAGCATGCACATGCAGGGGCATGCATTTCCCACAGGACAAATAGCAACGCTGCTATTTGTCCCCAGATGCCCCCGCACACATGCTTCAGTGCGTGGCAAAGTGACCTAGGGGAGGGGAGGCTGGGGCCAGCACCTGTGCTGTGCCCCAGCTGCCCTACCTGGGGTCCTGGGGGACTCCTGGGGCAGCAGTGGTGCTGAGCTGGCCACTTGGAGGTTGGCCAGCAACCAGAGAGTGGCTCTGGCCAGCCAGGCTCCCTTTCTGGTAGAACATGCTGCTGCCATGTGTGCCATACTGCTTTTTTCCATGGCAGGGTTTTTTGACACCGGGATCTCCCAGTGCTAAAAACTGCACTGCACTGCACTGCAAATTAGCAGTGCCGCGAATGGGTGCAGGTGCGGTTTGTGGTACTTTGAACTGCTCGAGGTGCCACAAACTGCAGGTGCACGCTCGTCAGGATGTGCCCTATCAAGTTAAAACAGGTCTCCACAAAAAGCTGCAGGAGAACAGGTATTGCATCAGACCAGTGGTCGGTCCATCTTGTCCAGCACCAAAGAATTCAAACGCAGGTCCAAGAAACTTCATGCAATAGAATGACCTGCCCATAAGCAAAGCATCCTCTGGGTTTATTCCCTGAAGCATTGAACCCTCCTAAAACACTTCAGTACCACGAGACTGTTCACTTACATTCCTAAAAACACCAAGTTGGTCTTTACCTTTTATCAACTTCAAGGTCTCCATAAAAACTAGTCCCAAGGCATTACACAGATTAATTTTGCATCTCGTTTAAAAAAGTATTTCATTTAATCAGCACTGAATCTGTCATTTGATGTCTTTGGCTGTGCCCTTGTTCTTGTATTGAACAAAAGCAACCACAATTTACTTTACATACAATCTTTTTAAAGAACTCCTGTTCTTTCTTATTACCTTCCTCCCAACGTAGTCCCATCGCTCCTGATGTGTCTCCTGGATGTCCCATAACATTTCTAACCATTTTCATTTCTTGCATCTGAACCTCTTCTCCTTCTGAACCCCCAGCCCACGAGACTTGATGAAAATGGCACAAAGTATTCAAAGTTGCATGCTACATGTTGTGACATTCCCCCTCCTGTGGTTTAGTCTGTAACAGGGGTGGCCAGCCTGCAGCACTTGCCACCATGTCATGATTGGAAGGGGACAGGCAGTACAGCTGCAAGAGGGAGCAGAAAGCAGAGCAGTGGAGTGGGCAGGGGAAAGGGTTTGGAGTGGCACTTAGGGAGGGTGTGGGACTAACTTGTGGCACACCTGCCAGAAAGGTCGATTCCCACTGGTCTACAACATTGCTTTCTGACCACTATACCAGCTTAGTGACATACCCTCCTTCCTCTCCCCAAGTGGGTACAGTTCATTCAGAGTCCAGCAGTGCAGATGTGGTTCCAAGAAGCAATTTCCATGTGCATTACCTGGTTATTGCTGAACATTATCTTCCAATTCCAACTAGCGCTTTTTATACAACTGACAGGCCAACGTTCAGCCCTTTTTCCCAAAGCCATTTCTATGTATTAGCAGTCCTAGAACAGAACCTTTTGCTACATTAAAAAAGATAACTTATTCCTCCCCCCGCCCCACAAACACACAAAAACATACGTTAATTTTTAATGTTGTTTCTAGGTTTTGAGTAAGAAAAGTGATGCATTATATTTGATTGTCTTCTGCAACAACCCATAAACTGTCAAGGCTTGAGAGATTCCAGCAATAGTCAGGCCATCAGGAAATAAGTCCATTAAAAGCACAGCAGCTCACTGGCTGACTCTCAGCGTGCTGGGATTTCCCACTGGCTCGAAAAAGGAGGCACTCTGGCATCCGACATCCACAGCCTGCTCTTAAGACAGGAGCACAGATGAAGAGTAAGAACAGTAAATTAATCTGGGATGTATTTCCTCCCTGCTCAGATTTTTACAAGGAAGAAAAGAACAGACAAGATAACAAAATAAATCTCGAAGAGCCAAGAGTCACAAAAAGACTAGCGTGCCTGAATTGGCAGCTGCTTAAATCCAAAACTTAGGTCTTCAGACCTCCAGCTCAGCTGTTGCCTACTTCTGAATGCGATTTTTCACTTGTTAAGTTCCCTACATGCCTAATTATCTGGCATTGGGCAGATGAAGTCACTGAAGTCCAGACAATGCTGATGTTTTCCTTATACCTACTTGCCAGTTTCAAATAAAGAGGATTCCCCACCTACCTGCCCTGCAGGGACCAAATCTTGCAGGCAGTCTCACAGCAAACAACACAATGCAAGTTGTAGTGGGTGCATGGGGGAAAGAGGGGCTGGTTGTCTTCCTTCCATAAAAATCAAATGGGGAAAATCTGGGCTTGAATCCCTGCCCTGCCTGGGACCCACATCTCCCAGAGTAGCTGGGAAAAAAGACAGGTGCCAGTCAAGGTGATTAATACAAAATGAAAGCTTCCACAGCTTCCAAAATACCCTATACCTTGGCAGTTAAAGACTCTCCTGGGTCGCAAGAGATGTGGGTGCAACTCCCCTCAGCCAGAAGAAAAAAAAGTCTCCTGCTCCCCAGAGAAGTGATCTATGCCCTAGGTTTTTAGATAAATGGGTCAGATTCATAGATGTTAGGGTCAGAAGGGACCTCAATAGATCATCGAGTCCGACCCCCTGCATAGGCAGGCAAGAGTGCTGGGTCTAGATGACCCCAGCTAGATGCTTATCTAACCTCCTCTTGAAGACCCCCAGGGTAGGGGAGAGCACCACCTCCCTTGGGAGCCCGTTCCAGACCCTGGCCACTCGAACTGTGAAGAAGTTCTTCCTAATGTCCAATCTAAATCTGCTCTCTGCTAGCTTGTGGCCATTATTTCTTGTAACCCCCGGGGGCACCTTGGTGTATAAAACCTGACCAATTCCCTTCTGTGCCCCCGTGATGAACTTATAGGAAGCCATCCAGGGTCAGGGCATCCCACTGTTTTGTGAAGAGCTGTCTTACTCCAGTTCATGGCTGAGACTCTTGGGTGGAGTATGGATTTTGTTTTCCGTTTTCTGCACTGGTCTCTCCTTCTGTTTACTTGCTGAAGAAGCAGCATCCATATGCTGGTGTTGGTGTTCATGTTCGTAAGTCGTGGTTTTGAACAAAGGCTCTCAGTTTTATTTTATAAAAGACTCAGTCCTCAGGCGCTGGAGCAAATTAGTTAAAATTTCCAAGTTGTAAGTACTGCACAATGAGATACAGGAAGGGTTGAAAAATGTGAGAGGGGACGGATTAAGTCTACAAATGCACAGGTGAACAGTTGTTATTACAACTGATACACATTTGTACAAGGCCCATTTCTATAGCAGCAGCAAAACCTTGGATTATTAGGTTGGATAAACACTTTTGACATTTCTGCTAACCAAGGTGAGCAGGAAATGAAGGCAGACTTTCACTGGCTGACAACGTTCACGGGTTAGGTCTTGCCTGGCTCTGTATCAGCCAGAGAAGCCAGATTTCAAAGTGAAGCAAGACTGATGAGCAGGAGCCTTGGCCATCATCACAAAAGATTTTGTATGAATCCAAAACATTACATAACTAACTCCATTAAATGGACCATTGAACTCAGCACAGGTTTATAAGCACCAGCAGTCCAGTAAGTCTGAAAAATAGGTTTTATTTAAAACCAGTGGTATTGTGACATCCTATATGGCATAACCAATTACAGCAAAGTTCATGGATAGAAACAAAATAGCAGAATCTTTTTGAAGTGTACTTCCAATGTAATTTCAGGCAGTAAAACAGCACTGTGCTGAAGACAGGGAGCGCATGCCACATGGGCTCCCATTAGAGTCTGGACTTAAATGTTCCCATTCACACACACACACGCACGCACGCACGCAATGTCTATTGTTTTAAAAATCTTTAGCAATACTTCTGCATGAAAACACACTGTTGCTTCTACACACAACATGGTTGATAAAAATAATCTTGCTGTAGGTTTACAGAGTATATCTACATTTCCATCTGAATACCTGGACTATAGGTCCAGCAGGGCAGGGAGGTTTTCTATTGGTGATTTTGTTTGGTCTGGGGCAGGGTTCAATACCCAAGGCATGAAAGAACCACTCTCTCCTCCTCACCCCAAATTTCTCTAAAGGGTTTGACCTGATGAGATAATGGGAAAGTGTTCTAAGAAAGTGATGGCTTCATCGTTCATCTCCCATTCCTTTGTGCTGCCTCTTTATACATAGGGATAAATACACTAAAAACAGCTTCTCTCCACCCCTAAATCCAAGATCCATCAGGATACAAAATACTGCAAAAGCCTTTTTCCTTGCATACACAGATACTTTGTTCACATATATCCCATCAATATATGAACTTCTGAAAACCTCTCACTCTAGACCTTAAAAAAAAGGGGCATCCAGGTTACCCAGGATACCTCTAGTACATAAAATACTGACAGACCCCTCCCTCTGTAGCCAGTCCCTAACCAGGGGGATTTCATTACACCAGCAGCCCTAAGATAACAAAATACATTTTTTTTTTTTTTTGCCTCAAACATACTGCCTTTCCCTGTTCTTCCCAGCAGAGATCAACTCCCTAAAAATAGGCAATAAGCTCTTGTCCTATGAGGTATAAACCCACCTTAATAAAGTGTTATGCAGTATATATAGCTGTAGATACAAACAGTGAAAGGGAGGTTCTGGCTTCATGCATGCTTATTCATTGTTTGGCATACAACATTTCTAAGTGTTTCTTTTGAGGAAGTTGCTTTGAACTTTGGGCACTTAAATGGCTATATGTACTCTTTTGCAGACCCTGCTTTACTTTAACCCCACAAAAATATCTCTTTTCTGAAACCACGAACGCCAGAACAAAAAGAGTGGAGAGTTTCTGTCCCGTCCTTATCACAGCATCCAGAATGGCAGGTACGTTCACACCGAGTTGCAGAACGAGAGGGAGGATGCTGTGATCTTCCTACAGCACTGGCTGAGGTACTCAGTACAGTATGTCACTGGCAGACTTACTGCCCCAGTACCCTCCTCCAAGATAATGCAACAAGTAGCTCTACATGCACATACAGCTACAACATGCAAAAAATACCCCACCTGTTTAGGAATAAAGTACACAAATATGTACAGACAGCAAGAATCATCTCCAGCCTCTGCCTGTGCCCATCAGGATTTAATGCTGGGAAGCCTCAGGACAAGAGAAGGGGAAGAGGGAGAAGTATGGCAATACCCAACCTAGGGTCACGGGACTGTGCCTTGGAAGGTTGTTTCCTGGTGACAGTGCCTGGACCTGACGACCCTGTGGCTCACTTCCAGAAGAGCAGCAGGCTCCGAATTCCACTCCAGACTTAATTCCAGACTCTCTTTCTCCATCCATTTAAGGCACAAACATATTTACAGTTTCAAACAAATCCTTCTCGTGTTCAAGAATCAAGCAGAGATAGTCATCAACAGGCTTGTATGTTCTGTTGTATGCAGCGCTGGGAAGAGAGCTTGGATGTAGATCAGCCGTCTGGCATGAAACAAAAACGATATCCCTCACCCCTACTCCGCTGCTGCGGAAGAGAGGACTCTCCAAGCATATAACCAGCCTTCCATGATCTGTGAAGTCATTTTACTGCAAGAGAACCATTTAAATGGCAACAAGTGTGACGAAACATTAACTATCGGCTTCCCTGACTTGCTCGGCAGCAGTGCAAACTGGTTGACGATGGTCTCTCTGGAAGGGCTAAAAAGCAGTCAAAACAGGACTTCAGAGGCTTGTCCCAGGTTGTACAGAGAATACAAGAGCATGCAGCATGTTTACATACGACCTTTCTCCCTCCCCCCATTCCACACGCACACAAAACCCCTTCACCAAGGAGAATATCTTTGTGACAAGAGGCACTTGAATGATATTTGGAGAGTCCCTATGAAAAGGCCTTCCCCTCACAGTGAAGTGGGACAAACAGAAGAGAGGCAGTTTCTCAGGACTCCATCTCCTCTTGGTCAAGCGGTGGTGGCACAAAGCTCGTGACTTCATCGTAAGTGAGGCCTGCAGGGAAGAAGAAAAGAAACAGACTTAGTACAGAAAGAAATACAGCAGTGATTTCTCCCCTGAGGAACTGTAGCTGTTAAATGGATTCCTCCTAGCCACATTGCAAAATGAAACGCACGCCATAAAAATAACTTGAACAAAAAAAAAAGTCAATGGTTGGTCATGTCAGTTCAGGCTAACATTCAAAATAATGGTCTTTCCAGAGCGCAGGGAAGCTGTACTTCTGCTGGGATGAACAATAACTGCCTGCATGAGCTGATATTTGTAATAAAGAGCTAGCAGGCCAAGGACTGCATTCATTCTGGACGCAGCTTGCTACTGGAACAGTATAAGAGGCCTCCACTGAGTGAAGAGGCAACAAAATTAAAAGGTCCCTAATCACACAACAGTTCTAGCAGTTCCTCTTGTGCTCCCACCTCTCAAGGTCTACTTCCACTACCGCACGAGCTCCTGTTTCACGGTAAGCTCAGGTGCCTGGCAAGAGTGGGAATCTGACTCGATTGCTCCCCAAGACTCACTTTTCCATTCTTCAATCTCAAGTTCTCGGCTTTCAAAGGACTGGTCATAGGGGTCTGCCACTGGCTCGTCATCTGGATCATGATACTGAGCAAAGTAGGCATGGGCTAGTGCTTCAGCTGCAGTAATTCGTTTGTCTGTGTCCAGTACCAACATCTTCTCCAGTAAGTCCACAGCTATTGTGTCCCAAGACAGAGAAAAAAGGAAAGAGTTTTACACATATACCGAGCCATCATGACACTATTTCAGAACTCAAGTTCTTAAAATCCTCACCTAAATATCAGTTTGTATTTTTTCTGAGAACCTCACCACACACATTCCTTTCAGGATGCAGAAGGCACTTCCTTGTGTAGTCAAAAAAAAAGAATTGGGACCCCCAGACTGCAAAAATTCAACTTCCATGCCATATTTAAAAAACATTAGAAGCACAAATTTAAAATGACTAGTCAGTCCAACACACAGCGCTGGATTCTACTTTTAAGATAACAAACCACAATAAGGGACTAAGCCAAGAAGCAAGGAGGGGCATCTTTGAAGCAGAGAGGGGACTAAGCCAAGGAAAAAGTTTCAGTCTTCTGAGAACTCTTTGCACATGCTCTGGGGTGGGCGCTTTAATTAGAGCGGTTTCCAGGAGCCGCTCTAATTAAAGTACCAGTAGTGTCTTGTGTATTCAGCATCCCACGCTTCAAAATAGCAGTGGGGGCAATTTAACTGAGGCTCATTCAACGAGTTTTAAAGTATCCTGGCTGCCGTTTTGAGGCACAAGGACACTGAATACATGCGATGCCAAGGCTGGCAGAGCGTGCTAACTAGCGCGCTCCAGCAGACGTGATTAACTGAGCCTGCGCTGATGCGTTCCAATTAGAACGTGTTGGAGTAGGCATGGGGCACGTGTATAGGTGCCCTAAGACTGCAGTAACAACATAAAGAAGCAGCTCTTCAGCAACCAGAGCCAAGCATTAACTGAAACACTAACAGGTACATTTGTCTACTCCATCTCTCTTCACCTCCAAAAACGTGAAGGGTTTTAAAGTGTGCAGTTAGTAAGTTATAGCAAGGATCACTTTATTCAAACTTTGCAGTCTGAAACCTTTTTTTACACACCTTGCTGTAGAAAAGTAATTGTCCATGGAGATGACAGCTTTTTCCCTTCACTGCCAAGATTGAATTTAGTTCCTACCTTTCCATCCCCCCCAAATCCCTCTAAAACAGAAATCCATACTCCTGTCAACTCAAGAGAAATACCCCATAGCTTCAGTTCAGTAAACACGGCTTAGCAACATCTGCCACTAAACCCCTTTCCCAGAAGAAATGCTCCAAAGCCTTACCCAGGGGATTGGCACCGATAAACACATTTTCAAAGTTCATTTTCGGCATGTAGGACAAAGACTGAATGTAGTTTCTTGCCTGTGGAAATAAATGCTTTGTTAAAGTACATCTCCCAGCTGCCAGGATATAGACACGTTCGGGTTTCCCTGATGCACTTTGTTAAATGTCCGGGCTCTTTACTCTGCTTCCCCTGCTCCTAGCTCCACGACATTTTACTACACACATCAGCTTTCTCCTTCTCACCCACGGACTACTTTTTGTAGTGGGGAAAGATGACCTTTCTCCATGGTTTGGGCAAGGCTGGAAGCGTATACATGCAATACAGAAATCTGTCAGAACTAGCTAATAGATTCTATGCTATCTGATGGTAAATTATCAAATCGTTAACCAAAGTAATGACCTAAAATTAATTTGCATTTCCCTGGGCCGCAGAGACTGACCATTTAGTCTGCACAAATTTTGAAATGTTGCCTTAGCTTCGTCTTAAAAGCCTTGCTGTAGCAAGCAGGTACCTCAGCGCCCTCCCCATGCAGCATGCAAGCAGTTTGTTACACACAAGTGGCGAACGCTAGAAGTGATGACCTGAACTACCAACCCCTCTATCTCTGCTCAGGTCTCACCTCATGGCTGGGCATCCTGTTAATGAGGTATGCAGGGGGTGTTCCCGTCAGACGCATGATCTGCTGAAGCTGGTTAATATCTTAGTTGCCTAGTCAAGGGCTTTGTTAAAAATAGTGCAAAAACCGTTTTAAACAGACAACACAGCTATGTATAAGTCTCTTTTCTGCACAAGGCATGGGCTGAACAGGCAGGAACCACTCTTGTTTTTCAGATACATATATGAGGGTTTAGCAATGTGGACTCGTGAGCAGCTGAAGCAACTGAGAAGGACTACTTGGCTAAGGGCACAAAGTAACCAGCTGGTTATTTTTGTCAGTCACCGGTAACCTTCATTTAGGAATTTATCTTCCAAATTTTCCAGCAGTTATAGGGCACTGGAGTAAATATTTCTTTTAGATGAGTGTGCTCCATCAGGTGTCTTGGGCTGCTGCAGCCACATAAGACCTTAGGAACAGTCCTATCCTCGACATTTATACTGCATAGTTTTTAACTTCATGCACAGGAAGCCCCTTGTGGCATAGGTGCTGGTGAAATCAGCTCATCAACTGGCACCTCTGTCTGAACAGCTATCAGTGAATCGTGTTATGCGGGCAAGGCGACAGAAGGCAACAAATGCAGGATTAGCAAAACGTTAGCACTGCACAAGATGACATGTTAGGCAATGTCAGTGAACAGAAGTAGGGTGCAACAGCAACTAACCTAACGCAGGAAACCACTGTTGCAGGCACAAAGCACAAACCAAATGCAGAGCTCGTTAGAGGGATGCCACCATAGCCCTACAAAACCTCAATTTACTTAAGAGTTAATTTCTACAGGCCAAAACAGAGCAGAGAATATTGCACTGCATTTTATGTAGCAGTCTTGATTTGGATGCGACAGAGGATCTCTACTTTGCCTTTGTTGCCCACCTCAGTGACTGTGGTGTGAAGGCAGGTCTCTAAAATAGAAAAGAATCCATAAAATTCATATCTGCACGGGTCGCAATCTGCTCCATTTGTAGCAGGCTCCCAAATTAAGGATGAGCCGCTTGAGCATTTGCTGTGGTTTTTACTTCAAAGGGCACGACTTCTCCTCTCACCTGGAGGACATCAGCAGTCTCACGTGCAGATTGGAGAGAGTGCCCTTTGTTGGCTGCAGCTTTTTTTTTTTTTTTTTTTTTACAGCTGGAGCACCTCAGTGCCCCCCATGCACTGTCTGCTGAAGCTTTTTATACCTCTGCTTAGTTTGCAAAACCCTATTAAATGTCCTGTATAAAAAGTAATCTTTCATCAGCTCTTCTCTTCCCCCTCATCCCCAAGTCTCTATTATACCACTGGCAGATACCACCATTTTCCATTCATTTCCCAACCTTCCCCCCACCTCATCTAGTCCTCTGTTTCTTCCTTCTCCCGTACCTCTCACTGTCTAGTATCTTCCAAAAATTTAGAATTCAGTTATTGAACTCGTAACCGAGTCTTTCTTCTTTCAGCATCTCACCTGACTTTGCATTTAATCAGCCTGCATTTGGGAGCTTCACATACAGCCCAAATAGTACTGCCTTTTCCTAATGCCTTTATTTTCTCTCGTTCTGAGACACCCCTTGCCCATTCCCCTAGACCTTCCTAAAGGAAGAATCACATTTGATAGGGATGGTTTAGGATTGTACTAAGAGAGACTGGTGGGTCCCTTCCAACCACGTGATTCTACGATAAGGAACTGCATGGTTGGCTAGACCATCAATAATTTTACCTGGGGTATCCACCAGTTAATTACCAATGCATAATTCAATTTAATCTCCAGTTCCCTACTCCTCTCTTTCCACATCCCTTTACTTCTCAGCTCAGTAATTTATATCCTCCTAGCCACAACTCATTTTCACCCCTGGGTCCTTTGCCTCCCAAGCATCTCAAATGCAGAGAACTGTAAACTTCTTGCGTGTCTCAGCTACCTTGTCATCTAGGCATCTCTCCCACTTTTGAGGCCTAGTACAAACTTGAGATTGTGTTGTAGAAATAGAAGTCATTAGCAAGGCAGATGCACCAAACAGAAGTCTCTAGGTTACAGAGGGGTTTGGAAAGGCCGTATTAGTCCTATGAAGTCCACGGCCACTCAGTAAGCATCTTAATCGTTCTCCAGTTTCTGAAGTTACTAAAATGCCTTATTTCAATGTGATCATTTTTTCCCCTTCATTTACCTGTCTTTTCTACCCATCTGACCACTACATTTAACTCAACACCTGAACTCCACTAATATTGCAACCATTCATGAATGCAATGCAGCCTCACCTGTATCCTCGCTAACATTAGTGCTCCCTCATAAACCTACTGGAAGGCCATATAGGGAGCAGTTGTTCTGAAGAGGGCCTAAATGCACCAGGGTCCTTTTCTGTCACCTCCCTCTACCAGTTACTGGAAGCTGCTTGGGTAGCTACCAAGTGTGGGTTGGGCTGCACCTCATTAAAAACTTTGTTTTCAATTCACTTCTACATCTTTCTTCTGACCCAGGAAATTCAGTCACTTTTGTTTTTACAGCATCTGGTTGATAATCAGTGCTAGTAGGGCAAAGCTTACTCCAAATAAGGCTGACATGCTGGCAGATCCCATCCAACAGAGACCCAGCTCCAATTTAAATTTAAAATGTAAATACTGAAGAAAATCCCATATCTTGGCATGTAGAACATCCACACCCTCTTCTCAGAGAGGCCAATTACCACCTTCACTTTGAACACACCTACCTCATTCAGCCTCTCTGACCTCAGCACCGGGTTTAACAGACCAGAGCGCTCTCTTAGAACGACATTGCCGTACCTTGCTCTCTATCTCTGCAGTTTTGGGTTAGATAAAGGATGCTACAAATTCCACAGGCAAAAAAGTCTATCCCCCCCAAAAAGACTTTAAGGCAGGGATTGGCAACCCCCAGCACACGTGCCAGAGCATGGCACTCGATGCCATTTTGCTCGGCACACCACTGCCCGCCAGGCTCTGGACAGCAGCTTCTTGTCACTGAACCTGGGCTGCTCCCAGCAGGCGGCTGGGAGGCTGCAAGCCCTGCTGCAAACAGCCCAAGCTCCACAGTGGCAGCAGGTACACAGAGCCTGGGCTGACTGCTGGGGTGGCACTAGCCTCTTCCCAGTGGTGGGGTCCTCAGAGCAGATGATGGGCAGGGGCCCGGGGTTGCACTGCCTCAGCCCCCTTCTCCACCATCCACCCAGTGGGATGCGCGCAGCCATCACTGGCACAAAGCCTGGCTGGGGGCTCTGGAGCCTGGTGCACACAGGCAACACTTGGATGCTGACTTGGGGGAGCTATAGCCACCCAAAAATTTGCCTTAGCCCCACCATAGCCACCCCTTCAGCACAGCCCAGGCCACTGCTGCCTGCTCCGCGCAGCTGAGCCTGCCCTACCTCCCACCCAGGTGATTAGTGCTTTTCTCTTTGCTCTTCTTTTTTCTCTCTCCTTTTCTTCCATTTCTTTTTTTCTCTCTCTCTCTTCTTTTTTTCCCCTCTCTTTTCTTTCTTTCCTCTTCGCTCTCTCCTTTCTCTTCCTCTCTCTCCCTTTTCTCTTTCTTTTTTCTCTCTCATCAGAACGCACTTTACAAAAAAATAGACAACAAAAGTAGTATATGAAGTCTTATTTATTGTCACCAGGTTTAGAATTTTTAGAAAACTTGCTATTTACTGTTTTAAAAAAGCAACATTTATGATTGTTAACTGTATTAATGTGCAGTGCGTCCTGCCAGGTAGCCCCCTGCCCCAGTTTTGTTTTTCTGGCACTCCAGCACCTTACAAGGTAGACATTGCATTAGTCTCAGCACTCTGGCCAAAAACGTTGCCTACCCCTGCTTTAAGACTTTGCTCTTAACCATTCTCTCTCTTTTGCATCCACTTCCTCCCACTTCTTTTCAGTATCATAAGCATTCCAGTGCCATTTTTAGGCAATGGCATTTTGCTCAGGTTTTTCTCAACTATATGCTTACCTGCCTCAAATAGATTTTTTTTAATCTCTAGCCTCAATTCATTCAGCCACCACTGACCGATATCCTGTTACCTGATAAGGCAAATGGCATCAGCTGCGTTTTTCTAGAGTCTCTCTTCCGTTCCAAACAAGCTCAGTGTCTTAGATCTCCGATACCACAGCAGCTAAGTTTCTCCGTACCCTACATGACCAGGGTCTGTACATCCAGGTACTATCACTTCTGCAATAAAACTACCTACCATTCACATTCATCTGCTGCACTGCTCATTGATTCCACACCTTGCATTCCCTCCTTCCTTCCTTGATGGTTTCCCAAAGTTGCCATTTGCAAATTTGTCAGCTTTCAGACCGTTTCTAGGCCCCAGAATCGCAACTCTTATGACACTTCTTTGTTTGTCTGCCAATTCCAGCCTCATTTCATTTCTCACACATCAGAGGTCAAACTTTGACTGCTGTTGAATCAGATACTTGGAACAGTTTACTCACCTACCTCCACTGCGCTGATCTTCCATTTCTTTAATGAGCAGCTCAGTGTCACTTCTTTGCAGTCTGACACTAGCCAATTCTAAGCCAGTTCACATCCTGGTACTCGCTATGCATTAACCACCTATTATTCTCCTCTGTTCTCCCCATATACTTTGATTTTTTTATTGGAAAAGTATAGATTCCCTTGTTGATCTCCATGCATATTATTTTCATAAACAAGTAAGATTAAATCCTATTTAATGTTTTGCCTCAAGTTCACAATCCATGACCAAAGTATTTTTATACAGGAAATGCCACTGGGAAAGCTCAAGGCCTTTTAAATAAGAGGAGCCTGTCTAAATAAAGCTTTCACTGGTTATCAAAGTAAAAGGACACAGCAAATACAAATTGCCCAAATGTACAGTATGGCTGCTTAGCAGCTAGGTTGGCTGTGTACTTCTAGGGTGGCCATCTCTTCCATGATTTAAGATCTGTATTGTAGTTTGGATTTTATGCTTAGAGAAACAAGAGTTAGTGGTGACAGCAGCATCTCAATCTGTCATAAAAAGAGACTGGTTTGGGAATAACTTATACATTCACATGGGGGACTGCATGTATTTAGAAGGTTACCATTCCCCAGTAACATGAATCCCCCCCTACAAATCCTTGGAAGAAGCAAGCTAAAGAAACACCAAATTTGAGCGAATCTCAAGAATCTTGACATACATGTGTCTATGTGATCTATAAGTGTAAAATCATAAACCCAAACAGGTAAAATGAGGACATGAAGGGGAAGGAGGCAAACCACAGATGAGGCAGAAAAAAGAGAGATGTGACAGGAAGTCTGAACCCCTGAAGACACCCAAGATAGAAGAAAAGAGGAAGAAAAAGATAAAGCTAATGACACAGACAACAAGGCAAAGCAGAAATAAAACACAAACCTGGACTTCCAAAAGGATAGATATTACAATCAAAGTATAAAACTCACAGACTCTGAGGAGATTTTCGTCAAAAGCTCAGCCCCTGGGGTTCCAACGAGTCTCAAAATGAGCTTCAACTGATCAATATCTAATGATGGACCATAAAGGAAAATGCTGGGACAAATCAAAATGAAAAATAATAACAACAATAATAAAAAAAATCAGAGTATCTGCTAATGATGCTAGAGTGTGATTGCAAGGCCTTGACTGTACAGTCATTTAAAGCAAATTGTATAAATTGTATAAAGACACCCTGCCACATGCACACTTGTGTGCAGAGGCATAAATATTAAACAGACCACAGATGTGCACAGACCAAGAATGCACAGCAGAAGTGAGAGGAACTTTGTCCAAAGGCACGGCTCAGTTCATATGCTCACTTAACACTGTCGGCCCTCTATCAAAGCATTACAAAAGTTTGGGGAATTAAAATTGCATTAGCAGCAGGCACAGTAAAGCAAAATGTTGAGAAATATTGTTGCACGCTAACACCAACACAAGCCCACTTGCAAATACACTGCGAGATGTCACAAACTCAGAAAACCAGAGCACAACTAGACCTTGGGTGCACTAGACCAGACAGAAGTAGAATTCGAGGGCATTTATACACATACTTTCCCCGCCCCAACACGCTGGAGATCAGTTGCATCGGGGCACACTCGATTAACTGAGTCTGCTCTCCACGCAAGCAGAGGTGACCTGTGCTGTGCCACGTGCAGCTGTATAAGCAGTGAAATGCATGTCAGCGCGCAGAAAATGGTGGCGGTGTGCTTTTGAACTAAAGCACCCCCACGGTATTTTAGTTCAAAGGTACACCGCCTCCATTTTCTCAGCGCTGATGTGCATTTCAACACTTAAACAACTGTAAGCATCGCAGTGCCGGGCGCTTTTTGAAGCACCTGGCACTGTGGTGCTTGCATGTGTAAAAATGCCCCTAGAGAGTGCTTCTCCCTCATTCTCACCAGAGGACACAAAAGTGGCTAATACAGTCAGTAGAGGGTGCTCACTCCCTCCGAGTCCTTTTAGAACAGAGTGGACCCTACCTTCCTGTTTCAACATACAGCCAGAAACAATGTGGTCTGCAAGCCACTAAGAGCAGGAGTCCTCAAGCTAAAAGCTAGACATCAATGGTGACAGAGCCGTGCACGTCCAACAGGACAGCAGGTACCTGTTTCAAAACAGAACCACCAATGGGTCAATTAGATACCCGAGCTGCCCTTTTTAAAAGTTGCATTTTCTTGGTCTTTGTCTTTCCAAACATGTGGCAAAAAATTTACATAAAAGGTAGCTCTTAAAAATAATTTTCCAGGTAGTTACAGGGAATCATGCTCCATATCTAAACTTTTCTGCCAATTTGCAGTTCAAATCCCATTACAGATGTAGGCAACAATTGATTTCTCCATCTGTTTCTGGAATGCCATCCCCTTGCAAGTAACATACCCATAGGCTTCTTTTTTTTAAAAAGGGACTTTCTAATACTAGCTTTAATGGAAACAATGCTTTTCTGATCTCCTAGCATGCAGCTGTGATTGTAGCTTATTACATAAGATCTTTTAATTCAAAGAGTGCAGGAAGACAATTCTAACTATAGAAGTCTTTGAGTGGCACAGGCAGGCAAGGTTCTTTGGGTAGCAGTGACACCTTATATTAGACCAACTAAATAGTTGGACAATAGTTCTTTGCAAGCTTCTGGGTACAAACACCCTTCCTCAGGCACTGGGAGACACTGCTGCTGTTCTGAGATCTCCAAAGTAGAAAAGAAGCTAAAAATGTGACAAGAAGTCTGTGAAAATGTAAGTAGATGGAAGTTTGGAAGACAAAAGGTAAAGACAGGAGGGGAGTGGGGGGGAAGGGGAAGTGTGAAGGAATGCAGGTCTTCAGCTAAAGGCAGGTTACCTGATGTCTTAGATGTCACTCAGGTTGTAATGTGTCATAAATCCAATGTCTATATGCAGTCCATGATTTTTTGTATCCGGTAGATTTATGAAATAGAAGTTCGTAGGCTCATCTACGAAAGGTGTTTTGGAAGCATAAGCATCCTGTTCATTTAAAGGAAATTTTGTACATGCCAACTACCTGGTTTTCTAAGACTTAGAAAGGTCATACGCTCAACAAAACACACGAGGTGATACAAAGGGCTTGCCCCACATAGAATTCTATTTGCAAGTTGTATTCTTCTATATTAAAAATCCTCCCTGATAGATCAAATAATTTGTAGAAAATTTAATTACAGAAAATTCACATTGGTATCAAGTTTGCACAAAACAAGTGCAGATGCTCCCTCTGCCTGAAGAAGGGTGTTTGTACCCAAAAGCTTGCAAAGAAGGTATTTTCCAACTATTTTAGTTGGTCTAATAAAAGATATCAGGTTTATCCAAAGAACCCTCTCTGCCTACATCCTTAAACCAACATGGCTACAGTCAACACCCCTGAAACATTGGTATTAAAGTACTTATCAAACGTTGATCAAACACTACAGGAAATGATTTCATGTACCTAAACATATTTACTGTAACTGCTACACTGCAAATTAATGATTAATGTTTATTAGGACACCAGCAATCAATACTTGAGACGGATTTAGTAAAAGGTTATTACAGTTAACAACTACCACGTTGCTCCCAAAGTCAACCCTACATATGTAAGTTAGTCCTATATTTCAGGTTCAATTTTAGGAAAAACCATCTTTTCCCCAGATAAGTCTATATTTCTGAAAGGATGAAATGAAATGTGAGCATTATTGTACGATTACAACCTGACTGCCAGAAACCTGATTATAGGTCCACCCTGAATATGAATTTGAGTGAAAATTTTATATAGATCTTCTTGATGGGGAGGAGGGGCTGACTTAAAATCCAAACAACGCAGTAGTGCATTTAAAATTATTTTTCATCAGTGCCAATTAAGACAGCCATCGCACCCTTCACATGTTTTTAAGCAAGAGCAGGAGTTTGCATAAGCTTCAGACTATTTACATGCCTTCATTCCAATGAACCACGCCTTTGGTTTTTATTAAATTTTAAACTGAAAGTCTAGAAAAGGAATTTAAAAATATTATGCTCAGAGTAGGGCAGCTATTCATAACATGGTTACCCAAAGGAAGCAAGTATAGTACTAAATTTGAAACACTGAGCCATTATGATGTTAGTAAGCATAGTAAGAAATATTATGAAAACATCTGTTATAACCATAGAAATATAATGCCAAAAAGGACCATTAAATCACATACCCTGATTTCCTGTATATTAAAGTACAATGACAAGTCAAGCACCATTTAAAAATAAAACTTAAGGCCACCACCACTTGTGATCATTGGAAACCCATATGGTTTTTTCTTTCAATTAAGAGAACTTAGTAATTCTTGGGTTTATTACGGAAAGTTAAGTGTTGGATATATTCGTGCTTTAAGAATTCCCTGTTGTTTTCGCTTAGTACAGTCTTCACTCTTTGGCCTAAATGAAACTATCTAAAATGGACTGTGCAGCAAACCTAGAGGTAGCTGCAAGAGTAGCATGTAAGGATCATCCAGAAAAGGCATTCCCCTGCAATTAAATCAATACTGTAATTGAATCAATCAGACCTGATCTAGAAAGATCTCAAATAAAGATCTTAAGTACCAAAAACCTTTAATCTGTCTAGTTTGCTCCCTGTTGTTTTACAAGAAGAGAGCTACTTGATTTACTACGAATACAAAGAATCTAACAGAACTACAAGCCAGAAGCATCATCAGCTTTGATTTGGTAGTAACACTTCTGAAAGCTAAAATATAACTTTGGGACTTCAAAGTTTCTTTGATTTATTTTATTAAGAAAACAAAGTCATGCTTCTTTTAAAGAGTGTCCAAAAAGAAAGATGATCAAAGTGATGAATTGCAGTGGGATTATGGTCTCAAATTTCATGAGCCATTCACAAACCAGAAGTGCTGACTTTTGTCTGGTGCACACAACAGGTGTGTCGATAGCACTACTGCAGTGTGCTGTCTGCCCTGGCAGCCCCATTTTCAGGGAATAGAGAGATATTGGAAATGATAGCTCTTATTACACTTCAGTACTTTGCTAGCTGAGAAAACAGCATGTGCAGACATTGCAGTGTGCATACCTATAAACCAAACCAAAACCTGTTGCATCGATTTTTGCACCTAGTCTAGCACTGATAGCTAACTGAATTACTAGCACACACTTAAAGGGCAAATGGTGCCACAGTGAAATGAACTACAAACAGTTACATAAACAAGGTTAGTAAACACACAAAGTACAAGGTAAAAGCCTCACAGAAAGGAAGGAAGTCAAAAGGAAGGGGAAGGCAGGGCATGCAAACTTCAAACGGGGTCACCACAAATTTTCCAAGGACTGGCAAGTCCCACCAATTCTGTAATTTTATAGAAATCTTCCATCACCATAAGCAGCAGATACTTCAAGGCTACAGGTCATAAGACTATTTCAGTGGCAATTTAAGCAAAAAAAAAAAAAAAGGATCAGCAGAATACACAATTTTGAATGAGTCAGTTGTCATGAAATTTGTCCTACCGAAAGCAAATATCCAGCAAACAACTGTTAGCATTTTAAAAGGGATACAGTCAGCTTAGACTATTCAAAAAAAACCCTGTCTATGCATCATCCCATATTTAACAGAAAAAACTGGGGTTTTTTGCACATGACTGCACTTTAAAACAGGGAAAACAGTGAAAGTGTTCTATTCAGTCAGTTTCTCCAATTATTTACAGTGGAATTAGTAAGAAAAATGCTTTTAAAAATTAAAAAAAAAAATTGCTTGGAGAACTACCAAAAACTCATACTGGTAAAAATCCAGGTGTCTTCCCTGATGGCAATTCATTTTCTGAAGCTGACTGAATTTTAAACACAACACTATCCCAGTTATCCGATGTGCACCTGGCACTGGTGACACAGACTAAATGCTTCAATTTAATCCCTGAGTTTACTTCACATGTTTACAGTTTAATTTAATCCCTGAGTTTATTTCAAGCATCTCCCCAAAAATGTCTATATTTAATTTGTCCCCTAAACCGTCCTCCCCACAGGAGAGGAAAAAAATCCAAAGAAACCCTTTGCTAACCCTACAAGCCATACAAGTATTTGACCTTTAGATAAGAGACTCTTAAGTCAGTCTCTAAATTGTTCATGCTGTAGAGATTAATTTTCAGAAACAGAGGGATAACCCACAAAGCTGAACAGCTAGACCACTCTGGGCCATTTTTCAGGAATGTACAGCACCCAAATCAATGGTGGTTAAAGGTGTTCAGCACCGCTGTGAATGAATGCCCTGTGTTCCTCAGCCTGTCTTTCTCGCTGATCTGTCCCCATCCCCCAACCTTAGCATCAGTAAATCACAGTGGGATAAATCACCATAAGCAGCAGCAAAGGAGACCGTCTGGAAATAAGCAATTGTTGCTAGAGTGACTGATTTATAGATCTTGCTTGATTCTGCAATACGTGCATTTTTGGTGTAAAGCTCAGACTTCATGGAAAGCAGTGTCTCCTGGACCCTAAGGACAACTGCTACGTAATTCTTTGCTGAACCTCAAAACCATCCAGAAATAAGGATGAAAAGGCAGGACCTTCTGAAGTAGCATTAATCAACAGCCCCCTCATCTTCCTATTCTAAGAAAAAAAAAAGGAAAGGGTGGGTATTTTGGAACTTCTCTCTTTCGACTGCATCTCTTCAGCTTTCCGGGTCGAACAGACTGAACTCCTGGATGCTCCCTCAAACACAAGCCTTTGTTGTCCCAATAAGTCTTATCTGAAAATTCCACGGCAATAAATGTGGATTTGGACAAACTAAATTAGCAAAATTATTAAAAGCCTGAGACAGAACATCAGCTCAAGCATGATGCTACTGACTTCCACTGCCGTAAAACTTTATGGTGCCACTGCAAAAAGGGGCACAGCTTGAAGATGGCCAATTTAGCCTGAAGCTGCCAAAGCATAATGACATAGTAGGCTCAAAGAAGTCAAAATCAAGGGTCCAAATGAAAAACACTGGATTATTCCAGTAAAAAGGGCAGACTGTCACTACTCCTAATTCCTGTAGAGATCAGAACAGAGAGGGATCATTGGGAGTTTAGCCCCCTCCTAACATACTTGAATACCTATTATAAATACATATAAAAGATGGATAGTTAACCTCAACTGCTTGCCATAAAGTTCCAAACTCAAATGCTGAGGGGATGCATATCACTTAAGAAGAGGATCCCCGCATGCAGTGCTCAGAAAGCTACCAAAGGGTTTCTTTACTCAAGAAGGAAGTCTGAATACCTTTCAAATAGAATCATGTGCTCGTTAGGACAATAGATTATTCTGCTGCCCTAAAAAATTATCAACCCAGGTGAAGGAACTGAAGTCCTGAAGACAGCAAATGGCAAGGGCCTGTAGGCAGATATAAATGAGCAAAGCATCTTTATGTGACAGGAAATGGCAGGATTTCTTTACACCTTAAAAATTAAACTCTGCCTATAATCTTCAGATAGGAATGTAACACGCAGTAAAACAGTCAGAGTAAACAGGTCTCAGGTTTGAAAGGCAAGTTGTTTCTATTTTGCTCAGCACAGGAAGGTATACATTAAGAAATGCTTATTGATATACTGTGGTCTAATGAGATTTCACTATCCTAATTATAAATGTAGGAAGGTTTCTGTCTGCAACTTGCAAACAAAACATTTTAAACACCTGAGCCATAAGCAGCTTTTATTAGGTATTCCAAATTGATGCATCTGCTATTTACAATTCGAACAAGAATTACTGTGCTTCCAGGGCCAGATTGCACCAGCATTTGTGAGAGTGTTGTCAGTATATGCATTTTAGATTTCCTCACCAAATCTGGCAACATGCTAAACTGGTTTGGAACTTTTAAAAGGTGACCTTAGCTTCCAGACGGTCAAAATAGGAGCAGAAGTTTTTTGTTCATTTCCACCTTTTAAGTCACTGAGAAGGACAGAAATAGAACTCGTGTGACAACTGCAGAACTGAAATTAGAAAGACTACTAATGCCAAATGACAGCAAGTTTTGAGATACTGTGGGAGCAGACACTGAAAAGGAAGGATAAACACGGAAAGAGAAGATAAATCTGGAGACAAGTGTAGTGAAAGAGGACAAAAAGAAGAAAAGGATTTTTTTTAAAGGACTAAACTCTCTGTATATAAGATGTGCTAGATATGTTTGGAAAGTGCAGTCTGAGGTACAACGATAAATAGTAGGTGTTTTAAATGCTTCCAATAGAAAATTTAATATTGACACATTTTAATAAATAGATATAAATATTAAGTGTCATGTAGATAAACTGTGGGTCAAGAGTGTGTGTAGGGCTGACAAGGTGGGGGTAGTAGCTAGGTGAGTAGGGTACAGTTAATACGTAAATGCAAGCACTAAATTATCTCTGTCAGGGATTAGTCTCATCTTGAAATATATAATGTCTGAACAGAACCTTGGCTTGCTTTCACACCTTTGGATCGTGCCAATTTGTACCAAATTAAATTTACATTTTCTGGGGAAGTTACTCCCAGGTTCTCCTAGAGTTGCTCGCCTTATAAATTACTCTCTCTCATTCTAGGCCGCTGTTGTGGTGCCAAAACAACCCTTAAGAAAGTCTTACAGCTTTCTCTCTCACTTCAAGACTAGCAAGAAGTTCATTTGGATTCAAATGTTTGACAGGGGAACTGGATACTTAGCAAAGAATTAGGAGAACTGCTTATTTTACAGCAGTCCGCCATGAGAGAGGAGGAATCACCTTTCTAATAACAGATGCTACACATTTGTAAGCTTGGTGCAGATTCCACATGAAGGGTACAATAAGGATAAATATGAGGGGCTTGTGCCACTGACTTTCAGCCAGCTTGGAGCTCAAATAATTTGGCCAGGCTAAAAAGTTGAGGAACTGCCCAAAACAGACAACATACTAGCAGAAGTGCCAGCTATCCATGCCAAGCAGGGGATCTACCTCCTTTTGCATTGTAATGATTTTATGAATGAGGCAGTATGCAGCAAGGTAAGACTCACCTAGCCATACCTGGAACACGAGATGCCATTTTTAAGAAAAATAAACCTGTTTCCTTGTGAAATGGCTCTGAGTGCATTTACAGTAAAAAAAAAAAAATAAAAAAATTTTAAAGGATACGGTCTGTACCAGGAAACAACGTTCTTCCAGTCAACAGCTCAGCCATAATGCAGCCCACTGACCAAATATCAACTGAGCAAAACAAAACAACAACAACAACGAGTTGTAATATAGGAAAATAAAATCTCAACAGTTACTCTAACAAGTCAAAATAACTCCATATTTTAAGATCCTTATGGTATTAAAATGCAATTTGTAATATAAACCTGGGATAAGCAACAGCGTTCAGTCACCTCTTCAGCTGAAACTCAACCCCGATAGCCTGAAATAATCTGCTAATGCCAATTTAGATTTCCTCACTAGACCTAACATACAGCAGCCACAAAAGCATTAAGAAGAAATCTGCACATGGGAAATAGAAACCTGGTTAAGATAGGCAGTGTTCAGAAGAAATAAGATGCATGTTGGAAGGGGACCTGGTCACACCACACTTAAAAGGTAAAGGAAAGATATGAAATAACATGGGGTGTCGGTGCATGAATAAGAGGAGAGGAAAGAGGAGAAAACATAAATAAGAGGGATGAAATCAGGGTAGCCCAATGGTACCTATAAGAAATTATGTCCTAAAAGCAGAGGATAAGAAAAGATATTTTAACTACTTTATTTAAATAAAGCTTGCAAATGCTATTGCTAAACTCCCCAAATACAGTCCGTGAACTGTTGGATGATCACCTAATGCTACTCTCTTCCTTCCTGTAACTAGCTTTACTAGCACACAACTGTTATAATTGTCCCCATTACACAACCAACCATAAGTCAGTCCCTTTCATGAGGCCCATAGTTTAAAAATGTTTGAGAACCCCTGCATGCAATACCTGTCTGGTTGTAATGCATCCAGTTCAACATGATTTCAGGAGCCCTGTACCACCTGGTAGCCACATACCCAGTCATTTCATCATCTGTGTGCCGGGCCAAACCAAAATCCAGAATCTGCAGAACAGAAAGGACAGGCACAAATTGATGCAGCAGAAAAGTGAAACTACATACTGTTTAGAGCAAATAACTAGATAGTTCTGAGGCTGGGTGGAGGAAGAGACAGTGGAACAATTGCAAAAGCAGATTATGAAACCTGAATTTCACAACCAGTTTGAACGTACTGGAGTAGAGGAGCATGGACCTTGGGTATCAGAAAGTATCACGCGTATAGATAACTTGCCTCTCTCAGACCTGTGCTCAATTCCAAGCCAAAGCTGTCACCTCTTCATACTCATTACCACTAACTTCTCTCATCACACAAAAAAGTTAACTAGAGTTGGCACAAATCTCCTCATAGCTCCTTGAAAACAAACTGGCGAGAAACAGACTAAATCATTCTAGACAATTTTAACCTGCGCTACTAAAAAGGGCAATATGCTCCATATACATCTACATTTCCATAAGAATTTTGTTGAACCCTTTAATTCCAAGAAATAGGCACCATACTCCCCACTCAAACCAGTAGCCAAACCAACTGCATGCTGTCGTTAGGTTACCTTCAGCTCACAGTCTTCATTTACAGCTAGGTTACTAGGTTTTAAGTCCTAAAAATGGAAACAACATCAGCATCAGTCTTGTGCAATAACATTTGCTGCAACTACAGTGGAGTCTATGCATTGTTTGCATTTGCATTTTTATCAAACTGGCTTTCAATGTCAACTATGTACTGTGAGGGAAAAATCTCATCTTAGAGCCAGTTCCGGTTTTCTGTGACCTTTCCAGGCCCTCTGTATAAGCTATGACAAGCACTTTTTCAAGATCCTCTGATAAACAGATACAGTACTTTAAAATCTCAATACCTCTGTTAGGTAGCTGTATACTGCACGAATAGAGCAACTAATTTGGGGTAAAGCAACATATCCCAGGACAGAGTCAGTCAAAGCAGAGCTGGGAACAGAAACTAAGAGTCTTGACACCCATCTCCCACCTCTAACCACTAGACCACCAACTGCAATCTTCCCCCAAAACTTTCTTCTCAAGTCTACAGCTTCTGTACTATAAAGAATGAATACCAAACCCTTGAAAATGATTGATTTCAGTGCAAGTACTCACTCTGTGTATTATGTCAGCTGAATGGATATACTGTAAAACAAAAAGACAGATACTTTACATAGTACATCAGCAAACTTCCTTCATTTCCTTACTAGAGCATAACACCTTCCCTCCCAGGTCAGACTGAGTAATTTGTTTCCCTAATCCTTCTGTAGATTGCAGGTACAGGATTGTTTTATTCTCAGACCATCTCCCTGATCATTATTAGGAAGCTCTCGCCTACAGAAGCTTATGCTTCTCTGAACCAGTTAGCCTCAGAAAGCTGCTACCCTGTCCCGCCTATTACCCAAGGTGTACTTAGACAAGTAGCAGAAATTCAAGTAATAAAAAGTTTATTTGACAGTGAATAGATTGCCTCTGTCCTACATAATCTTCCAGTGTCAACCTATCCACATATATAAAAAGAATGTGGATAGGCATCTGGCTGGGGTCACCTGACCCCAGCACTCCTTCCTGCCTAGACAGGGGGTTGGACTCGATGATCTGTTGAGGTCCCTTCCCAACCCTGGCATCCATAAATTACGTGCTTTTTCCTAGTGGAGTTCCCTATCAGTATCACTATATCATGGAGACAACAGGAAAAGGACACCAGAAACAAGGTTACCCTCTTTTATATCAGGTACAAGACAAGGCAGGTGACACCTTAAAAACAAACTGGAGGAGCATAAGTTTTTGTAAGCGACAGTCTACTTCATGAGAGGTTGAAAGCTTGCCTCAGTTAGTCTCTAAGGGGCCACCCTGCCCTGCCTTCTGCCTTACTTCAGACTAACATGGCTAACTACCTCTTTCTCTGTTCCACATTAGTAGAGCTCATAAACATTTCAAAATCCATTCATCATGAAGGGTGCAATAGGCATCAAGGATTTTGCCAGAGTTGTGTGTTCAGTCTCAGATAAAACTGATGCAACTACCTTCAATCCCCGAAGAATTTGATATATGAGAAACTGTACATGGTCATCTGTGAGCTTCTGGCATTTTACAATATTGTTAAGATCTGCTCCCATGAGGTGCGTCACCAGGTACCTGGAAACAGAAGAAAAACATAAGATAGAGCCAGCCACGAGTTCCACCCTCCTTCCATGAAGGACAAAATGAGTGCTCCGATAGGACTTGGATTAAACCTGCTCCTTTTGCAGCATGGTTTAGTAGAAGAGCCCACCACAGTAGGGAATCAACACGTTTCCTTTAAAATTAAAACTGCACTTTCTTCACCATACCTGCTTGCCATAGACTCCTGAACAATGTTTAAGAAAACATTTCTGATACCTAAAAAGCAGCTCCCTTTAAGACTCCTCTTTCCTTCTACACGCAAACATATTTGTAAGAGATTCTCATTTCATTTTAAGCTTAGTAGGAGATCTTGACGCACAGTGAACACCTATTCATTTACCTTCCAAAGACTGAAACGTACAAGGATAACCTAACAACTGCACAAAAGAAAGATTAAAGGACCCAATAAGCTGTATTTCAGACGTCCATTATGATGTTTTGTAAAATGTAACTCTTAAAATTAAAGCTATGTCCTTTCAATCATAAATTCACCTCCAACTGCAGAACTGTTTAAGATTAGAGAAAGAAAAATAAGTACCTATATTAAAACACTTATTAGGCAAAGACTGAAAACATTAAATCAAGGCTACTGATTGCATCCCAAAGTTAAAATCCTTCTGCAGAGATAAGCAGTAGATAGTCAGCAATCCATACATAAATCCACAAGGAAAGGCACCATCTTGCAATCATGCTCACCCCTGTAGGGGAAACCTATTGTCAGTGTTAGCATTGTTAAAGATGGAAGAACGATAAGCTGTAGTAAATCTTTCATTCGCATTCTCATGCCTTTTTATTACACTTTAATACTGAACTTGCCATCTTTTTTCATAAGTGCAAGGAATCAAAACTAGGTTGTAAAGATTATCATGTCTACACCTTCTGAATGTGTCCACAGACAAACAAACCCCAAGAAGCCTACGGTGAAACACTATTTACAGTATATGTAGTTCAATATCGGGAAGCCTAATCTGCCCAAACACCTTCAGAAGCTGTTTATTTTTCATAAAGTGAAGTCAATTTAAACACCTAGTTAATTGCTGATTGTGATTAAAAGTGGAAAGCACCTAATTATGAATTCAATTATTCTCCAAAAAAAAAACCAGTTAAGAGAGAATATAGAGCGACCCAAGACCAGGACTTAATTAACAAAAAATTAAGAACTCAAAATATTTCAATTCATTACAATTTTGTAAAGAAGCAATGTTTCAACACTTCTAGCTCACCACGACAAGGCGGAAAGTGAAGAAAGGACAGTGAAAATACTGAACACTAAACACCGGATACAAAACAACTCCTACAGGGTCTGTTATTAAGCAATCATATTTTCACATGGGCTTTGTTGGACTCAAATGTAAGTTCCACATTACTATTCAGGACAGGTGGAATTTGATAACCTTAAGTCACGCAGCTCAACATTACAGCTTCAAAACAGACTCTGGAGGAAACGGTTATTTCATTAGATCTTTCAACAAACTTACCAAAGGTCCAAAGCAAGGTCACATGACAAAGACCGTTTTACTGCCCTTGTTTCTAGCCAACAGGGCATACCAAAAAGACAGGGAACAAATAAGATCATATCAACTGGATTATTTGTTTCATCAGAAAATGTCCCTTTTCATCTCTGCAACCCCTTCTCATTCAAAGTAAAATAAAATAAATGGAATAATTTCAGCGCATCCCCTTTCCTGCCTAAATAACAGCCTCCTCAGATGCAGATTTCTTAAAGCAGCGACTACCTCTGGGCTCCAAAGTGCTGCTAGAACAGTGGGCTTCTGCAAAAAGAGAGATGTCCATTAATCCATTACCCATGCATCAAATACTAATGACTTCCTGCTAGCTAAGAGCCAATAACCTATGACCACACATGCCTTTCACATGCCAACAGACAAGCTTAAAATGGCCCCACATAGCATGCCGAGTTTTAACAGAGAGATGGCCTACATTTGAATTAACGGAACATGCACTCTCTCTTTCTCTGTACACCACAATTGCAACACATTACTGATCTAGGTATCCACCCTTGCCTCCATTTATCAGGTTCAAAAATTCTATTTATAAAGCTTCCTATGACGGTGCCTTGCTAGATGCTGGTGAGCTCCTATAACTATCCTGCCACAGGATCCCTTACAACTTATAGCAGCTCCAGAAATACATATCTGCTGCATGGGGCTGGAATTTGGTATAAATTACAGCAGTCATAGAGTCTCTAAAATAACAAAAAATAACCCTTCTTTTATTTACTCTCCAGAGGTAGATTCCAGGCTAGGAGCCCAGGTTCACTGCTCTGCTGAAGTGAGTAAGATTCAGGCTTAATTTAGTATGAGTAAGAGTAAACGCAGATGGCAGGAACACAAAGGACATCTACAAGCACTTGGATAGATTTTTAAAACACTGCAGAAATGAAAGAGACCTATGATTCTAACAAATTGCCCACATAATCCCTCTCTTTCTACACCAGGGAGCAAGGGTGGCTAAACACTCCTACTGTAGTTCAGCAAGGAAGCAAGGAAGATGTTTGGGCCTTAGTTTTCAGGAAGGTTACCTACACATCATTGAATTCTTCCAGTGACTTGGCAGGTGTGAATACATCCAGCAAACCAATCACCTATAAAATAAAAAGGCAAAAATTAAAAAGCTGTGCAATACTTTTGTAATACCATCCAATGTACCTCATTAGTGGTTTCTTCCTGGAATGGAGGAAAAACTATTCACTCCACACTTCATTTCTAACCACATGAACAGGCTAGGGAAAAGGAAGGAAATCAGTCTTTATGCTCTTGTTTGAATGAAAACAATCTTTTCACTATAAGTAGTTGTAAGTTTCTAACATTTAAGGTTATCATTCTCACCCAAACCATTCATTTAAAGTAGCAAATACAAAAGAAAGGTGGAAAAGCCTTGCACTATTAACACAATTTTATTTTGCTACTTGATAAAAATCCTGTACATGATTCTAGATAGTCTCTTAGGGAAGAGGGAAAGCAAACAGAAACGGGCATCTAGAGATCTAACTGAAAAACAAAAGCTTTGAAAGATAACAGTTAACAAAACATACGACCAAGTTTTAAAAATGACAAAAATCTGATTAACCAATTCTAATATTAATCTTAAATTATATTGTTCCAAAATACATACATTTAAGATCTCAGAGACCAAGGTTTGAAAACTAGGGCTCAAACAATGTCAGGGGGAAAAGAAATCTCCCTTTACTTATTTTTGTTAATTCTTTTTAAGACAGTGTAAGTCAATCTCTAGCATAGTAACTTAATACCTGTGCTATTTTCTATAACAGAATATAAAGGATAATGTGAAAAGCAAGGATTTTTGTGGGTCACACTTTCATTAGACCAAATGCATGGTTGGGATAGACTTAGACAAGCTTTTGAATACAGCATATCCCAGCCATGCAGTTCGTCCAATAAAAGGTATCACCCACAAAAATCCTTGCCACTTGGGTATTTCCTAGCTTCCTTCATGGCAACATCACTCCAACACCACTATAAAAGAATCATCACATTCTGTGCTTTTGTTGAAAATTTGGAAGCAGTCTTTTTTTTTTTTTTTAAGGACAATTTAAGAGCAAGAACTTCCAAAGAGTCTTTAATCTCAGTTTACTCAACAGATCAGAATGAAGACTAAGATACTTCTATCAAACTAGAAGCTAGATGAGGGGAAAAATCAAAACTATTGAAGAAGTTTTAGTTAACACACATCTTAAATCTCCCCATCCAGTGAAAATTATGATCTAGATGGGTTCTCCACACCCCGCATTCACACACACACACACGCGCGCGCACACACCCCCCCAGTGAAGGCAGAAACGGCCAAGATAAAAATTTAAGCAGATGGTCAAAGGCACAAGTTACGAAGAACCCAGACAATGCTTTTGGCAAGGATATTAGGTTGAGAATTAACTGAACTGAATCAGCTTCCACACACCCACCCTATGCTGCATCCTAAAGATTATTTAGCTTCTGCAGTAAGTAGGTCCTGTTAAAAATTTGTTTCCTTCCTTTGTTCATATGAGCTGCAGTATTTCATATCCATGTAAAACTGCAAATTCATCCTTTGAAACACAGCAGGGAAACAACCACTGTAGTTATTTATGTGCTTGCAAGGTTTCTTCAGTAGAAGTTTCGATCTTAGATATCAATCAGTCAGATCATCGCATTACCCATTAGTTTATCATGAAAGGGCAGAGTTTGCCTTTTTTACCCCAACTCTTCTTGCCACCTTTCTCTGTTTGGCTCTACACAGTTTCAATACAGGCAGTCTTCGACTTACAAGATTTCACACTTACCACATTTATAAACTGACACCATTTCAACTTTTTGACGTCAATTTCGACTTTGACTGACCTAACACAACACCATGCCAGCGAACAAGTTCGCTGCGTCACCAATCTCCCCGGAGAGTATCTGTCCAAACTTCCTTTAAGAAAGCAGCCAAGACTCCTGAGAAGACTCCAGCCAAGAGCCCTTCAAAAAGTCCCATAAAGTCACCTCAAAGAAGTCCTTCCAAATCAATGCAATTGCTATTTACAATATAAATGCATTAATGTAGCTATACTACTCATCTATAATTGATTGAGTACCAAATTCTGGGTTATTTTTCATAAAAATAGGGTATTGGGCCTTGGTTCAGGAACCAGTCCCCCATTTATAACATTGCTTCCTATGGGAAAAGTCAGTTCTGAGTTGCAACGTTTCGACTTAAGATGCAGCTTTCAGGAACCAATTGTGTCGTAAGTCCAAGGACTGCCTGTACATCAAGGCTACCCAAACCTTTCCCTTCATGAGAGAACCTGCAATATTTACACGCTTCTGGCACAGTGCATCACTGACTCAGTTCTGAAGTGTCATTACTATGTTCAGAGACCTAACTAGGACTGAGGACTGTCAGTACAGAGGCTGGTCAAGCTATATTCAACATGAAAGAACAGAGTACAGTTCACCCAAGTACTCCAATACCATTTAGTTTCCTGCGCTGAAGCATTTCACATCAGCTGAAAGGGACGCTAAGTAGAAGCAGCATTTCATGCAAAGGATACAGCAGAAGACTCTAGTGCATGAGAACAAACAAATCTTTAGAAATGCATTATGATCCTGCAATCCCGCTTCCATGCGTGTCATGGTTGATAGACAGGATGAGATTTAAAGCAAAGGAACTTCATATGACAACCAACAACTTGTCAAATTAAATACTAACATGAGACTCAACCACATTTCACTTTGCTAAATTCTTCAGTTTAATACAAAAACAATTACCAAAATAGTAACTTCTAAGTTCCATTATAGGACATTTAGTATTATAGAAATGCCACTTGAGGTTGAATGGCCATGCCTGAGTTGAGTTCTACGCTCAAAGAAGGAATTCAAGCACCTACTCCTGAAGAATGCAGCAGGTATTCCTCAAAATTACAGCACTTTCAGTGCAGAAGGTATCTTCTGAGAATTTATTAGTCAATATATTTAGCATTACAAGCTGGAGGCCCTTTACTAAGATGAATAACTTATTTTCTGCTCGGAGTTTACAGTCTTAATATTAAATACAAGTTCATAGGTCAGAGAAGGAAAGGTATGGGGATTTTTGATTAAAAAAAGAAGAAGAATTTGTTTGAAATGTGAATGTACAGTGCCCACAGGAGGCAGCCCACCCTCACCCTGTGCATAAATCCAGGGGGGCACATGCCCACCCCCATGCCTTCCCTGGGGGTGCATGCAGCGGCAGGGAGCTGCCCCCTGTACTCACCCCCTGACACCTCCTGGACGAGCCACCCGTGGGGTCTCACTCACCGCCCTGGCTGGGCAGTGCCTGCCCCTTCCCCACTTCCTCCTTCACCATGGGGGCCTCAATCTACACCCCCCCCCCCCCCCCCATCCCCCCTTTCCCCCCCCCCCCCCAATGCTCCTTCTTCCCCCACAGACTTACTGGCAGGAGGCTGCTCTCCAAGCTGCACACATGCTGCAACTGTGCTCACGCATACGGCATTTATCAGTGACGTCATTGGCTACACCAGCCGAAAAAAGTCGATTTCTAATAAGGTTAATTTTCCTTTTAATTGGCGCTGACCCAATATACGACCGATATATCAGTGCACCTCTAACTGAAATTTTAGAGGACAAGGATCAGAAACTGACTTGAATATGCAAGAAGGAGAAAAACTGCATGTTGATTTACAGCTAATTACAGCGATTTCAGATATTAAACAGGTAATTTTGGTTCCTTTCTATAGGCCATATTCTTCCCCACCCATTCCCAGTCTCAGCAGAACTCAGTACAAGCTTCCAAACGTACATAGCCTGCAACAATTATGGGTTAACTGAATCTCTAACTTAAGGAACAGAGGTTTCAGACAAAATCTTCAAGGCTGTAGTCACATCTAGATAATTTAATATACAGCCAAACGGCAGATTTAGAGAATTTCAAGGGTGAGCTCCAGTAAATTTTCAAATAAGCGTCTTCAATCAGCTATGAATGGCTATCTAAGACTGACTGAATATTAGCAAGTCAAAAATCATTTGAGCCTGTAGTACATCTAGTTGTTCACATAAAATTCTCACAATCTCACCTATAATAAAATACTATGATATTAAGCTTTTCATCAATATATTTTGTAGATCTCTTTCAGACGTGCAGATAAAAATGAAGGCATGTACTAAAAAGGGAAACTTCACCCAACTAAAAAAAGGAAGGAGCTCTCTGTAGCTATAAGTGCAAAGCATTGGGCATGTCTACATGTGCATTAACATGCTTTAATTAATGCGCATTAAATCTAGTACCTCCAGGCACTTTTACACATGCTCCAGGTGTAGGAGGGTGCTTTAATTAGAGCCACTCTGAGAGCGGATCTAATTAAAGTGCCACAGTATCTTGTGTTTCAGCGTCCCCGCACTTGAAAATGGTGGGAGGGGCACTTGAATGGCAGCACCCCCGCTGCCATTCTTAAGTGTGGGGACACTTGTGGGAGGCTGTGGGAGCACGGTAATTGCCACGCTCCAGAAGACTTGATTAATCGAATCTGCTCCAACACACTGTAATTACAGTACATCAGAATAGCCTACGCGCTCATGTATAGGCACCCTCTGTTGTGAGGTACTAAGAAAATGCGCATTAGAGCAGTTTTAAAGCCTATTTTAATATGCATTAACTAAATAGTTGTTTTTAAGTGATGCTTTAATGTGCATTAAAAATAGGCAAATGCACATTAAAAAGGCTAATGCACATTAAAACACACGTGTAGATGAGCCCATTATGTGCAGACCCTTCCTTCAAAATCATCTTTAATACCCCATGTTAGGTTTGCAAGAATTGACAAACCTATTGTTTAAATTAAACCTGCTCTCATTCCTTCAAATTGGTACTCTACTACATCTAAACAAGGTACCACATATGCATTCCCATTCTACACATGAGAATAAGCAACTACCTTCCATCCTTAACGAAGGAGCAATACATACTAAATGCTACAATTTCATAAACATTTCTATACTCATCTTCATCAGCCCAGCCCAAAATGGAATTCCCACTCTGAGCTAAAAACAGCTTGAGGAAAGGTTTCAGCTTTGGGAACACTCAAGCAGGTGAAAAAAGTTCAGGATAAGTCTGGGTGTAAAACAGAATCAGTTGCTAACTTTGCCCATTAGGGTAGAGCTCTGTCCTCACCACAGCATTTAGCAGGTGCTGTTGCACACTATCCTACATAGCATGTTGATGTGTCAAAAGTTCCATTTATGTCAGCAACACTAACACTGTCAAAATGATTTCTAAAACATTAGATCCTTTGGGGATACTGGCAGCTGAATGAGATGGCTGATAGCCAAATACACTACAGGCACTGGAAAGAAAAACAAGGGGCTTTCTAGTCAAAATGCCCAAGAGACTCCTTCAGTGAAATCTGTTTTGTGATGTTAATTCTTTGCCTGATAGAGACACTGAAAACAGGTTTGCTCAGCACAGTGCTGCAATTTCAGGAATTTCCTTTGTGTCAAGTTAAAGCTCGTGTTCAGAGAAGTTAAGAGTCTTTATATTAACATTCTGACAGCTGGACAGAGCGCTGGAGAGTGTTCACTCACATGACTTTTCCTGCTTCGAAAACAGCATACAATATTGATGGGGTGATACTTCAATACAGCTCTGAACTGGAACTGTTCATCCCGAAACAGGCCTTGTACCATAAGCACCATTTATTACCATGATACCACTGAGGCATTCTAAACTATCAGGAAAAAAAAACCTCTCTATTATTGGACAAAGGTAAGAAAAAAAAAAAGGAAAAGGATCCACTGGTGTGCATAATTCTGTATAAGTGAAAGTACTGAAACAAGAAGATCAACACAGATTTGAATTTAATTATTTAGGTCTAACCTCCCCAGTACAATCCTAATTTTGCTTACTTTAGAGGACTACTGCATCGTGGATTCAGAAATTACATTACATAAAATGTGGAGCATCATCCAGAGAATATTAGCACTGTAAAACCTCTGTGGTATTACCTGATCCTATCAAACCTACATAATGCAGCAAATTTGAGAAGAGGTTAGTTATATTAATTTTAATTTTGAAAAAGCGATTCACACTGAATGCCAACAGTATGCTTAACGTCATACAAGACAGCTAAAAGGTATTTCTTGAAAGGAGTTTACTGTCTCAATTCTGAGTATGGTGAGACACACAGAGCACCCCTTAACAAGAGAGATGGATTTATTATAAACTGAATAATGAATAGGGGTGCACTGATATCCGACCCCAGCTGATTTCCTGCCCCTTGGGCAGAGGGCTGGACCTGATGATATTGCAAGGTCCCTTCCAGCCCTATGATAAAAAAAATTTTTGGCTAGTATCAATGGCCAATTATTAACCAATCTGAGAGCCAATATGCAGCCCTGCAGCTTGGAGAGCAGAGTCCCACCGGTAAGTTGGGGGTATGAAGGGGTGGCAGATCGAGCCTACCACAGTGAGGGACGGAGTAGGGCTGGGGCAGGCACCGCCCAGCTGAGACAGTGCATGGGATGGAGCCACAGACGGCTTGCCCAAGAGCCACGGGTGAGGGGGAGCGGCTCCCGCCACTGCATGCACCCCCAAGAGGGGCGTGGGGGGCACATGCCCCCAGATTCGTACATGGGGTGAAGGCGGACTGCCTACTGCAGGCTCGAAGCCAGGGGCTGCACTCAGGACGGGCAGCGACAGAACTGGGAGGGTGTGGCTACTGGAGGCTGCAGCAAATGTTGGGAAGTCTGTAGCCCAACCCATAGACCCACCACTGCCCACCCCCTCCAACACTACCGCAGCACGCCCAAACCCCACCCACCTTGACTGCAGCCCCATCCCAGCCCCCACACTGGGAAGAAACTGGTGCAGCCCCTGGCCTCGTGTCCACAATGGGCAGCCTGCCTCACCCTGTACACAAATCCAGGGGGGCACATGCGACGGGATCCGCCCCGCCCCGGACAATCCGCCCACAGCTCTGCCCAGTGCCCCGCACAGGCAGCACCTGCCTCTGTGCCATTCCCTCCCTTACCACGGGGGCCTCGATCTGCCCCCACTACAACCTTTCCTCCTAACAGACTTACTGGCTGGACACTGCTCTCTAAGCTGCCCGGCTGCATTCCTAGCTGCGTGCATGCTGCAGCTGTGCACATGGCATTTATCAGCGACATTATCGGCTATTCTGGCCAAAAAAAGCCGATTGCCAATAATGTCAATTTTCCTTTTATCGGTGCTGATCTAACATGGACCAATATATCAGCGCACCTCTACAATTTACAATAAATGAATGCCAGCTGCTTAACGGGATGATTCATGCTGCGTTCCAAGAAATTTGCAAAAAGGGTGGGTGTTTGTCATGCTGGAGTGTAAAAGATTTCTGTGAAGAAGAGGGCACTGCAAGAAGGACAAAGATGAAAATGCAGAGGAAGCAATGAGGCAGAACAGACAGAATCAGACTAGAGAGAGAGAAGCAAAGAAACGAGAAAGATCTGGAAAGCCTTACAAGTATGTATGAGAAACTGAAAGTTGGTACAGTGGAAATGTAAGTCCAGTGAAGGAATTTTCATGCATGGAGAGAGACAATTTGACCCACTTTTTCATAGCTATAAAAAATACTCCGTTCTCCAAACACTATGTCTCTGGGTCTGCTGAACTTACATTTTCATGTTTCATATGTTTAAGTAGCCGTAGTTCTCGGTAGGTTCTTTTGGCATGAATGATGGACTGAAATGGTCGGGACAGCTTCTTCACAGCCACTCGCAGCCCAGTTTTTGTGTCATAGGCAGAGCTATGGTTAAAAAAGAATAGATAGAGCGTTACCAAAGGTCATTGAGAAATATTTTTCAAATCTCCCTGGTCTTGGACAAAGACACTCATATTCCATTTTCCCCAGTGAAAATAGCTAACAAGCATCTTGTGTCACTTGGTCAAAATACAGCTTTCCATAGTCTATTTTCTCAGGAAAAGTGACAACACAGGAAGAAGCTCTCTTTTGTACATAGTTGAGCAGCAGTAATGAAGCGCTCAAACCAAGTTCCCTGCTCACCACTCTGTACCTTCCCCTATGATGCATTCCTCCAAATGAAGAACATTTGATCCCCAAAACTCATTTCTACATTGTTCTTTGAAAGTGTAGCTTCCTTGTGGATAAAAGCAGTAAGCCAGATAAAAGGAAAAGAAAAAGACCCTTCTTATATTTTACTTTGTCCACTTAGCTGGCAAGTTCTTCAAGGGAAAAAAAAAGTACAGGTACTCTTCACTTAACATTGTCCCAGTTAACGTTGCTTCATTATTATGTTGCTCATCTATTAGAGAACATATTCGTTTAAAGTTGTGCAATGTTAGGTTATGTTGTTTGACCGCTGCCTGCTAGTAGGTAACTACTGTGACATAATTGGATTCGCTTAACATCGTTTCGCTTAAAGTCACGTTTTTCAAGAACATAACTATGACATTAAGCAAGGAGTAGGTGTAACAACTGTTTCTATCAGAGTCTCAACTTCAATTTCAAACTTTAGATGGTATCATTGCATACTTTGTAATAGTTGCATTTGCTTTCTTTGAGCCTCTTAAATTGGGTAAGATTTAAACATATTCTTAACATGAAAAACAGCATAAGATAAAAGGGTTTTTAAGTAACTCTCAGTTTTGCTTTTTTTCCCAGTTGTTAGTTCACATTTTTCTATTTAGCTTTTAAGGGAGCTGAAAATAATCTAGCTGTTTGCATTTCACATCCCAGTTTTCTTCCTGTTCCTTATCCAAAAAAGGTCATTGGTAGCACAACTGCATCAGTAGATGCTCTGAGCAACACAGCTCCCAGGGGACAATGCTTCTTAAAAACTATTGCAAACCAGTGAAGCCACAACTATTCTCAGCTGAACACAGTCTGTCAAATTGGAAGGCCACAGCCAATGAGTATGAAGAAGATTGCAATCACTCAGCTCAGGATATCTCAACGGTCTGTACTTGAACACAAAACTGGTCACACTACCCCTGTAGGCTGCACTTTATACTCACCCGCACTACACGGCCAAGAGAACTGCAGGAATTCCAAAAGGTCTCAATTTATTCAGTACAGTTAATTAGCATGCACACAGACTCACACAGACACCTTCACCTTCACCTTAAGTGCTTTACACTGCAGAGATATCCTACAAAGTATTATAAACATGGAGTGAGGTCACATTTGGGGCCTAAAAAACAGTGTCTCTCTAAAGATCAGGGTTTGCTGAGTAATTTTTGGCTGAAGCAGATGACTGCATAATGGTTTTACAAGTACAGAACACAGAGCTACACAACAGCTGTCAAGTTGGAAAGTGTTTTTTAAAAAAAAAAAAAATCACTAAAATTGGCATTTATCACAGCCTTAAGAGTTGTGTTAAGTTCATCTCTTAAATTTCATCTGACAAAGACTGAGGAAAAAGTGGCATGATCTAAAGCAGTTTTCAAACTCATTTAAAATAAGATAAATATAAGTTTAAAATGGGCATACCTCTGAAATAAATCACAGCTTCCAAATTCCTCAGACAGTTAGTTAGGTACTACTGTGGATAAATTTCTAGAAATTGCCTCATTACCTGACTTACCAGAACAGATCACTTCAAGGGAGGAGCAATTATAATTCAAAGCTTACACTCTCTCTCGAATCCTGAACTAAATGAAAGATTCTCTGGATGCAATTCTTCCGTTATACTGGTAGAGTCCTTTTACACTGATCCAAGTAATGTTCTCAGCACCCTGACAACATGAAGGTTTAAATAAACTGGGCATGGAGAGTTTTGCCAAACCTGGCTAAGATCTTTAATCTTTGTAGAACACTAGTTACCTTCCGTGATATTCTTTTCATTGCTTGTGGAGCAGCTACCTTTGGAGACCTGGTCCTCTGCTGACCAATTCTTTTTCATTGGATCCTCTCTGTCCTGAAGGTAGCTTGCTTGGGCACTCACTCAATCCAAGCACTTTCAAAGTCTCTCCTTACCTACACTCCAACCAGGAAACAACTGCTAACTAAAAAAAAAAAAAAAAAAATGATTCAACACCTTTTTCAGTCTCTTGCTTGTAAATTAAGACCAGCTTGCAAAGAAAAGCTACAAGTCTCCCTGCCCTGCCTATATCTTACAGCCTGAAATACCATACAATGAGATGTACACTCTTAAATGCACTTCTGAAAATTAATTGTTCAAATTCTTTGCTCTCACTTTCAAGGCTCTGCCTCATGCTTCCTAATATAGGATTTGGTCTCCTACTCTGCCCCTGCTCACATAGTTTCTGCTAATACTACCTGACTCTCTAAATTTTTCATAACCTCCTCCTCCCACTCACTATTTCACAGCTGTTTTCATACCATTCCCCATACTTGAAACACCCTTCACCAGTGAAGCAAGCAACTTCACTCTTCTGCAAAAGCTAGCTATAAACTCATTTCTTTCAACTAGACTTTAACAATTAAACATGTTTTATGTCTTCTTCTAATTTAGCCCAGAATTCATTTCAAACAAAAGTGAGGATGCGGAGTCTATCAAATTTGAAGACAATGGCAAGGTCCTGAAAAATTGTAAGAGTCTGGGCACACAAACCAATAAGTTCATGTTAAAGGGAGGCATAGGTCAAGAATACAATAAAGCACAGTTAGCACAAAATAGCTTCTAATTTTCATGGGACAGGAGCAAATACACAAAGCAGTTATGGCAGAGCAGCTGCCGTAAGCCCCTACCTTCTTTGAAGTGGAATATCTTACAGATACCAGAAGAGGGGTAATTTAAGAGAACCCAGTCACAACAAAGCAAAACTTTATTTGCCAAAAGTGGGATAGAAGGCAGGATAGGTATGCAGCTTGTAGACTAACTAAATGAGATAGAGCATGCAAGCTTTCATGATCTTGAGTTCACTTCATCAGACAGAGATGGCAATTGAGAAAATTGAGTAATACACAGAGGATCCCCTTTTTTTTAACATGAGAGAGACTTATTACACTGTGTTGTATGCCATCTTTGCCTCTTGAAATGGATGAAACTTAGTAAAGATTTATGACTAATTCGTATGAGTCTGTTTTGGATCACGATGACTCGCCTTATTTTGGAGCTGTGAAGACTAGAGAACACCTCAAGCATCCTTAATGAGGTAGTCAGATAATTGCTTGTTTTCTCTTGAGTTAACTCAACAAAATGCACTAAAATCCTACAATTTTAGTTAAAAGAAGATGCACACAGCATCCTGGTATTTTCCTCTGTACACTGGCTCCTGATGGAATATAAAGCCAGCCAAAAGGAGACGAGGTTCTTTGGGTGAATCTGATATCTTTTATTAGACCAACTTAAATAGTTGGAAAAACCATATTAAGCAATTTGTTTCCCCAACTATTTAAGTTGGTCTAATAAAAAATATCAGATTCACCCAAAGAACCTTGTCTGCCTGTGTCCTTAGACCAACACGGCTACAACCTACATAGCCAAAAGGAAGCATTTCATGGAACTTACTCTTGTTACCTCAGGTCATCTTCTTCCACATGGCATCCAGTTCACAACTACATGCATCTGGGACAATGAAACTCATGAATGCGTGAGAAAAAACCATAACAAGAACTGCCGGTGGCCTTTGGAATCTCCTCTTACAAAAGGATAAAGATGAACAGGATCCTCACTACTTCCAGCACTGAATACAGAATTCAGCCTCCTTTTCTCTCATTCAGTACTTCAGATGTAAATCACACCCACACTCACAAGCAAACCAGAAGTCCTATAAACCTGTATTTCCCAAACATTTTGGAACAACGGACCACTGTCAAGCCTGAAAATTTCTCACTAGTCAGTCCCCATACACCCTTTTGAATGAAAAGAAGAGGCCCAGTGTGAGCAAGCCACATACAGACTACCAGGGCAGTTTGGAACTGCTATGAACAAATCAGATTATTTCTCCTATTAGTTGGGACGGCAGTTTTCTTGTATTGCTAGTAGTTCTCCCCTGCCTCCCACACATGTACACAGGAGCACTTCTGCTATGCTGATGGATTTGGGAAGGTGAAGACAGATGCAAACTCAAAAACCTGCAAAAATCATTATTATTTTGAAGTATTTGGAATGGGACATTTAAGGCTTTTCACTACATTTCCCCTTAGTCTTAAGCAGTTAAAGTTCCTTAACTTAAAAAAGGGAAACTGCTACAAATTCAAAGGAAACTAAACTATCTGTATGATTAGTAATTGAGAAACAAATCTAGTTCTGACGCTTTAGTCTTCCACTCGTAACAGAAACACATCTGGATCCAGATAAAGATCTGGAACAAACTCCCAGCGGGTGTGGTACAGGCACCTACCCTGGAGATCTTCAAGAGGAGACTGGATGCACACCTTGCTGGGGTTACTTGACCCCAGCAGTCTTTCCTGCCCAGAGCAGGGGGGCTGGACCCAATGATCTCATGAGGTCCCTTCCAGCCCTAAACTACTGTGAATACTGTACTGTGTGTATCTGGATATATATGCTATATACGAGCCATGTTACAAGATTCTTGTGCATCTGCTTAAATTCCTCCTGAAACTGAACCAAGCTTTAGACATATTCTAGAACAAATTAAAACATATTTCACTGTGAAGTTCCCAAAAACATTGGGCAAAAGCCGACTACAAGAAAAAGACACTGCTTGTAAAGCCTTGCATTCATAATGCCTGTGCAACACTATGCCCATCTAGTGCAAAAACTGTTTTGAGTACTGACCGTTTCAAAGTGCTGAAACATCTGTAACACACTTTTCTTAGTTTGGAACTAATTGAAACCATGCTATCTACAATTAGTTCTCCCCCACATGGGAGGGAAATTACTAGTGTTGTAGCAGCATCAATTCCATTTTACAACCTTGCAGGAAGTTATTCAAAATCCCCTCTTCCGAACTGTCAGGGCTTTATGAGAGAGGTACTTCAGCAACCCCAGAATGAATTCATGTAGACTAAACCACAGGGTTGTGTCAAGAATATTGAAACTGTTGTACGATCAAATGAAATATGTATTCCATCCAATAGATACAACAGCAAATGATTATTTGCTGAGCGTAAGAAACATTTCTGTCTACATCAGTTTCTCAGTTCCTAAAAGTTTGAGCCTCCACCCCGTATCTCTGCATCTTAATTTCCATTTCTTAAATTAAAGCTGTCTCCTAAAAATAACTGAGATGTCTACCTGCACCATCTCCTATATAAATTATGTTATACTTTGGAAAATATGGTCTTCATGATTTGCTGATGCAATTATTTATGTTTGAAAAAGTCTTCTCCCTATGAGCCTTAATATTCCTCCTATTTAAACTCCCTCTACCCCCAGCTCCCACCCACCCATTCACACCCTCCCTGGTACATACACCTATAGCGATATATCTTAGTATATTCTGCCTATTTCACTACCTCAATTTAACACTACAGGAGAATCTCCTGGCTTTGCTGTTGTAATCTTAATTTGTTCCAATTATATCTTAAATACAACATACTTCATAGTGATGACAGATTGGAAAAGAAAATGAGCCAAGAAGGAGCAAGTCTATAGAAATAGACATGAACTTTGATTAGTAGCAAAGTCCCATCAAATTTTATAAGATAAACTACACTATTCAAACCAAGTACAGCAAAAAGCAGTGGGGACAGACCTATTTTCTCCCTTTTCTTTAGGAAAAAAATTACTGTAAGACATACAGAAAGACACAGTAGATATGTCTACTAGACTCCAGTCTGTTTGAAACTGCTTTCAATAAAAAATAGGTTCTTCTGCTACTGAAAGGCAGTTGCACAATCTTTGAAAGCTTTGACACTGCAAAACAGGAAATTCATGATGCAAATCCTTACGTTGTTAGCAGTGGAAAGAAGCATTTGGAAGCAATACTTAGAGTCTGGAAAACACAATCTGGAACAGGAGGAAGGATTTTGAAAGGGCTATTCTTAAAAATAAAGTCAGTCTATCAGGAAGCATGCTCATTTTCCCCCCATTATAATCCAAGAGGGTTGAGCACATTCAGCACCTCAGGAGGACTCATGAACTAGGGAGGTCAGGCCTCTGGTCTGCTGCAACTAAACTCAGCTTTTCAATGATAACAGTTCCAAGAGCACATTCAGTTATTCAAACTACTAACTCCTTTATACACGGCAGGGGACAAATACTCATCTCCTTGCGACACAGCAGTTTTAGGAAATAGGTGTTATTTGAATGGAACTTGCAGACAATTTTATCATTCAAATGAACACGTTGCTGTCAAAAAAACCCAGAACCAACAGACAGCTCTCTTTTTCTTTTCTTTTTTAAAAAGCTACAACGTGTAAAGATTCACAGAAGTTTAGGGCTGGAAGGGACATCACGCGATCATCAGGTCCAGCCCCTTGATCTGGCCCCTTGATCAGGAAAGACTGCTGGGGTCGTGTAACCCCAGCAAAAGAAAATCATTTCTCTTTGCGTTTGGCGACTATGGCTCTGGCATTAACCGATCGTGGATTGCGTATTTAAGATGTTGCGGCGCACAGGACGCTTTGGATAGGAACGACCCTGCCTCAGGGGTTAGACTAGACAAGTCTCCAGCCTGACTTCTACCATGAGTATTTTGCATGAATGCAGTGATAGGTGCATCCTATCCTGGCTGCACCCACCGGCCCAAGCACTGCAAGCCCCTACCAGGGCCGATCAGGTGCTGGAGCACTGCAGGCACCGAGAAACCCATTATGGTGTTACCAATATTTCTACACCTGTTGTAGCTCTGCTGCTACCTGACCCCGGCTGTTCAAACCACCAGGCTCTTGGGTGCACACTGACAGCGCTTCACAGCAGCAGGACGCTGTTGGGATTGAAGAGTGCACGGGACAGTTTGCATAGGCATGATCCTACCTCTGCAGCCCCAATGCTTCAGGCACCAAACTCCCCTTGTCCCCGCAGCCCGAGGCCTTTGGGCCCCAGCAGTCTCCCATCCAAGCGCGCGCCGGGCCCGACCCTGCTTAGCTTGGCGGGCACTCACCACACGGAGCCGTAGGCGCCGGAGCCCACCGGCGACAGGTTCTGGTAACGCTCGGGCACCTCCCACACCGTCTTGTTCAGCTCCTGTCGGTAGAACTTGGGCCGCTCCTGAGACATCGCGGC
>NW_005842137.1:892849-932254 GCF_000455745.1 Alligator sinensis | reverse complement strand
GTGGTTGCAGGAGTAAGATCAGCTAAAGAAACCCGCGAGTGGGAACGACCTTCGCTGAGGCATTTGCACGGAGCCGTCAGGGCCAGGGAACAGAAGTGATCTCTCATTGGACCAAGAAGATTTTTTTTGCAAAAAAAGAAAAAAAAATCTTTAATTGTAAACTTTCAGGCACAAACCCACATCAGGCATCAGAGAAAAGATTGGAAAAGTTCTCCCGGGTAGAAATGAAAGTTCGTATTTCACAGGATTTTATGGAGGGGTCAATGGATGGAAAACTCAGGGCAGCGGTTTGTAGTTGTTAAGGACAGGTCTCCTGTGAGGATGCGAATTACCTTGAAACAAAGGCAGGAGCAGGATCTCACGTTTCAGGTGGTCGCAGTTGCTTCCAGCTTGGGAAAATATGAAGATTTCATTTAAAAAATCAGCTAAAATTCAACATATTCCATGCGTCCGGTATCCAGGTTTAGGCCTGTATGAAAGGTGTTTCTCTGATGCCTGATAAAGGGTGTTTGTGCCTGAAAGCTTGCAATTAAACCAACAAGATCTTTGCAAAAAAAATCTTAATAAAAGACGTCACTTCTGTCCACGGACCCTGATTGCTTTTTCCTCTAGACCTTTACAGCTACAACCTGGATACCTGACGCATTTGCACAGAAGCAGATTTAGGAGAGCCCGAGTCCCAGTTTGGTGTGACCATGTCCTTCCTTTTAATGCCGATTTGGCCTCTAGTGTCCTCCATCTGAAAGACCTGCAATGATAGTTGTCCCCCAGGTGGATTTCCCAGTGTGTCCTGGGCCTGGGCCCCCATTGCATGCACCTTCTGCACTATTAATATTTTAGGGAAGTGGAATATCTGTGTTTGTCTGCATTGCACAAGGCATGCTGCCAAAGCAGATGTGGATATACTTAACTTGAAGCATGTTTCAGGTAATTAGATTAAACCAACTGGATTTAAATAAGCACTTCAAGTAAAGCACGTCCTAATAAGCAGCGCTGAAGTTGAGCCTGAATTAAAACAAGAAGAAAGTAAAGAGATGAGCAATGGTCAACCAACAAATAACCAGTGCCTAGCAGAGTTTGAATTTAGGACCGTGGACCGTGCTATACTTCACCTGAGGCGTGAGGTCAAGCCTCCGCTTCTCCCTGAGACAGGAATAGTGATATTTGTGTGGTATTTGCCCTGTCCAGGGCAATTTGATCGTGATCCCACCCAAGCCACATCCCCGGTGTTGGAGTTTGGCTTTGTGGGACTGAAGCCTGCTCCCCTGAGAAGTTATAAGTAGGGAGGAGGTTGGATCTCGCCTGTCCTGCCACTTGCAATGTGTGCGCAAGCCAAGTCTAACTACCCTGCGCAGTTCAAATGGTCAGCAGCAGCAATCCCTTGATTCGAGGCCGATCTCTACCATGCCTCATCACTGGGTCTTCAGGTGACTTAAGAGTCCAATCATGGAGCCACGGACCCGTCCGCAGATGTTGCAGGTCTTTCTTCAGGGGGGAGTCGGCTGTAGGTTGGGGCTCCTCTCCTTCTCCTGTCTCCACTCTCTCTTCTCTGCTTACATGTCCAGATGCTTTACCTCGAGCGGGCTGCCGCTTGGTTGAGGTTGCAGCACCTTTGGGGTCAGTTAGCAGCCAGCTCCCAGCTCTTGATGTGGGCCTCCATGTTCTTGAATGTGTCCTCAAAACATTTCCTCTGGCTGCCATGAGAGCTCAAGCTGGGAGCAGAGCACTTGTTTTGGGGGTGGGACACCCGCGCGCAACTTCCAGTCCGGCAAAGTTGCTTCCACACCGTGCTGGCAACGCTGGCTGGAGCCAGGAAGCTGGCGTCTGCGCCGCGACCTTCCCGTTTGCTGCGCAGGATCCTTGGCGATGCCTCTCCAGGCTCTTGGGAGCCGTCCCCCGTGTTGCACACCTGTCGAGGAGAGCGGGTAGACCTGGGACTCTGCTCTCATCCCACCTGGGGCAGAAGTGGAAGTGGGGAGTCAGACGCCCTCTCTCGGGGGTGGATCAGCCGCAGTTTCCTCCCAGAGGGGGACCCGACCCGACCCGGCGCCCTCCTGGGGTGGGAGCCTTCCAGAAAGATCCTCCACCCCTCCCCCCGGGCTGGCAGTTGGCCGAGCCACGGCTTTGAGGGGACGGCCGTGCCAGCGCCTGCCATTGCGCTGCCGTGGGCAGGGTGGGCAGCCTGCCTGGGACGGCCCCAGCGGCTGAGGGGCGAGGGGCAGAGGGAGGCCTGGAGCAAAGAGGGAGGAAAAAAAGGAGGCGGAGAAAGCCATGGGAAGGAGGGGCTCACGGGATGAGAAGGGCAGAGCCTGCGAGGGCGGGAAGGAGAGCGAGAGGCTCAGCGGCATGGCTGGGGCACTGCTCTCGCAGGCCCTAGAGATCAACACAGGGCTAGCGGGATCGCATCCTGCCCCGACGTGACCAGGCGGTGCCGCAGGCCGCGTCAGGGTTGCTGCTTGCACTTGGCAGATAGAGGATTTCCAGCTGCCAGAACCTAATTTAACTCTGCGGATTGCGTGGGGCGGCCCCGGGCGTCGATTACCGACCCTGACGCCTGGTCTGTTCAGTCAGTGTAACTATCTGAAGAGTCATTTCAGGTCCGTGACCCTCTTTCCTCTCTTTAGCATCGCAGACGAGAGCTTTCATTTTGCTCGCCGGCATTGGGGGTTCCCGCGCCTTCGGACGTCCGAGACCAGATGGAGCCAGACAGTCATCCCTTCGGTCCGCACAGGCAATCAAGGAGCTACCACATCAATAGGGGGCTGCGCACTGAAGACCACTTTGAGAGAACCTATGAAAGACACGAGCCCCCGCCCAAGAACAGGGATTTCAAAATCTTTCGAGTCCAGCGAAGGAAGGTCCAATGTAGGTGAGTTGTTTTCTGGAAATCTGTGAAAAAGCTGAGGGGCTCTGTCAGGTGCTGTCCTTCTGCTGCTACTTGTCAATGCAAAACCAGAAGTTTGTAATAACAGCTGAAATCAAATAGTCGCTACAGAGCTCCATGCCTGGGGAGTGGGAGGCGAAGCTCAGCACAGCGCTACAGCCGACAGTCCACGCCAGTCTCTGTCCATTATGAACGTCTGTCTCAGACTTGTCATCAGCCCAAGGTTTTGTGCGTGGTGAGGAGGAACCCTGCCAATTGTTTCAGGGCTTCCCGCCACCCGAGTTGCTAGATACAAGGTTACGTCTGCTTTTCCGCTTTGTAGATTTTGCTATTTTGGTTGCTTAAATTCTCCAGATACCATTTTCGGTTCCCTCTTCGTAGGACCGAGAGGCTGGCTGGCTTTCCTGCAGGACTGACAAAAATTGCTCTCACCCAGGAGTGACTGTCAGATGTGCTTGGCCCCCAGGCCACATCCTGACAGCAGGGCTCCTCTCAGGCTAGAACCAGCCAGCAAGAAATCTTCTGGGTCGAATTTGAACCCAGCTCCAGTGGCAAGGCGAGCAGTGGGCAAGCAGTGGTGGGGTGAGCAGTGCTGTATCAGATCAGGGAGCGGAGAGGTTAATGCAGCCCTTACTGAAACACATCCCCAACAGAGCTCCATACCCTGATATTTTTATGGTGGGCCTTGCCTCTACTTACCCTACCCCTGTGGCTCCTGGAGAAGATCAAAAGGCTTCTCCAGGAGCCACACGGACTTGGTGACACAGCTCTGTGGCCTGGATTTGGTCTGTGGGCTGTATCTTTGATACCCTCTTTCTAACCCATTTGCCCGCCTTTTATTCTTTGAAAAGAATGGGAAAGTTGAACCCTCACAAATTCTCTTTGGAGCATTGGCTCTTGGGATTGGGGTGTCTCTCCTGTTATAAACCATCCGTCTATGGTGAGTTCCTAACAGCGTGCACCAGATAGCAGCGTTTTTTAACAGAGAATGTCCCCTGTTCTTCCATCAGGGAAAGCATAACCAGTTAAAGTTTGGGAGCCACTTTATCAGTTTCCCTTTTAATTTGGTTTGATGCTGCTGGCACCTAGCTTGAGCTGTCCCTGAGTTATGTTCATGTCCACTTCATTTCTGGCTTTATTTGGATGTACTACATCTTCATCAGAGAAAACAGGGGTGCCTGTGAGTGTCAGGTTTGATTTATTTTGAAATAGCACCAGGTACCTCTCTGTGGATTGACCTACAAGGAACAGTAGTTGTGTACTAGATGGGCTCCTTTTGCACCTAAATACCACTGTCTGCATAAAAAAGTGGACACCAAGTCATCTGAAAGATGCATTTATCACTTCTCAGAAGTCTGTCTCAGAGTTCACCAAAAATAAAGGACTCGATCCTTTTCCACCTGTAAGACACCTAAGTGAACTTAATTATCTAAATGTTATCCCATTCCAGCCTGCTCAGATCTGAGAAACTGTTAATACAATTTTTAATACAAAACTATGAGAGATTTAGCTCTCAGTTACATTCAAGTAAATCCCCAGTAATCTCACCGAGGTAAATGGAAGTAAAATAGGGTTACACTGATGTAAATGAGAGCACAAATTCATTCACTGCTTCTTTTCCAGCTTTTCATTCACTCAGGAACACCCTTAATAATAAAATCAGTTGGTTTGTGAAAAGCACCATCACTTGGGATATTTAACAAAAAGGGAAAGGCAACGAACAAACTACTGCAGCAATGGTTTCAAACCTATTTGGTGGAGAGGGTTAAATGTGGTCTGTGAGCTGGAGTTCACATTTTGGTGCATGTGGTCCTACTGCCATCAGTAGATGATTTTCACAGAGATTAAGATAAATTATTGCTTTTACGTTGTAACTAAACATTATTTGTTCAGTCTTTTATTGGTGCATTCATCATTCAGTGACAAAATCTGCCTCCTTTTAGTAACATTATTACTTCTGCCCTTTGTTTCTTTTGCTTCCTCATATTCCTTTTTCTGGTTCTTTCTCACTTCCCTATTTCATGAACATCCTCTATTTTCTTTTCTCTATTTAATTCCCAGTTACCAACCCAGCATACTTACTTGCACCGCACGGCCCACTCCATGTGCTTAAATTAACAGTTATTAAATGTGCAAGAGGCAAGGATTTATTGTGGGCAATATGCTTTATTGAACTAACTGTATGGTTGGGATGAACCAGAAGTTTCAGGTGCCAAATACAGTACTTCAGGCCTTGCATATTTCCTGGATCATCACAGCTACAACATCACTTCAACACTAGTTATTAAAAAGTCACTGTTGGTACAGAAGTGCCATGATCAGGCTTTAAAGTTGACACTCCAGTTGGATCAATGGAATTCACTCTTCAAAGTCATTGCTTCAGGCTGCCTACAGACCTGGGCAGGCACTCCTCAGTTACACTTAGTTACTATTTAAAAATGATATGTTTGCAGCCAGAAGATATAACAACTTTTTTAAGTTTGGGTACTAGACTTTGACCGAGGCATGCACATTGCATATTGCTCATGTGCAATACATGTACTATATAGGTGGGATCTTTCTTCCAGGCTGTAAGTTTGACATACTCATGTTAGAGAATTTCATACAGGAAACACAATTGACTGTTCCCCAGGGGAGATACGGGAAGTGAGTGGTGTCTTTTCACCTCTATTTTCCGGGACTTTATGATTTTCTATTTTCCACCTATAACCAGAATCAATGCACCTTATGTTTTGCTGCTGTGATACCAGGAATAAGCAGTCAGCATGTCCAGGGTTGTGAGCTCTTGCATTTGCAAACTAATGTGTGCTAATCTCTTGAGCAGAACATGGAATATTTGCAGTTATGGGGCACCACACACAGAAATCATTACAGTGTATTCTTATTATATGAATTCACATTATATGCTTTTAGGGCTTGCAAAGGATTAATCATAGCTGTCTGGGTTCTGAGCATGGAGAGAGCAGAAACCCAGAAAAAAGCAAAACAGTGGAAGTGCTCAACACACACATATGTAACATGTCTGTTTCCTCTTAGATTCTCCTGGGGAAGATTCAGAAAGTTCGTGCATACTTTGTTTCCCATCCTGAACTGGTTGTGTATATATCGGATCAGAGAGTGGCTCCTGGGGGATGTGCATGCTGGTATAAGTGTGGGATTGGTCCAAATTCCTCAAGGTAAGCAAAGAAAAACACTATTATTCCTCTTCTTGATTCTATCCTTTTTGTATTTATATTCTTATTTTCTGTCTTATTTTCTAACTACCTAGCTCTGCTAAATTAAACCAAATTATTTTAATATTTCTGGCAAATGGACAGCTCCCAGAATCTGCAGTCCCTTAGTCCAATTAGCAGTAAAATGAGTACGATTTTTAATTTTACTAAACAGCTGTAGGGAGATTCCAGTAGACCTGGCTCCAGGTCAGAACTGCTAGATGAATGCGCTCCAGTTCCAGGTACTTAACAGCTTCCCATCATCCTTGGTCCTAGAGCAGACACCTTGGCTGTGTCCCCATGAGCAAGGGTGCGCAGTTGCTGCAAGGAAAAAAAGCACTGGCACAAATTCATGCTACTGCATTTTGCCCCAGTGCACACCCCTGCATTTAGGGTTAGTACAGGGTAAAATGCTCCAGGTGGGGTAGGGGAGGCTGGGGCCAGCATCTGGGTTCCTGAGGGCCTCCTGGGGCTCTAGCAGTAGTGATCTGGGTGTGCGGAGCCTGGCCGGCAGCTAGAGCATGGCTCTGGCCAGCCAGGCTCCAGTTTGGGGCAGTGCATGCTGTCACCATGTGCACTGCCCCACTTTTTTGTGGCGCAAGTGTTTTTGGCACCAGGATCTCCTGGTGTCAAAAACCCCCCTGCTGCACTACAAATTAGCAGCACAGGGAACGCTTGCATGTGTGACGTGTGCAGTTTGCAGTGCTGCAGACAGATCTGTGGTGCCACACACTGCACATGCAAGCTTGTCTGGACATGACCCATGGGACTCCAAGTAAGGTTGCCTCATAATTAAGTTTTCATCAAAACTGAGATGTTCTGAATGAAATATTTAAGGCTAAGTGAATTGGTGCTGTTTGATACAAGTTTTTGCTGGAAAATTTATGACTCGCCCAAATTGTAAAGCTTCACTCCAGGTTGCAGTTAAGATTACTTGGGTGTTGTGTTTGTGTTCCTAACTTATTATGTGTGTGTCTCTTTTACACTTAACCTTACTTTTGAACTTACCATGCTTGCTCTTGGAATATTCAACTTAACTTTCTGTGATTCTATGTTAGATATTAGGAAAAACTTTCTCACTGGAACAGGTTACCCAAAGAGGTTTTGAAATCTCCATCCATGAAGGTTTTTAAGACCCATCTAGACAAAGCCTTGACTGGGATGAGATAGTTGGGGCTGGTCCTGTTTTGAGCAGGGGGTTGGGCTAGATGTGACCTCCTGAGGTCCATTCAACCCTCATTTTCTATGATTCTATGAACTGTAATATATTCTACCCTAAATTGCTATATGCTCGCTCACCTTACCTCTTTTGTAATATTATAAATAATACAGTGGGCTACAAACTGATATTTTGTACATTTAACTGACTTTGTGGTCTGTTGCAGACAGGATTGTGAATACTGGCACGTGTATTTATATACTTTTGATCACAACTTAGTATGTGCACATACCTACTAACATTCCAGGGTTTCTTTTTGACAAGAATGAGGTTTTCTAAAGGATAATGATGTTGATCAGGTCTCCCTAGGACCATCCTTAGGTTGATCTGTCCCACGGTTTCTGAAGGTCAGGTTGAGACTATATAAAAGACATTGCATGTTAAGGATCAGATGCTACTAAGAAGTTGAGCAGGAAGCTTGAATCTGAATTTGTTAGAAGCCTTGGGTTTGAACCTGCCCCAGTGTTACCATCCTAAAGATTTATTTTCCAGTTATATTTGGGTATACCTGAGCTATCAGGAGAACAACTAAATTCTCAATATTTCCATTTTGTGAACCTAAAATTTATAAAACAAAACAAACCTCTAGTTCTGATCAGTAAAGTTGTCAACTCAAGACCTGATCTGGTTTCAAGCCTAAGCCTCATTCTGAATCTAGTCCAGGCCTGAATATGAATAGTACTTCCTAGTCTACTTATAGTTTATTAATTTACAAAGAAAATTTAATAGTCACCTGCTTTTGCTGGACTGCTTGTTTCAAATGAGCAGAAACTAAACATTAGGCCAAAACCAAATGTTTGTACCTTTTGGTACAATTTAACTTGTTAGTTGCATAAAATTTTACCACCTGGTTGCTATTAGGGGGCCTAAATAAAATTACTTTCTTGTTCTCAGTCCAGTTAACTAGAGCCCATGTCACAAACCCCTCCACTTACCTTGGTACTAACTGGTCCCATAGTTGAAAATCTTGTTTCTTATCCTCTCCACAGAATAGACCATGGGAAATGAATTATTTTCTTGCCTCCGAAGACGGTTTCTCCAGACCCAGATTGAGACAATAGCAGGGTAGCATGAGAGAAACTTGTTTCCCTGCTGTTATATTGTATTGGTCCTATAATGATACAGAAGTTCCTCCTTCAGGGCTGCTAGGCTGGTACCTTCACCATGAAAAATTCACTTAAAAATAGAAAATAAAGATCCTTCAAGGTACACTTTCCATTGGAAACTGATGTTTCTCTTTCAGGGCTGTCGGGAGTTCTGTTAACCAGGTTACCATTGCCAATTATCAATGGCTTTTATTCTGCATTCTGCTGCTCATTAACATATGTCATATTTGGGACCTCACGCCATATCTCCATTGGTAAGTTTTACTCTGTACTACAACTTGGGTCTACAGGTCATATGGGGTCACTCACAGTGTCCTGTGGAAATGCAGGAGGTCATTATACCTGTCTTTGTCCATTCACCTATCTAATCACATTTGGCAGCGTGATTTGTGAGTGAGCATCTTGATTCCTAGTCCCTTGCGTCTCAGTTCTGTAACGGACTTGCTGCATGAACTTGGATGCTTGTCGGCTTCCCTATACACCTGCAGAAGAGAGAAAGGATTCCACATAGTTTCTTGCATGGGCTTCCCTTGTTACGAATAGGAGCCCAGAGAGAGTCAAAGTACCTTGGAAGAGTAAGCTGCACACACTCTTGGGCTAGCACCAAACAATCTCCTCCATTACCTTTCCACAACTCAGAGCATGGCTGTAAATCACAGCTTGGCTCCTGGGGCTAGGTAGAAACTTGCTGCAACTGAGCTCCTGACAGTTCACTTTCCCTAACTATGTACGGTGTACTGTATGCACACTGTGCACACCTACACACACACACACGCATAAAAAAAAAAGAAACAGAAAGATCGACAAAGAAATGCACCCCGGAGATAAATAAATAGTCCTGGTAAATGTTTTTGGCAATAGCCCTAGTCCTATACCTACTTCTTTGTTTTGCTTTCCTTTAAGACATTTCATTGGAAAAGACAAGACCTTTTTCTCTTTTGTGTATTGATTACAGGTTCTCTTCTTACAGTTAGTACTGCACTTAGCCAATAAAAAAGATAGAAACTAACTAGTAAACACTGTTACTTCTCCATTTGTGGGATTTTCCTCATGTCAGTATATTTAAAACTGCTTTCTAGCCCAGCAGTTGGCAACATTTTTAGGCAGAGTGCCAAAAACACCTGCAAACTTGACTTGTAAAATGTTGGTGTGCCAGGAGCAGCCCCAGCTCTTTCCCCACCATCTGTCCTGAGGTGCATGTGCCAAGCAAAATGCCTTTGCATGCCACACTCTGGCACCCATGCCAGGGATTGCCTACCTCTGTTCTAACCTTTGCATTAATTATTTCTCAGTTACATGATTCTGAAACTAGGCCTTGTGAAACACATACCTGCAAAATATTCTGGGCATTCACTAGGAAGCCTCTATCATCAGTAGGAGACAGAAATCCTGAACCAGCAGGTTGTCTCCACCAGAATCAGAAGGAAGTCCTGGAGAGTCCACGCTCCAGAGGCTGAACCTACGTTTGTAGGGTAGTTAAGATATCTTGCTACAGCTCCAGAGGTGTGAGTGTGAGCACCACTCTGGACTTGTGCCAGAGGCCACTTCCAATTGACCTAACTATAAATGGATGCCTAATCATTTAGGCTGGGGAGTCAGTGATGGCCAACTTTTAGTTGTTTAATGGTATTACAGGCAGATATTAAAATGTGCACTTATGGGGATGAGTCTAGTGCACCGATTGATGATGAGAGAAGGAACCATGGACTTGTGACTCAGACACTCATCTTGGTTGCAGGAATCATATGTCTCTTCTTCTCTGCTTCTGTTGGTCCCAGGCTCATTCAGCATCCTGAATGCAATGGTGGCAGACATTGTGAAGACTCTGAACTTCAGCCTGTCACTTTCGCCTAATCATAGTTTTGCCAATTTCTCAGATGAGAATTATATAAGGAGTTACCTGGATGCCTTAAATCTTACTGCATCGACAACCTTTTTGACTGGGATCATTCAGGTAAAAGTGGGATGTGTCTTTGAATACATTTGAATATTTTTGTACTGCTTGGAATATGAGGGTGTCTCTCTTTTCTCCCTTGATTTCTGACCAAGGTCTATGATATGTTCAAAGCACCTGTATCCCATGACTCTCATAGTCATGATATGTCCAAATCCTGGAATCTCTTCCTCCATGATATTTCCTGTATCATTTTTTTCTTTCTGTCAGTACAACAAGAACTTCTGTTTAAACCTTTCTATCCGTTCTTGACTACTGCAGGCATCTCCTGTCTGACATCTCAAAATCCTTCCTCTCTAGTCCACTCAAAACACAACTGCTAAAACTTCCCCTTTGCAAACTGTTGCTCTCATCATGTCTCTTTTACACACGCACTCCCATCTTACACTCTCCACTGGCTCTCCATTTTCTGGTGCATCAATCTCAGCATTTTGACCTCACCTTTAAGATTATTTATAGCTCACTGATCCTGATTTATTCAGCCTTGGATCTTGCTAGGGATATCAGATAGCCTGGTAATTGGTCAGTGGATTTTCATACTTTGAAATGTGTGGGTCACTTGTACATTTTAACCTTAATTCTGCATTTCAACTTTTTGATATTTGTATTTTATTTTATTTTTTCCAACTACAGCGTTATTATAAGAATTTACTTTTATACTTCCTGACTTCTGTACTCAATTTTAATCTGTTAAATCCACGTTTTTACTCTAGGAGTTATTCCTAATCCATCTGATAGAACATGGGGCTCAGAGAATTTCCTTTTCCTATTCTCTAGTGATGCGCCTTTATCTAACTAAATCAGAGATGCATAAGCTTTTGTAAGCAGGAGCTCATTTCATCAGCTGTTTTTGCTCAGAAAAACTTATGCATCTTGATTCAGTTAGTCTATAAAATGCATCTTCACCCTGACTTCTGCCTGACTTCAGACTAACATGAGTAACTAGCTCTATCTCACGTCTGTCTAGTTATATATGCATATACAAAGGGGGATACAAATGGCTACTGTTCTGATTTGGTAGTATTTTAGACTTATCGTGCAAAAAAGATGTAGGAGATACAATGACTACACGTGACAAAAGGCTTGCTTAGGAACACACACTTTTTTTTTTGTGCTACCAGCTTCTTATTCCTGTCCTGCCTTCCTTTCAGTTGCTTTTAGGATGCTTTTGCTTGGGCTTTGTCACAACCTATCTGCCAAAGACCCTCATTGATGCTTACCTCACTGCAGCAGCACTGCATGTCATTGTATCCCAGTTCACCTTCATTTTTGGGATTGTGATTGACTTCCACGTGGGACCCTTGGCCATTTTCTATGTGAGTAAACCCAATTTTGGCTCAAAGAAATGTTTGCATCTTGGAGGGAGAAGGTAGAAATGGCTTCAGAAATTAAGATCATTTCAGTGCGAGTCAGTTGCTAAGGGAAATCTATGCAAATCTCAATTTATGTGCTGTACAGGTCATGTAGGTTTTTTGGATGGTAAAAGGATAGAGGGAATACGGTATATATGGAGTATCCATATAGAATTATAGAAAATGGGGCTGGAAAGTACATCAGGAGGTAATCTAGTTTCCCCCAAGCCCGCACTCTAGACAGGATCTCCCCTGTTGAAGCCAACTCATCCAAGTGTATTTCTAACCTGCACTTATGGAATCTCCAGCCTTGGAAGTTTTGAACTGGTCTAGATAATCTGTTCTCATGTTTAGTCACCCTCATAGGTAGGAAGCTCTTTCTGATAGCCAGTCTAAATTTCCCCTTTTTACTAAGACTGTAGAGATATTGAGAAAATATATTTTGCTTTGTTTTTACCATCTGTTTCCCTCTCTTCACTAAAGATACTTAATTCTGTATCAGGTGGGCCTATCAGTTCAAATACAAGAGCATCCATTTATCATTCTGTTGGAACATGCAAATGTCTGTAATAGCCCTTGCTGATCCTCTCTATACCATTTCCCTTTCAGAATCTGTTGTATTACAGTATGGCACTGCCAAAGGCAAATTCCACCAGTATATTGATTTTTTTGGTCTGCCTAGTCATGCTACGGGTCAGCAAATGTATCAAGATAACTTATAAGCATAATCCTATTGAATTTCCTATGGAACTTCTCATGGTAAGTGTTTTCCACACCTCCGTTGTCATGCTTAAAATGAGTATATAGAGCAGCAGAAACTTACTGTATGAGAAACAACTTAATCTTGTGGTTTGAACATGGTGGTCTGAGTGCAATGTTGTGACACAGGAACTTCAGAGTTTCGAAATTAGCTGTTTCACTGATTTGCAGGTGATTTGCTAGGTTTCTGTCTCAGTCTTGCTCCTTGTTACATGAAAATCAGACCACCAAGGTCAGTGGGGGCAGGGGGGGGAGGTTCATGGGTGTGGGTGGGTGAGAGGTGGCAGGGGGATGTGAGAGGGTTTGGGGAGTGGCAGGGGGGATGTCCCCGGGGCTGCAGGGGGTATGGACCCAGCCCAGCCCCGTGCAGCTCGCTAGTCTGGCTTTGCACCAGAGCGGGTCGCAGGGCTCCAGGAGAGATGCACAGGACCCATGCCTCCCGGAGCCATGTGACCTGCTCTGGTGCAAAGCCGGACTAGCGAGTCACACAGGGATGGCTCAGGTCCCGCTGCACGCAACGCCCTGCCCCGCAGGCACAGCAGGACACAGGCAGGACCCGGCACAGCATGCGGAGACCGTGTGCCACGCCCAGCTAGGTCCTGCCAGCCCTGGGGCCCCTCTGCCACCGGGCCGGGCCCTTAGCAGCAGGACCCAGCATGGCATGCGGGGACCATGTGCCGGGCCCAGAGGGGTCCTGCCAGCCCTGGGGCTGCTCCTGCCGCCCAGCCGGGCCAGGACCATGGCAGCAGGACTTGGTGCGGTGCGCGGAGACCGCGTGCTGCACCCAGATGGGTCCTGCTAGCCCTGGGGCTACTCCTGCTGCCCGGCCCGGCCAGGCCGGCAGGACCTAGCTGGGTGTGGTGTGCGGTCCCCGCGCACCACGCCAGGTCCTGCTGCCATGTTCCTGGCCCGGCCGGGTGGCAGAGGGGCCCCAAGGGCAACAGCACCTGGCTGGGCTCAGCACACAGTCCCCATGTGCTGCGCCGGGTCCTGCCACCATGACCCGGCCCAGCCGGGTGGCAGAGAGGCCCCGAACCGGCTGGGCCCAGCACACGGTCCCTGCATCCTGCTCTGGGTCCTGTCATCATGGCCTGGCCCTGAGCTGCTGGCCAGGGCAGCTTTTTGTACGGATGGGGCCAGGACAGGGCAGCTTTGTATACTGCTGGGGACAGCACAGGTGCTGGTCCCAGGCTCTAACTCCCCCCGGCTGCAGATCTCAAAGGAGCCAGGCAGGGTTATTTTGTCCCAAGTGGCACAATTTGCTCCACAACAAAGTGCAGGTCTGAGCACGTGTGCTGAGGCAAAAAGCCCCAGCTCAAATTTGCACTGCTTCCTATTTTTAAGCTGCTGCAAGTGCACGTATTTGCATGTGTGGACACACCCTGTGAGTCCAACAGAGACTTCAGCAAAATTAAAGGCCATTTGGTGCCCTCTATGTAATATGGAGCATTTGAACCATTGGAAACCCATTATTGGGGATTGTAAATGGGGATCCATCCTGCTTTCTAAATAATTTAACAACTGTGGAAAGAAAATCTTCAGTCCTTTGTTCAGAATTTGTCAAGTAAAAATAAACTAGGTCGGAATTAGAAATGCATTTTATTGCTGTAATAGGGCACCTTTGATATAACTACATTACGATCATTGTCACCTGCAAAAGGCTCAGAGGGCCAGAAATAAAAAATCTTACTTAAAAGGATGTTTCAAATTTGATTTAAAGGCACTCTTACATTGGAATATAGCTCCTGTGGTTCTTTCTGCAGAATATCAAAGAGTTTCTAGTTACGATAGAATTAAAAAAAACAAACCCAACTTTTTCATGGCATATTTTGTAGGGAAGATTCCATAACATGCATGAAGAAACAGTTCCTGCCCCCCCCCAAAAAATTTACAATCAATGTCATAATTTTCTTTTTTTATTTCTCAGATTGTCACAATCGCCATCATCTCTAATTATATTCCTCTCCGTGCTGAATCCAGTAAAGTTGTAGCCAAAATGGTTCCACTCAGGTTAGTAATCTCCAGCTATGAATTTTATTATAATGTTGAGAGAGAGAGAACTTTCACTCCCTCCTGAAATCTAACTCAGACAGATTTTATACTGGTGAAATAGAAGCAAAGGCTCCTTTATCCCAACAAGCACAGGCCTATGCATAGCCCCGCCAGAGACAAAATTAGGTCAAATCCATTGTTTAAACTAATAAGGGCAAAAGTAAACAAGAGTATACAAGAAAAAGTAAATTCAGTTTCTAAAATTTGCTTTAGTGATATCTGGGTTTATTTTTAATACAGGGAAGGAAATTAGGGTTTTTTAATAAAGGCACCTATTTTTCCCTGCCAATATTGAAAAGCCCAAATAATAAATAAAAGATATGAAACTGTGCTTTGTTACTAAAAGCACCATGAGTAATTTGGACATTAAAATAAATAAATAGGAGCAGTAAGCACGAGAATTGTTGGGACAAATCTTTGTCCCTACTGTTGAACAACAGGAAAAACATTTTAGCTGGACCTGGCCTCCAGCATATGTCCTCTGATTATACAATGTTTTACTGATGCTTATGTTCAAAAGTCCTCCCACCATGGAACAATTTAATTTGTTTTAAAGTGAAGTCAGTGAAAAAGGTAGATGGAACAACACTTTTCAGTCCTTTATGTGGCTAGAACAAGGTTCTTGGATGTGTTCTTTTATTTTTCTGAACTTCCCCTGCTCAGCCTCCATACAATGAATAGTGAATGAGGCTTTCTTTTCAGTGAAGTTAAAGTATTTTCAAACCTTAATAGTTTAAGACCCATAATATCCTTGCAATGTATATATTAAGTATCTTGATTCTATACCTGTTAAAACTGGGGTATAGAGATATTGAAAATTAGCAGTGAAAACCAGATGGAAGGTCCAGGATCCATCCTGTCCTGGCAAAGGAAAATGTCTGTGGGAGGTGGGATTTGGGGGATATACTTACTGCTGTTGCAAATAGCAACAGCCTGTGCTGTCAAAGACAGTTAAGGGAGTTTGGATATACCACAAGCCAATAACTATCTCATACATCCCATGTGATATGAAGTGTCATTGTGTGCATTGGTCAGGCCTCTGCCGAGTGCATAAGGTAATGCTTAGCATCTTGCCCAGCTGTTGTACATGTGCTGCTTGGGAAGAGGTGAGCTGTAAGCATTTTGATCCCTCCCTTACCTAACATTTTAAAGACCATACCGTACCACACCATTTACTGAATCACATTGCTGTTCACACATGTCAAAGATAGCGGTGTCCAATTCTGTAGCATTTAGTGCCTCTCCTATGGGGTATTGTATGTCTTCAGTTTTGGTCATGGGCATAAGCATATTGCACAGAAGGAGACTAAAACTACCAGTTCTCTGCTGTTCCAGGTTTCTGCCGCCTACGCTGCCAGACTTATCCAATTTGAACAGGATTGTATTCCATTCATTCTCCCTGGCTATTGTGAGCTACTTCCTTCTTGTTTTTGTGGGAAAGAGGTATGCTTGTATTCACAATTACAACATCTCCAGCAACCAGGTAAGACCAGAGCCCCCACATACTTCCTAAACCAGCCAAACTTATCCAAGTCACTAGATATCTGAGAGTGTGGTAGGAAGAGCAGAGCAAAAACTTAGACTAGTGCTCTTACAGCAATTTGGCTGTCTTTCTCATGGGAGGAAGAGCAATGTAATCCTGGCTATCTGAAGCAAGACAGGAGATGAGGGGGTAACACAATAAGCAACCTTCCTGAAACCAATCATACGTTCATAGAGATGTTTTGCAACTGAACAGAGATAAATTGGGGAGTGTGGGGAGGGAGAAGCTGAGCTAAAATATCTGTTGCTTCTATAATACGGTAACTCTATATTTCTACTTGTGGGATGTACCTCTTACTGGTGCCAGCAAAGCTGAGGACCTGCATGGAGCACTGTGAGCACTGGGACTGTACAGTCATTAAAACATTAGCTGAGGTTATAAAAGAGCTAAGCAGCCCAGATTCCTTCCTTTCTAGATCTACCCATGGGATTTTTTCTGTCCAGAGGGGTGCTTTCAAAGGCTTTAGACCTAAACTTCCTTTAGGAAGTACTAAATGACGGCGCAGTAACAATGGCACCATAGGAGCAGTGGGAGGTAGTTTGCACTGTTTGATATTTAGTTTGTTAGGAAGATTTGAGGCCCTTTTCAGCCAGAGCTAAGGCAGTTAGGAAGTCAGGATAACATCTTGCATAGCCTTTGTGGAGGAATATGAAGGGAAGCCCCTTTCCAGATTATATTTATGTGGGCATATTAGACTGCACTGAGACATGTTACTCACTAGCTAGGATGTTATTAGTTCAGTGACTTAGAGTTCATTCTCAAATGACTTGTTTAAAGAAGGAATTGATGTTGTTGGGGGCCATATGGTCCTGTTGTAGCATCAGCTGCAAACATCTGGTGCTATGAAAGGGAGCTTGTGTAGCCATAGCAGGCATTGCTTTCCAGGAGGTTCCCTATGTGTAGCAGCACAGGCAGACATCCAGCAATTGGGAATGTGCAGAAGTTTAATTCTCAGAACGCTTCTGCTCTGATAAGTAGCCAGTTTGGGGGTTGCATGTCATTTGTTTGTTTTTTATTTTACAGGAGCTGTTAGCTGTGGGGCTAGCCAATGTCCTTAGTTCATTTTTCAAGAGCTTTACAGTGAGCTCTGCTCTTTCTGGGACTGTCATTCAGGAGAAAACAGGTGGGAAAACACAGGTAAGTTGATCTAGTTTTGTGAGGTGCAACACCCCATCATGAGGTCAGGCTTCCAAAAACTTGTCTAGATTGCTATGATTTCATCAGGGCTTGCTTTTCATTCAGACACTTTACAAACTTCTGTTCACAGAAAAATATTTTTCACTTCACAGAGAGCTCCATGAGTTAAACTGACCCAGCCTCCCAGCTCCAGTGCCGTCTGCATGGTGGAAGAGGGGAAAAGAGAGGGGTGTGGAGGGAGCTCAGGCTGGCGTTTGCCCAGCCTGTGCTGGAGTGAGGGTGGGTGCCCCAATCAGACAGAAGTTAATGAAGACACTTTCACATGAGGGTTAATTTGTCATGCAATCGGGCACTTTTAAAGCACTCTGCAGCCATGCACTTTTGTCAGGGCATGGTTGTAGAGTGCTTTCAAGGGGCTGATCATGCAACGAATGTAACTTCTGTCCCCATGCTGCTTTTGTGGTCCTTTGTGTACAGTGAACAAGATACAGGTCATGAAGAAGGAATAGTATGTGATTGTGTAATAAAAGATTACAAGCTAGATTTATTTCTTGGCCTCTTGAGGGCTCAGATCAAGTGTAGTCCTATGCTTACCTGGCAGGGGAAATACCATGATCACTATGGTGGGTTCCTAGTTACACCCGGGGAAGACCACTCTGCTGGCATGGGATAGTACCCGCATAGGTAATGCATAGTTAACCTTGGCTTTATGCCCACTTTATGGAAATGGGAGACTCCTCCCTAGCTTGCTCCTTGGGGCCATATAGCTGGGGGCAAATGAAACTCAGGGGCATCCGAACCCCAAGCTTCCAGGCTTGGGCCTGCAAGTAGGATACCTGCCAAAGGTTTTGGGAACATCTGAAGCCCCAGATGGGGGTGGACTGACTCACAGATTTGGAATTTGTTTTGGCTAATTGGGTTTGGAATACAGAAAATTTAAATTTAAAAAAAAACATTTCAATTAGGTGCCTGCTCAGAGGTGTTACAGTGCTGAAGTATTAGGCTCCTTTCTGCAGAGGATAATTCAGTTTGACCAGATTAGGTGCTTACACTTCCTGTACAATCCGTGGACAGACTTCAGAGGTGCCAAAGAGCAATTAGATTTTGGCATCCCACAGGGCATCTAAAGATAGCCAGTAGGAAAAGTCAGTGTACCTGAATTCCCACCCTTCTCAGGAATGTAGGCACCTCCCTTCACTTGTGATTCACAATGCCTAGTCTCATTTCTGAGGATAGCCACCTAATGGTTTCTGATAGGTGTGTCTGATGGTAAGGATACTCACCTTTTGTTTCATTGCCACCCAAGATGTTAATTATGTTGTAATCTCTCCATGTTTTCAGCCTGCAGGAGAGCTAAGGCTTTTTCTATCGCTGTTTTTACAGAGACTGGCTCTAAGCATTGCACCAGCTCTGGTTTCCCAGTTATAAGATCCTTATGGTCTCAGGACTATTACATCCATAAGACCTGCTAGACTCCCAGACTTGGCATATATTCACTGAGTAGCTGAGTACCAGAATTTTGGGAATAATTAGTCAGAAGTAAAGCCCTATAGTTAGTCAGTCAATCTGACACAGCCAACTTCAGAATAAAGTATGACCCAACCTTTTTAGTTCCTCAAAGCAATTATACCAACTGCACCTCACCAGTGGAGAGATGTTTTGCCAGGGTAATTTTGATTATCTGCTCCCAGTGGTGGCCAAACTCTTACAGGTATTGAGATATGCCTTCAGACTGCCCATGTTTTGGCCAAGACAGGATTCAAACTATTTGAGGAAACTCCTTATTATCTGTCCATTTTCCACCTGGGATAGCTCACAGAAGCATTAAAACCTGCAGTTTTGGAGGGACTATGTAAGAACTGTCTCTCACCTAAGTGTGGAAACCTGCATTCCTTTAATGCCTCAGGAAGAGGCACTGCAGGCAGCTACACAACCTGAGACTTTGGGAATTCATTTCTGAAATACAATATTTCTAATACATTTCTAATACAATATTTGTGTTCAGCTTGCAGCACTGATTGGAGCATCCATAATGCTGGTGTTAGTGCAGAAACTAGGATACTTTTTCCAGGCTCTGCCCAATGTAAGTAAGCATCAAATAGAATGAAAGTACGTTGTTACCATGACTAAGAATAAGAAAGGATCTTCAGGGATGAGTCATGATTAAGCTACAGTGAAATGTTTCTAGGGACTGGATCAAATCAAAACTATAGGTTCAGACTCCCCTATTTCTGGGAAGGCTCAAACTCCAGGTAAAATATGTTGCATCTCACTCAGCTCTACCAGTTTAGTGTGAAAAGTCGGGAGATGGGTACTTCTGCCTGCTCGCATAGTCCTTTCACCAGGCAGCAGCACCCAACAGTTTTTCATCAGCCTAAACATACCCAACGGTTCTTTCCATGAATGGTCTCGCATTCTCTTGTAGTGTGTGCACTGCTCCAGCCACTTGTTGCAGTAACTCCCGCAATTGCCTGGTAGGCAGCATCAAAACACCCATCGCAGCAAGTGGAGATTGAGGTAGGAGGACTGAGGACCACTGCTTTCTCTGGGTCCCAGACAATGGTCCTGAACAGCTGTGAGAATAACTCCACAGTCTAATCTCCTTTCATAGCTCCGCAGAACCCCCTGGACCACTTCCTACCTCAGTCTCTCAGGAAGTCTTCACCTCTGCCCCTATTTTGGGATTTTGGCTTCCACTTGCCGTTCACGACTGCAGTCCCTCTGCCACCTGGTCCTTACCACTGCAGGCCATCTGTCAAGTGGAGCCATGCACTACAGTCCTTACTGCCACAGGCCCTCTGCAGATTCTGGTTCCCCCAGCTCAGCAGTCTCTTCATGGGCAACGCCTTTTCTCCTGCTGGCGGCTGTGCTCCAGTGCTCAGCCTCATTACTCTTCCTCAGCTTGAATTAACTTCCCTTTTTCAGCTCACACCCTTCTACAGTTCTGAGGAGACACAGTCAGAAAGGAACTGGCTACGCAATTTCAAACGGTCCTCTACCAAACCAGCAATGCTGCTTTTTTTTTTTTTTTTGCACCTTTCTGATAAAGTAGGGCGGTATACTACCTTTAGAAAGATCTTAAGTTCCTTGGTTAAAAAATGAATGAAACTTCATACCCAGAATCCATCATTTTTAAAGGATGTTTCACTTTGCATCGCAGTTATGTATCTGCAGTAGTGTAACCAGGACACAAGCCCTGAGCACTGACTATGGATGGGAGTGTCAGAATTGGGGCAGGCTGATGTGCTCCATTTGGCCTCATCCAGAGGCTGTTCGCTCCAGCCAGAGGCAGGATTCCCTTCTCACCTACCTCCTGTACCCTGCTACATCGCCAATAGCTACCGTGGTAGCCCTCACACAGCCACTGCCAAATTGAGGCTTTTATAGCAATGGTCTACATCCAGGTCATTGCAGAAATATCTGTGCCTCTGCATATCTGCAAACTTGTACACACAACCTCCTGTGGAGCTGTAGGCATCTGTGAGCTACATCCATACGCAAATAAGTGTTTGCAGGATTGGTGCTTTAGATGAGGCTGAGATGCAAAAAAAAAAAGAAAGAAACAAAGAAAGAAAGAAACAAAGAAACAAAACCCTCCAGATGGAAATTGGGGATACAAGCTTGGACTTTGAGACTTATTCCAAAACCATAAGGTTGCAAACATTGTCTCCTGCGGACCTTACGTTGCCATGCGGAACTATAATTACATTTTATCAATTATATATTCTTTGGGGTGAACCATTTTTTTTCTTTCTTTCCCCTAATCTTTCCTGTAGATCTTTTTATTCTTTTGAAGGTTTTAAATAGGGGACATGGGACTGAGCATTACTTCCATTTGTCATCTGGGCTCTTTATGAGATAGGGAGCATACTCTTCCTCAGAGCTACTTGACAAAGTGGATGTTACCCACCCACTTCCTATTCACTTATCTACAAAGGAAAGAAAAATGATGTCAAATAGCTTCCCCTATCTAGTTGTGAGCTGCTGGAGCTAACTGAAACCACTCTTTGAAATAGCAGTATGTACTTCAGTAATGCAGAAACACAGGGATATTTGCAATGATTCACTGAAGAATACTGTAGAGGAATTTAACACACAGTAAGATCCAATTATACTGGCAGAAGCTGTTATGTAATTAGACAAGAGACCATACACAAATTTAATGTGGGTTTAAAAATGAGATGAAGTTTTAGTCATATGTATCCATGGCAATTATTGGAATGTGGATATTTCAAGGCCTTAATTTAGCAGCTGATCTAGCCACTGTCTGTGTCTTCATAACTTGGCATGGTCAGAGTTCCACAAAGAATTAATAGGAGAATAAATGCTATTTTTCTTTGACTTGTATAGGCTGTCCTAGCTGCTATTGTAATGGTCAACATGTTTCCATTTCTTGAAAAATTTCTGGACATCCCCACCCTGTGGAGGCAAGATAAGTATCATTTAGTAAGTGTTGAAAGACTAGCCCTGTGATTAGAGGGAGCTTTAAGGAAGAAACAAACCTTTTGGGGAGGCAAAGGGGGAAAACATAACAATGCAGGTGCTCTTGGAAAAATGGCCATTTAGCAAAAACCTGGGGGGAATTCACTGAAAGAGAAATGGCTGCTGGATGCATTGAAGCAGTTCTACAAATCTGTTTGCAGCTACTTCAGCATTGAGAGAGATTGTTATTGCTGATGCCCTCAGAGCATTACAGGAGGCATTTGTTCAGGAGCTTTATGATTGACTGGAGGCTGAAGGAAACAGCTTCTCCTAGAAATAGGCCATGCACAACTACATATGAAAAATGTACCTTATTTTTTTTTAATCATGCAAATGTTAGAAACCAACAACATGCTCTCAAGAAAAGCTTGAAGTAAGCAAATGCTGAATGCTCAGATGTGATCTTGTTCATTATTAGATAAATACCCAAACAATAAGTAGATGCACTCTTTTTGAGTTCTGTATATTAAAAGGAAGGAAATTAAACTGAGGAGTTGATTTTTCAGAACTGAGATCCTCTATTTTCACTGAGGTCAGACAGCGCTGTGTTTTTGATAGGAGGGACAAGGGAAGCCACTGTTTGTAGCAGCCTGCATATACATTTATATGATGAAATGTGGGTAATCTATTCCATATAAAAGCTTGTAGCTGGAAACAATGCTTTCTAATAGTCTATGAACTTGCAACACCAACTCACAGGCTCATTGAGTCTGTGGGCTGTGGTAGCTCATCTGAACAGGTTGCCAACTCTAATATGGAAGAAATACGTCTCTAATAAGGAAGAGGCTGTTGATCTCTGCTGATATTACCTTTGACTGTTGGAAAAATACAGCCAGCAAGAGTGGTTGTACTTTCTTCAGTTGGCCATACCAGGAATACTTTTCATGTTACTCCACTAAAGGTTTTAGCATAAGACTTCTTTTTGAAAAGGCTCTTTGGGGCTGAATTGATGGAGCTCCAACTAAATTGGAAATTCTCAGCACCCTTGGTTATTCAGGCCTGCCTGTGATCATTTTCAGGCTAAAGCTGTTCCAAGAGTAAAGCAGAGACACTTCCCTTGTTACCATTTTTTACTCCTCTATCCTCCCGCTTAGTGATGATGTTGAGAATAGTTCAACCAAAAAGTTACCATGACCCTCCTAAAAGTTACAGTACCTCTACTCAAAGGAAGCCATCTCAAACACAGACATCAGAGCAGGAGGCAGCTGAATTACTGGTTTGACTGTGAGAGTGCTGTTGGCTGATATGGAGTAGATGTGTGCATTCTTTGTGTGTTCTACATTTTTGAGCTTTGTCATAACTAATATTATTGTTCCTGACTTTTGTTCAAAGGTCATTTGGATTGTGACTTTTGCTGCGGTTCTCTGTCTCGGTCTTGATATAGGCTTGGCCATCTCAATGGGGTTCACCTTCTTCATAATCACTGTGAGGTCACACAGGTACGGGTTCTTATGGCAGTACACTAAGTTTTCTTTAAGCTGATGTTTGGATGATACCGGTATGTTTTTGGATTTGTTAAACCTTCAGTCAAACTAACCTTGAGATCTGTCTAATGTCTTCCCATCAGTGCATGGACTGGGACCTTAACCTCATCCTAACCAAGCTGATGAGCTATGCATTTGAGTCTATGGGAAAATGTGTCATTTATTGAAATGTATTCTACATTGTGATAAGATCAGCCAGGAATGGCTGACCCGCCATATGACCTTAACCTCATCCTAACCAAGCTGATGAGCTATGCATTTGAGTCTATGGGAAAATGTGTCATTTATTGAAATGTATTCTACATTGTGATAAGATCAGCCAGGCCCCCCCCCCCCGCCATATGTCATAGAAGTCACAGAGAAGTAGGGCTGGAATGAACCTCCAGAGGTCATCTTGTCCAACCCCTGCCTGAGGCAGGATCATCCCTATCCAAACCATCCCGTACAACCATAATCTAAACTCTACATAAGACTACTCTCAACCCTGATGCAACATAGACCTAACTAATACCCTAACATGCCACAGGTAAAGCAGGGGACCCATGGTCTATAAAATGTTGTCAATATATGCTCAATAAGTCCTGGGTGGAGGGCCATGCCCCCATTACAGAGAAAAGCAAAAACCCCCACAGTCCATCCCAATCTGACCATGGGCTAAAATTCCTTCTTGACCCCAAACATAGCAATCAGTCTGATCCTGAATAGAGGGCAAGACCTTCTAGCCAGAAACCTCTGACTTTATTCCTAGCAGGAGAATTGGCACATCCCTGTTGAAGTCCCCAGCTTTAGCAGTAGCCAACACACAATGCCTCTGGGGAGGTTTAAAAACACCCTGCCACACATAGCAGAAGCAAGGGGGAGGGGTGGGAGCAACCAGCAGAGCCCCAAAGCATGGGAAATACTCATTGTAGAAAATAGGCATAGCTGAGGCAAAACCATCCCCGCCAGTGGCTGTCCAACCTCTTCCAACACCTCCAGTGATGGAGAGTCCACAATGTCCCTAGGCAATCTATTCCACTGCCTCATCATTTTCACAATGGAGAAGATTTTTTCAGTTTTCCAATCTAAATTTACTTTGCTGCAACTTCACCTTATTGGTCTACATCCTCTTCTCTGCAGCAAGAGAGAAAATAGATTCATAGATGTTAGGGTCGGAAGGGACCTCAATAGATCATCGAGTCCGACCCCCTGCATAAGCAGGAAAGAGCGCTGGGTCTAGATGACCCCAGCTAGATACTCATCTAACCTCCTCTTGAAGACCCCCAGGGTAGGGGAGAGCACCACCTCCCTTGGGAGCCCGTTCCAGACCCTGGCCACTCTAACTGTGAAGAAGTTCTTCCTAATGTCCAATCTAAATCTGCTCTCTGCTAGCTTGTGGCCATTATTTCTTGTAATGTGCTTTCCCTCTTCTTTATAGCAGCCCTTATGAATATTAGAAGACTGTTTTCATGTCTTCTCTTCAGTGCCTTTTCCACAAGCTGAACATGCCCAGCTCCTTCAGCCTCTCCTGATATACTTGCCTTCTAAGCCCTTGATCATTTTTGTTGTCCACCTCTGGACCTTCTCTAACTTCTCCACATTCTTTTTAAAATCTGGAGCCCAGAACTGCACACAGTGCTTCAGATGAGGCCTAACCAGTGCTGAGTAGAAAGGCACTATCACCTCCTGTGTCTTGCACCTAATGCTTCTCTTGATGCAGCCCAAAACTGCATTGGCTTTTTGTATGGCTGCATTATACTACAGACTCGTATCAAATCTGTGGTCTACCAAGACTCCCAAGTCCTTTTCCACAGAGCTGCCATCCAGCCAAGTGTCCCCCCATAAAGATTCCATAAAGAGAAGGTGGCAGTCCTGTGTCCTTATTTCAGAGAAGTTACCGAAATTCACTCAAGTCTCAGTCTGTTATCTTTTCATCAAACACATTTGCTGCCAGAGCAGATGACTAAAGACTGATAGTAAAGATATGTCTGCATCATGCCCTTGGTGCTGCCAGGAGCACCCACTCTTGAACATAACTCACCCCCCTGCTCCTGCTTGCTTATGTCAAAGTCAGAAATATGGCAGTAAAGCTGCTCCAAGTTCTCTCCTATGGCCATCTTCAAGCACTCTGGTAGCAGAAGTCTGAAGGGCAGCACCAGGGATGCTCCTAGATTGACTTTGTATTGCTGTGTTTCTGGGTTTGGTGCAAGTGAATGGAAGCCAGAGGCAGGATATGTTTGAGAGCAGGTGCTCCCAGCACTGCCAGAGATGCGATGTAGACAGCATAAAGGGCTCTTAGCTACTATCCTAAACAAAACAAAACACCATTATTTCTCTCACTGCCAAATACTTGAAGCTTATCTTGATATACCTGTTGAAGAGGTTACTTCCTGCCAGTGCATGTCCTGCCAGTGCATGTCAGAGTAGATTACACCTTATACAGACACAAACTAAGCCAGTGAGCATCCCAGTCCCTGAACACATGAGAACGCATGTGAATTGGTCTGAGGTGGCGTCTATGCGTGCCCTCTCCCGATCCCACCTGGATCGCCATGTGCGAGTTCTCTCTCGATCCCATCTGGGTCCCCATGTGCGAGCCGGGCCCGTCTTTGTGCACACAGGCTGTGGCTGGCAGCCCGGGTACACGGGGCTGGAGAAAAACCGCGGCGTGGTTTGGTACGCTCGAGCTAGAATCAATCACAGAGGCGTAATGGTTGATTGAAAAGATTATTTACTTACACCCAAGGTGGTCGCGGTGTAGGCTGGTCAGCTTTCCAGGCACAGCTCCGCTTGAGTTCTTGGTGGAGGACTCTAATAAACTCGGTTCCTTGACCCCGGAGTGATTCAGGCTCCGCAGGTTCAAGAATTCGTTCCTACAGAGCAGCTGTATCTCCGTGAGTGTTACTCGGTTCCCAGGTCCCCCGGAGCTGTTAAGACTCTGTGGGTTCGACAAATTAAACCTCTGTTGCCCTCTTAAGGAAAAAGCTGGGTTCGTAGGGATCAGCAGCGCTTAGAAATCCTCACACACCTTTCCCAAACTCCATGTGCTTTCTCTCTCTCCGACTTGGGCGGAAACTACCCAAGCCTTTTGTACGGCTAGCAAGCCAATAGCTAGCCGCCACGTATGCCTACATTTAGAACCGGCCAATAATGTGGCACGAATCTAAATACAAATGGCAGGAACTCCTTTGCATCGTGCATCACTATAATGCAAAAGAAATGCACTATGCAAAGAAAGCTACAGAACTGGCGGGAAAAGCTCCTGCACGTGGGTTGTCCGTTACAACAGAACACTCCACCATGCAAAAGAGCTGCAATTTGGCGGGAACATGATTTAGCGATGCCGAAGCGCACACAAACAAGAAAAACCACAACTTTGGGTTGTGACAGCGTCTAAGTCACTCCCTTGGAATGTTTCACTTCTGCAAATATTTCAAGTTGCTTCTTAACACTTGCTTTACACTTCCATACAGCATTGCTCTCCTGAGCTAGACTTGAAATGCCATGAACACTTTGGAAAAGCAATTCTGCAATCATATTTCAGTTAAGCATCTTCTTCATCCGTTTCACCTTACAGGTCTGTTACTGCATATACATTTACCACAAGTGAGTATTTGTACTGATGGCACTCAAAAGAACAAGCAAGTCCCCGGTAAATGGATTTTGAGTAGAATGTTACTACAAATTCATGCTTTCCACACTCCAGATCCTCCTCCACTTCTTTAGGGGCTATGCTGAATAATGAGGATGTTTTGTGGGGAAAAGATGTTTCCTTGCCTACCTTTTATATGGAGTTTCCATGGCTTGGCACAGAGAATTCAAGAGAGTTGGGGGTACAGATGCATCCAAAGGGTGTGGATATGTACAGATCATTTTCACAAAGAACTATGGCTAAAACAATGTAATAGTAATGTAATGTCCCTGAACTCCAGGGACAAAAATGTTGAGAGCTATTATTTTTTCCCTTTTCTCTTTAAAAGCCTAATAAACATCTGGTTTCAGAATGAAGATGATGATGCTGGGCCAGGTTCAACACATGGATATTTATAGAAGTTTATCTGACTACAAAGCAGTAAGAGAAAAAAATGACATGCCACCCCCTCCTCTAATCTTTGTTACATGCACATTAATGTCCATGGGTCACCCATCACGTTCAGTTCATTGTAAGATTTGAAAATCTGTACAGATAATTCAATATCTGCAGTAGGGAACAATGACAGAATCATAAAAGAACAGGGTTGGAAGGGACCTGAGGAGGTTATCTAGTCCAGCCACTTCCTCAAGGCAGGATTGTCTCTGACTGAGCCATCTCAGCCAAATGTCTGTCTACTCTGCTCTTACAAATGTCCAAGGGTGGAGATTTCACAACCTCTCTGGGTAGCCTCACAGTGCAGGAGTTCTTCCTAAATTACCCTTGCTGCAAGGATCATTGTTCCTTGTCCTGTCCCTTGTGGCCACAATGAATAGTCTATCTCCACCACAGATAATAGCAAGGCCCTTTCCACATTAGTATGCCCCTACTAGTATACTGCAAAGATGGGAACATTTTAGAAAAATGCTAGCGTAGACAAATAGGAGACAGTGACTCTTGAAAGCAATTTGGCTTGTCTGTGTTCTAGTAGCTAAACCATTTTCAGCTATAGTAAGAGGAGACCCATTTGGTATGCCTACACTGCAGACTGCTTTGTGCCAGGGTAAATTATCGTTATTGAGCTCCATGGCTAGATTGCTGCTAGTACCCAAGGCGATAAGCTTAAAGTGTGTATGGATATCTCTACAGACAGCGTAAACATAATTGTCAGAGTCAAGTGAATAATTGTACTTACATGTGGACAGCCCTCAGCGGCTTGGGTTTTGTCTTGCAGGCAGTGGAGATTGAAGGTGTTAAAATCTTCCAGTGCTGCTCCTCCATCTCGTTTGCAAATATGAAACACTTCAAAGAATACTTGTTACGTAAGGTAAATGCCATTTTTTCCTGTCATCACCCGCTTCTGAACTGCCGTTCTGGAAATACACAGTCCTCTCCAATATACTCACTTGTTTTTTCCAGATGGATATGAAAGCAGTGCCCCTCGATGAAAATGAAATGAGAGCTTTAATCTCAGTCAGCCTGTCTGACACTGGAGTTCAGAGAAAAGATTTTAAATGTGCTTGTGTTTGTGATCCACCTGAGCCATTACCCAGGGTAAGCAGCCTTATTTGCTTTTTAATAGTTATCTAGTGATCCAGCTACAGCATCCAAACTCTCTGGCACTGAGGGCCCTGTTATAAACTTGCCAGAAACTTGTATTGTCTGCATTGCATATAAAATTACATATATTTGCAAATCAGAAATAACAAGCATGATCCTTCTGCTCTCACTTGTACCTAGATGAATAGATACTGTACTCTGCTTGCTGGCTGACTTGACCTGAAATATAAAAATCCAACATTATTACCTTCTTTCCCTTTCCTTGACTGAAAGAAGTGATTATGTCAAATGGCTCAACGGGGACTGACTGTCTGAAGAATTCTGGCCAGTCCCTGTGCCAGGTATTCACTAGCTCAGGAGCAATAAATACCTTAAATCCTGCCAGCCACAATCTCTGCCTACAGGCGCCCTTGATGATCAGATGATTTCTCTTTTCCTTATTTTAAATTCAGTGGTAATTGAATGCCTTCTATTCAGTCAGTCTCGTCCTCCTACCTATACTTGACAAATTCATAGGCAAATATCTTGAAGAGACTTCAGGACATGGATAATCCTACTAAAATATTCTTAATTCTCAGACTATGCTGGGTAGTTAGCTAAAGATAATAAAATACTTCTGTGGGGGGGTTGGGGGTGGACTTAAAGAAAACTAGTCTGGGGAAGGTGTGTGGGACTGATGGGAAGGATGGTTTTGAACGTCAAGCTTCTCCCAGAGGGTCGAGCCACAGTATGTGAACCTTTCAGCCACTTTCAACTCATTTTCTAGTGTAAAAGCTAAAGTGGGAGCTAGTCAATATTCCATTTTTTTAAATAATAAGTTGAGCTAAAATTGTCTGCTGAAAGGGCTTAGAAAGAGGACTAAGGTATAGAGATCCACTGAATCTTAAAAACAAGGGTTTGGCTTCGACATATTTGAACTATTAAAGAAAAAAATTAAAACCTTTTCAATTTTCTCATGAATGCATACTAGAAACTGCTTGTTCATAGCAGGAAGATATGCTGCATGAAACTTCATAAATTTCCTTCTCTTTTTTAAATAAAAAAATGTAAAATTGATGATGGACATTGCAATGATGATCTCAAGGAGTAGGGTAACAATGCAGTTCTTGGGTGACTGAAGGTATTCTGCTGACCACAACCAGGGTCTCCTGCTAATTGACATATTCATATTATTGTCTTCTGTTCTTAGCATAATCTCAAAGGCATTACTACCATGAGGGAAGGAAAATGCCTTGAATGATTTACTACGTTATTGTATCATATATTATATCATATAACAAGGAAATTTCTACCTTCTAGCCCATTCCCTTGACTGTATGCTCTCCGTTCTAGATCCCATATACTGAGAAACTGGTAAAGCGAAGTCACAGAAGTAGTGGGGCTTCATCGTCTTCCCTGAACTTGATACGCTGGTCGAAATTTGAAAGTAAACACAGCTCTGAGACGCTTTCAACAGGGTTTTCAGCACTATCCCCTGGCCGGCCTGAAGACATCAGAGGCAGGGCAGCAGGACCTGAGACTGGAAAGCGGAAGGATGAAGGGAAAAGAACATTGTTTCCTTTAGACCGTGGACTGGATAACTCCACAACGCTGTTGTGTCAGGCAGCAGAATGCACAGAGTCCTCGATATATCCAGTTCACACCATTATTTTAGACTTTAGTATGGTACAGTTTGTGGATTTGCAAGCTTCAGACTTACTTCGACAGGTAAGTCCCTTGAATGCATATAAAAGTAGCACCTGAAGTGTGCCAATATCCTGTTTCTCATTAGCTTAAAGCAGTGGTTCTCAGTTTTTTAGTCTTGAGGTGAAAGTCCTAGCAGATTGCATCTTCAGAGAAAACAAATTCCTTGTGGTTGTGCATCTTTGAAGATAATCCCGCTTTATTGTCACTCAGTTTTCCGTAATTTTCCTCTACTTACATCTTGGTCTAAATTGTCTGAAACAGTGAATGATTTTGAATGCTTTGTCGTGTCCCAATTTTGGGGTGCCAGCTTGAGATGCCTTAATTTTAATTAGCATTCAGAAAGTCCTAAGCATATAGGCTGTCTGTAAAACCAAGTTAATTAGTATTCAGGTACTTCAATGTGAGCATAGCTTGAAATGCTTCTATATCACTGGCTGGGTTTGCAAATGTAAATCCTGATTTCCACTGTTAACTCTGTGTGTGGGTTGTGATGAGCTTAGGGTCAGGGAAGCTTCACTTGTAGTATGACGAAAGGAACTAATACAAGCGCATGGCATGGCAACATTTGTTTGCTACAGAGAGTGATACTTGATGGTAATTTTGGGTTGGCACATGATTTGCCCCAAGAACTTGTGAAAGTTCTGCTGTTTTTGTGCTGAGGTAAGACCCCCTGAGTGAGACTCCTGGAAAAAACAGGACTTTTGGAGGCAACAAATTACAAGCAAGTGCTTTTTTTTTCCCCCTTTTCTGTCCTGCCTTTAGGTGCCCATATATTTCTGTGTAGAGCATGTCTTCCCCCTAATATGAACTTCTCTCAACAGATCTTCCACATGTTCCAGAATATTGGCATCACAGTCCTGATAGCTAGCTGTCACCGTAAGTATAGTATTAGTAATGCTGTATTGACCACTTTCTGGGTTGTTTGCAGGAACAAAATAAGTTTAAACCCAAGTGAAATGCTTTAGTGATGCTGTTTGCTGTGACTCTTTTTTTTTTTTTTTAAGTTTCTGTAGTAGCAATCTTTGAGAAGAATGATTTCTTCGACAACTGTGTCACCAAAGCACGGTTCTTTCTAACCCTTCATGATGCTGTGCTGGCTGCACTGGAACAGCGGCAAATGCCGGAGCCGATGGAACTCGGCATTGGAGAACCTGAGCAGGAGTTAAATGAAGGGCTGGTAGAAGAACAGAAGGTATGGTATTTAGTTCAAATCTTGATGCTGCCCAGTGATCCTAGGGGTATATGAAGTGGTGAATATTGACAGGTAGTTTGATATATGGGAATAAGTAGGAGTGTATGGGAAAAGGAGACTTCAAGGTCCCTAGCTGATCAATACAACTGATTCTCCTCATTCCCAGTATCCTGAGAGAATGATGCTTGCCAGTTGCCTACAGCTGGTTCTGCATTAATGCATAGTCAAGAAAGAAAGAATAATTACTTACCCTGTAACAACTGTGGTTCTTTGAGAGGCTGTTATCTGTGTGGATCCCATGAAGGGTTCTCTATCCATGCTTTGTCATCTTCATTAGTCAAAAGCTTTGAGTTGCAGGGGTTGGGGCTGCTCCTGTCTTTATATTCCTCCACGGGAGGACAAGACACAAAGTGTGTATGTGACCAGACTACTCAGAAAAATGTCTGAACTTGCAGACAGTGGGATCCATACTGGCTATCACACTTGAATCACCATTACTGCAGGATAAGTAACCATTTTTTCTCTACTTTAGAGGCTCCAGTAAGTATTAATTAATGTTTGTACAGTGCTTAGAAGATGTTCAGTGCTGTGGCAAGGTCCTTTTTAAATCTGCTCTAACACAAATTATACACTCTGTGTAAAGTCATCATATTCTTCTTGGAAACTGACTTCAACTGTGTGATAACGTAAGGTTTTTATCCAGGCTTAGTTGCTCTTGGGATTCCTACCTTAAGATGATTTGGACAATTCCCTAAGTATTGTCCCTCCAAAGTGACAAGTCTCCCATCTCCCCTGTATCTAGCCGAGATAATGAGCCCTGCGTGGGTAAAAACAGGAGCTGACTTCCAAGATCAGCTGTATACAGGAAACATTTGATAGCATTTTGTCCTTTCCAATTTGGATAAATTCAGCCTTCCTAAATGTATCCTTCTGTTTGATTTGCGTACAGGATTCTCTTTAAAAATATATCTTTTCCTAAATTGTTGCATGCTGTTATTTGATGCCATTAAACAACTGCTGCATTCCCCCCAGAAAAGGTGGCTGCATATCACTGGTTTGCAAAGTGACCACTGTGTATGTGTAGCCTCTAATGCACCTTGGAATCCCTTTGGATAAAAAGTACCATGGAAATGTAAGCTGATAATATTGTTATTTTTCATATACGGTGGCAGGAGTAATGTGTGTGTGTTGGGAGAGGATGGTTTTGTGGTTTACATAATTTTAATACACTTCAGGATATACTTTATTTTGCTTTATGCACCCAAATGACATGTATGTAGCCATGTAATTGCAGTTTTATGGCACTTATGTACAGTTTAAGAGTCTTATTTCTTACTATGATGAAATAAAATCACCATGCACAAGTATCTGCCAGAACAGGGTGAAGAACTCTCCTACCTTTTATCCAACTATCCTAGCAGTCAGGGCACTTGCCTAAGGAGCGAGAGATTGAGGTTCTAGGTTCCCCTCCCCAGAAGCAATGAGAACCTCCATCCTCTGCTTCCCAACAAAATGCTCTAAACCAGGCATGCTTCAGAATCCTGTTCGGCCCTTCTCTTGAAGCCGACTGACTGAACAGTGGGGAGACAGAGTAGATATGTGAAGCCAGGAGGAAGAAAACAAGTCAAAGGATATGTGGCTGTATTAAATGTATGCTGCCGTGGAGTATAGGACATAGGCGGGCACATAGGAGGCACTTTGTTCTAGTCTGGACTCCTGCTCCCACTGAGGCAGAACCTATCCTTGTACCATTTATCCATTTTATCCAGTGAGTATTAAATGCAAGGTGCAGTGGACCAGCTTCCAAGAGGAGGGGCCTCTGGGCAGTGCCTAATGCATAACTTGGTGGCTAGAGAGAGCACTTTCTTGGAAAGTGGGAAGCAAGGGCTCAAACCCCTTCTCAGTGAGGGAAGGTGGGGGGCCAGGAGCCTGGATTTCCCAGCTCGCCAAATGTCTTAGGTTTGGGGGCTAAAAAGGTGGGAGGGCTTCCTTCTCTTTCCAGTATCTAATGCTTGCAAGATACTTACCTAGCCTTGCCCATGTACCTGGACATTTCTGTCTCACTGGCTAACTGCCTGACCAGAGTAGTCAGTCGGTCTGTGCAAGAAAACCTAAATGGCTAACTATGTATAAAAATGCAGGTCAAAAACTGCTGTTATACAGCTGCATGTGTGCTATTTAGGCACAAAGTGAAACAGGATTTAGCCCTTCTTAGTAAGGAAGGATCTGCAAGGTAAGATAAAATTCTAAGTTTTCTTTTCCAAATTGTTACAGTGCTGGATCACTTCAGTCTACGTGGGGGGAAACTGTGAACTTTTTATTTTGATTTATTCCACTGTCTTGGGCATTGTGCAACTGAAGCACTTTTGTGTGCATTTCAGGAGAGAAGTCAGTATGTGGATAAGAACAATGATGTTTTCTCTATAAGGACTGCTGAGGATGAACTTCTGAATGAAGAGCCAGTACCAAATCTCTTTGACTCATACTCACAAACGGACCCGGAAGTTCTTCGGCAGCTGGATACTCCACTTCTTGAGCCAGATTACGAAGATGAGTCCTGGGGGCAGGACTGGAAACAAGGCAGCAATCGAAAGCAGTGACAGGGAATCCCACTCTAATATACCTGGTAGTTCTTAACTGCTTTTTTATTTCTTTGTTATCTGTTTCAAATTTCTTAATGTAACAAATCAGCCAACCCATCCAATGACTTAATACTCTAGTGAACCAGCAAAGTTTATCAGGTTACCATTAAGCACTTTCTATAAGGGTACTACTCAGCAATGAAAAAGCTGGCAAATTTTAACTTTCTGCAAGATGAAACTTGGAACCATTGAATTAATTTTGGCAGGGTTTCTGAAATTCTTTATGAATGACTTCAAATGTTCTCAAACTCGGAACATTTTTGTATACTGTTTGCTAGTGAATAAATGTTTGCATTTTTCAGCAGATTGTACACGTGCTGTTTCATTAATTTTGGATGTACAGTATGCAAAATAAAGTGAAGTTCCAGAAGAAAGTGTTTTGTCACTAATACTCTGTATTTTCCTAGAATTGCTGGTGTCTGCAGTAAAATAAAATGATATCAGTATACTGAGGGTTTTTTTTCTCAATCCCATTCAGATCAGCTATAACCCACAGTCAGCAAATTACGTCATTTTCTTTTATTTTCTTTTTTTCAGTAGGAATTCACTGAGACAGCAAAGAAGGGAGAAACATTTATCTGTCCAATGTTAGGAGCCAAGAACAGTTTAAAAAAAAAAAAAAGTACAGTAGCATTTGAAAAAATGCTTTATTTTTTGAGTATCAGCTTCATACTCAGGACAGTCTGGTGCATGCTAGGATATCACGGGGGGCAGAAACAGTCTCTGTGAGGTATGGCAATGCCATTTGTACCAGAGACCTTAATGCATTCATCCAAGAGATTCTTCCCTGACCTCAACACCTGGGCTGAGAGTTGTGGGTGGAATTCCCTTGTTTGGCAGAGAGCCAGCACAAGATATTTCATAGATTTAATAGATTTCATAGACATTAGGGCTGGAAGGGACCTCAGAAGATCATTGAGTCCAGCCCCCTGCCCAAAGGGTAGGAAGTCAGCCGGGTTCATAGGATCCCAGCAAGATGAGCATCCAGTTTGCTCTTGAAGGTGTTCAATGTAGGCGCTTGAACCACCTCCGGTGGCAGGCTGTTCCAGACCTTGGGGGCTCGGACAGTAAAGAAATTCTTCCTTATGTCCAGCCTGAAACGGTCTTGTAGTAGTTTATGACCATTTGACCTAGTCGTCATCCCTTGGGGCGCTCTGGTGAACAAACGTTCCCCCAGATACTGGTGGTCACCCCTGATAAACTTGTAGGTGGCCATCAGATCACCCCTGAGCCTGCGCTTTTCCAGGCTAAAGAGCCCCAGGGCTCAGCCTGTCATCATAGGGTCTGCTTCCCTGACCTCTGATCATGCACGTGGCTCTTCTCTGGGCTTTCTCAAGCTTCTCCACATCCTTTTTGAATTGTGGAGCCCAAAACTGGACGCAGTACTCCAGCTGCGGCCTCACTAAGGCCGAGTACAAGGGGAGAATGACATCCCGGGATTTGCTTGAGAAGCATCTATGGATGCAAGCCAGCGTTTTGGTCGCTTTACTAGCCGCAGCATCGCACTGCAGGTTCATGTTCATCTTGTGGTCAATGATGACCCCCAAGTCTCTTTCTTGCATAGTGTTAGCCAACATAGCACTGCCGAGCCTATAAGGATGCTGTGGGTTTTTCTTCCCAAGGTGGAGAACCTTGCATTTATCGGCGTTGAACACTATCAGATTCTCGTCCGCCCACTTACTGAGCCTGTCCAGGTCAGCCTGGATCACCCACCTGTCTTCTGGTGTGGATGCTTTTCCCCCATATACCATACTTATCATTTAAACCCTATTGAGAGGTAACAAATTGGACTTAAGGACTGCAGGGTTCATTATAAGTCCTCTACTGAGAGATGAATTTTACTCTTTGAACAGCTTCAGCCTCTGCTGCTGCATAGAGTCTGTCCCCCCATCCTCTCCCCCCACCACGTGGAGCAAAAACGTGGAGGCTATTCAGATCTCCTCCACTTCTGGGTTGTTAAATTTTAATGGCAATATGTAGGCTAATAGAAATATCAGTTAAGGATCTGTAATGTCAAGTACACTAGTAAATCCTCCTGACCTTTTTAAAATTAAATTATTTTTACTGTTTCCAAGGAGTTTCTGGAGGAAAGGCATGGTACTGCATCCCTGTCATTTGAAATGGTAAAGGATTTTAAAGAACAATCTTTGTGTGCTTGCTTTCAGTGGGAGAAGCTGAGTTGTGGAGTCATCGCCTGTGGATGGAGCCTTCACTTTTTCCTTTCAATAGTGTTAAGTAATTCTCTGAGTATGCAGGCTTCTCTACATTGTTTCTGTACGGTATCTTCAAGCCAACTCCTTCATTTGGCAGCTTACATCAAAACAGTAATCTAAAAATTACAATAGGAATGGCTCTAATTTTCAGACTTTGGGGGCTGTTCTGCATCCCTGATTTAAAGTTAAACTGATGTTCCTAGCCCTTTGCATAGCAAAATCCTCCTCACTGTAAATTAGGGAGAGGTTCTTTTAGCTTGTTAAACAACGGGTAAACAATAGGTGTTAATCTTCCCTTTCCACCCATAATTTGTGTATTGAGTTCCTACCTTTAAAGCTCCATTAAACAAATCAAACAAAGGCCAATACGCCTATAACATTTTTTAAATATGCATGTAAAGTTTGCAAGGCAGGTACTTCTCAAGCACTGGGAGTCCGGGCACTTCCTTTTATGTTTGCTCTTTCCCCTCAATTTTTCTTATGTGAGGTCTTTGCCACCTGTTCTCTTAAGCAGCAACGGCTTGTGCTAGAATATTGACCTTCATGCTAGCAGGAGTAATTTTTTTCCTAATCTCCTTTTCCTGCATAGTCACTGCTGTGCAGTGCTTTAGCTCCACACCCAAGAATATGAACACGTTTCCTGTGTTTAACTAATACACAAATCACCTGGCACAGGGTACTGTGGAGTGACAAAGTATGTACCATATGCCAAAAGACTCCACCTAACCCTTTTAGAAGTCATGGGAGGAGAACCCGCAGAGTCCAAAGGCCTGTGTCTGCAATTGCTTCTAAGCAGTTTATGCCATTTTAATCTGGCCCAGTTAAAACAAACATGGTTGTGGCTTGTGCATGCAGAAATGTTTTTCACACTATCACTAGGAACTGTATATATGCTACCAGGCTGCTTAACTGTGTTTGTGTCAGTGAATGCTGGGGAAGTCTCCAAGAAGTAAGATTTGTTTGGTAATATTTTTTTATCAGAGCAAAGGCAGGCTTTCAGGCACAGAAATGCTCTGCCTCAGATTTGGGAAAGAACCAAATACAGCCTAAGTCAGGTAGAAATCTGGGAAACAATCCCATAACACCTAAATAGGGGATGCAGGTCCTGATTCGTATGCATGTAATCATGTGATATAAGCAAGTAAATGTAAGATACTATTATTTTACCTTGGTGATTTTTACAGCCACTTTACACTGGTGTAAAAAATGACAGCAAGCAGTGAAAAGGTAGTACAGACACTGTACCATGTTCAGAGGACGTGCACACAATGATAGCAGTAGTTCATGGAACAATGCATTCAGGTGTGTTACATTGCGCAGGGAGCTAGGAGGAAGGAGAGCCAGTCAAACCAGTTACATGCAGATGTAGTTATGAGTAAAAAAAATTAGTGTCTGACTAATTGCATGAAGACAACCACGTGTTGGCACAGGCTAAAAGAAGTATGAAATGGGGATAGCTGCCATGGTTACTAGTAGCAAATGAAATCAAATGGTGTGTGAGCACACACCTTGTCTAGAGCCAGCCATGCCAGTCACTCGTTACACATTTGGAAAAGGAGATCCCACTGCAGGTGGAGTGTCCCAGCTGTAAACAGGGATCACAACAATCTGATCTCACTCTCTGATCTCATTTTAATCTACTTAAATTGTAAACTATCTGTGCCAGGGACTTTTTAATAATGTTTTAATACACTGTGAATGAACAGGGCCCTTTTTTTGATTGAGGCCCAACTAACACAATGAAGCTAGTTGTGTAAACAGGGCATAAATCGGAGACCTTAACAGTGCATGAATGAAATAAAATTGCAGTACTATGGTTTCTAACTTTAAATAGCTCACACTGGAAAACAAACAGATGTACTGCCCATTATGGAGAGTAAAGGGACCAGAACATGCATTTATTTCATGAGCAAGAAGATGCATTTTTGTAAGGAACTAAAAGATTTCAGCTTCCAAGGGCTTGCAAGTCGCATCAGTGCAGCTAGTTTTAAACTGATAAAAGTATTTTGCACACATCTTCTGACTACAAACTGACATCTCTTAGGTTCTAAATGTGCTTTTCCTTGAAACATTGATAAGAGTGGGGGCCATCCTTTTTGGCAGGCCTGCCACAAATCAGTCCTGCACCTGCCCCGATGGCCACTCGGATCCCCTTTCTCTGCCCAAATCTGCTGCTTCCTACTCTGTGCTCCTTGCCCAATTTCCTCAACTTTCTGCTTCCTGCTCTGTGCTCCATGCCTGATCTCCTGCTCCGCTTTCTTCTCCCTGCTCTATCTGCTGCTGTGCTGCTTGTCCTCCATCCCCAATCTGTTGTGTGCTACACAGAGAAACCGCCCGTGCTGCTTGTAGCACTCATGTCACCACATCTGGTTTATAATGTTCTATTAAATGGTGTTTGGGCCTGGGTACCTTTTTAAACTCTGTTGGCTAGAAATTAAAATTTAAATATACACTGCTTTTGCACAGACTTTTCCAAATCAATGTTCTGGGCTCCCTCTGCTGGCTTGTGTCAAGTTAACCGGAGCTTTGCTGATGGCATGGTTATGCTAACAGGGTGATTTTTTTTGCAACAGAGTGAAGGTGGAGAAGACAGCATGTTTAACACAAAATTCAAGTCAAGTCAGTCCTGAGGCCACTGCGACCATTGGGGCACCTTAGATGTTGTGCATCATTGGTGATTCTTTGGGCAAAGTGATCTGGTGGTGCCCATCTCCTCTCCAGGTATGGTTGGCCGTTGGCTCACAGGGAGTTTACCCACCCTTTGACAGGTCTTGTTTTTAGTCCTGCTGGGTGTCGTGGAAAAAACACGCTGTAGAATTTGGAATCAGGTCAGGTTGAAACTTTATTTTGATAGCTACCGGAGAGAGACCGTTAAAGGGAAGATTCCCCCTGGCTCTCTGCCTTACAACAAGGGCAATTAACCTTTTATAGATTCAAGACAAAGGGTTTCCTAAACTAGCTTTTCCCACCTTGGGGCTATCTGTTTTGTGTCCTTCAAGACAGCTTTAATGGTCATCTTCCTCTTATCTAAGGATTTTTTCTCTCCCCACCCCCTGAGGCCTCAGCCATTCTTTGCTTCCACATTTCCCCCCTTTGAGACTTACAAGTCTCATCTTATTCTATTTCTATTCCCATGAGTCTCTTTATTTCATTTTGCATCCTTCTATATCTTCTTTCAATCTGCTCACATTTTTTTTAGTACTCTCATTTTAGTTTCTGTGGTGTGTTTTCTTCAGTTACTGAGTCTTTAGATTTGTGTAGGATGATTTAAACAAGCAAACTAAGAATTACCCAAGTCACGACCAACCAATCCCATCT
>NW_005842137.1:892325-892809 GCF_000455745.1 Alligator sinensis | reverse complement strand
GGGGCACATCTTCTTCACTCTGTAGTGGTAAATCCTCTTCGTCAGTGGGCGCTATGCTCACCACTGGTCCTGAATTCTTCTGCTGGCAGGCGCTGAGCTCACTACCAGCTTGTGGAGTCTTTCTGTCTGGTTGGAATTCAGCTGCTTCGGGGTCCAATGGAGGTGAAACCTTTTTACAGTGCAAGGCATGAGGTCACGTCTGGTGTCCTTGGCAATGAACGGCAGTGTTAGTGGTTAGGAGCACCTGGAAGGGGCCCTTCCATCTGGGTTGTAGTGAGTTTTTTCGTTGATGAACCTTGATATATACCCAGTTTCCAGGCTCAAGCGAATGGCACGGGACATCTGCAGTGGGTGACAGCGCTTCCTGAACCTGTGAATGAATAGATCTGACACATTTCATTAGTGCCTTACAGTAATTTAAAACAGTTTCATCATTCAACTGAAGATTAGTCTGATGAGGAAATGGGGGTGGTGTAGTGGCTAT
>NW_005842137.1:885390-888289 GCF_000455745.1 Alligator sinensis | reverse complement strand
GAGGGACCAGTGAAAAGTTCACTGGGGAGGAAGGAAGGGTTGATTTTGTCTCTCAACCTTGGCTCCCAGTGACTATTCTTTCACCACGCACCCTCGCATTTGAGTTGCGCCGGTCATCGCCCAAACCGGGCTCGCGTATGTCTCGGGGCAGCTGCACGTGGTTTCAGAATTTGCCCTGGACCAATTCCAAATCACCATTCAATCAGGGTCACAATCTTATTTCCATTACCCACTCAGACTTCCTAAAGCCCAGTATTGTGCTGGATGCAAGTGCTTGTGCAACAGACAGATTCTCCCTACCAGTTATGCGCGCTTTCCAGAGACAGACAGAATTTTACCAGATTAGTATGACTGGTCTTGGTTCTACACTGACCTGTAACAAAGGTTCGAATCCAGCTACCCAACGCAAGCAGGGAGCCTATGAGCAGCCCTCCTCCGACACCCCAACAGAGATTTAAAAGGCCTCTTACCTTTATTGGTGGCGCCGGGGTTCAGTGGGGAACGGCTCATGGTCCTCCGAACACGTCGTTGGCTGTGGATCCGAGTCACGGCACCCTTTAACTGTCGTGGAAAAAACATGTTGTAGAATTTGGAATCAGGTCAGGGAGAAACTTTATTTTGATAGCTATCGGAGAGAGACCGTTAAAGGGAAGATTCTCCCTGGCTCTCTGCCTTACAGCAAGGGCAATTAACCTTTTATAGATTCAAGACAAAGGGTTTCCTAAACTAGCTTTTCCCGCCTTGGGGCTATCTGTTTTGTGTCCTTCAAGACAGCTTTAGTGGTCATCTTCCTCTTATCTAAGGAATTTCTCTCTCTCCCCCCATGAGGCCTCAGCCATTCTTTGCTTCCACATGGGTATCCACACACCCTCCTCACCAGGCTAGCCCAGGTAGTGGGGGGAGTGCCAGTTAGTCGCTGACAACCATACCAGGGAACAGGCTGTACTGGTTTACATGGTACCAGATAGCCAACCAAGAGAGACCTGGCCTAACAGGGAACAAACAACAGGTTACAAAAATCTTATAACCATATTCCACCCATACCACAGCATAGCCAAAGATGCTCATACAGGATCTCAGAGGAGTATATAACAACCATTACTAAATCCAGAAAATGTATTCAGCACCAAAAATTTAAATTGCTAAATAGCTCAGTGGCTGATTAATACCTAGAGCCAAAGTGGACCTTTGCCCATTACAACCATCAACATGGCTTGACCATTCAGCCCCCTGGGACTCTAATAGCTGTAGCAGTAGGTGCCTTGATCTGTTCAAGGAACAAAGTGATAAATCACCTCAAACTATAATTTATTCACAAAACTGAGGAAATGATTTCTATTTCTTTAGGAGGTAAAACACCGGGTACTCTTGACTAGGCCATAGGCTAAATCATAAATTATAACAATTGACATGAAATTCAATTGCATAATTTGCAATCCAGAAATTTTAAAATTCTATCACTCTATGCTGCAGTCAGTAGGTAAATTTGTGATTCAAGTCAGCATTTACTAGTTTTAATCTAGCTGGCTTGGATAACAAATTTATCGGTGAAAGTGTGACAAAACAGGCTTCAGGATGGGCCAACCTGGCCAGGAACCAGGGGTCACTACTTGGGAGACTAGCCTCTTCTGAGAGTTTTGCTACCATGCCTTCACTGCTATTGCTACTCAAACTAGCTACATTATCAATTGTGGTGCAGAGACACTTGGTCTATTGACCTGTGAGCATGCTTAAATTAAGGTGATACTGTCAGAACAAAAATCATAATTCCCTTTGCGGTGATGACAATGTGGAGCTTGTATGCTCCCTGGTGCCAGGGAAGAGGCGCAATCTGCAGCTTGCATGCTCTGGGCAGAGACATGCAGGCAGTGGCTCTGCCCCGGCTCCTTGCAGCAGTGACAGCGTGGTCTGGAGACAGCAGCACACTCCTGCCTGGCACATGCAGATTGCCCCAGCTCCAAACCACTGTCACAAGGTCCCTACCCGGCTGTGGAGCAGCTCCACACCCCGCTGTGTGCCGTGCTAGCAGGGGCCACACTAGGGAGGGATTTGGGGGCTATAGCCACGCCAAACTTCCCCGTAGCCCCCCTTGGGTTGGGGGCTTGTTTGTTTCCATGAGCCCTGGCAACACTGTTCTCAACCTGTTTGCCTTCATGGGCCACACTTGCAGCTCTCAACATGTTCTTAGATTCATAGACGGGAGAGTTGTGTGCGCTGCACCCACACAACTCGCTTCCTGTACCTCCATTAAAAAAATGCTTTAACAGGATGTTACATGGGCCGCAGCAGCACATGGGCAGAGAACCACTGCCCCAAGCTGGCGCCCTGCCCTGCCCTCTGCCCTCGCTGAGCACCTCTCTGGCTCCTGAGGCCAAGGCCCCTCTAGACTCATCCCAAAGGGACCCCCAGGAGCCAGGTGTGGGGAGCAGAGGCAGCCAGGCAGGATCCAGCTGAGAGGCTGGCTCAGTGTTGCCAACTCTCATGATTTTTGGCATTCTTAAAAGAGTGAAAAACGTAGCTTTCTTATATATGTATGTATGTATGTATGTGTGCATATGTACATATGTGTGTATGTGTATATATATATATAATATACATATGCATTTATAGATATGTGTGTATATATGTATGTGAATGTGTATATATACATAAAAAGAGAGCTAAATTTAAGCCTAGCTACAGACACCGCCCGTTCCCGCGCTGCAGCCCGCGCCCGCGTCCACCCCCGCGAGCACGTGGGCCCCTCCCTCCCTGACGTCACAAGGGCGCCCGGCTCCCGCGCGCGTGTTGCGTAGCGCCTGCGCAGTCCCCGCCCCCAGCGCGGCTTCCCCGGCTCCGACCGCGCATGCGCCGCGCCCCATGGAGCCCAGGGAGGCGGGAGCCGTTCCGCGGTCGCCCC
>NW_005842137.1:884905-885140 GCF_000455745.1 Alligator sinensis | reverse complement strand
CACTCCCGTCTGTCTCTCCCCGCAGTGCTGGCGCTGCAGGCCCGGAAGAAGCGGACCAAGGCCAAGAAGGACAAGGCCCAGAGGAAGTGAGTGTCCCCGGCCGCACGTGCCTCCGCGCCCCCCGGGGGGTGAGGGGGGCCCGCGGGTTGCCACCTCCTGCCAGCGCCGGGGTGGGGGGCTTTGCTTGGGGCCCGCTGTGCCTGCCATCCCCGTGCTACGCCTGGCTGTCGTGGGC
>NW_005842137.1:868850-884794 GCF_000455745.1 Alligator sinensis | reverse complement strand
ACTCTTTCCGCACTAAATTTTTCGGATTTCTTCTGCGCTCCTCTCCTCTCCGCCCCCTTTATCTCTTTTATTAAGTTCAAAGGGTGTCCGAAAAAAAATCTAGCCAGCTTTACGGTGGACGGTCCCACCTACGGAGAGCAGCGCTTGTCCCACCCGTTAGTCTCCAGTTCAAAAAGAATAAAAAATGAATAACCGATTCGTCTGATTTGCTGCAGAATAACGTTCGCTCTCCGTTAATAGGTCAGAGCCGCTGGCGAGGGTCTGGTGGTTTTGGCTATAGACTTAATGCATTTCGTAGACATGAGGAGCTGGAAGGGACCTCGAGAGAGTGTCGGGTCCAGCCCCCCTGCCAGGGGCAGGAAGTCTGCAGGGATCAAATTTGCCAGTCTTGAGGGGAGTTTGCAAAGTGGACGGCACAAAACTGCTGGAGGGCCGTGGAGTTGTAATGCATCTGGAAGAATTTACTGCTTTCTAAAGCTCTTTGTGGACATACCACAAAGGTTTTGTTATAAGGTAGTATTCCTCTGTCTTTATTTCTGAATGAAGAGTCAGATCGGGGCGCATAGCTGGGATTTCTGTGTATTTGCCTGGCTTTTCAGTCAACTGCATGGGGAATAATCCCAACTCCAGTATTTGAGTGTAGTCCAGGACTTCTGTTTGTAAAGACTACAGTCCATGCGAGCCATAAAGCTTTTATACAGTGACTTAAAGCTGGTGGCTCTGTAAAAATCCCTTCTAACGAACTAGCTAGAGGAGGGCATTGGCGGTCAACATTGTTTAGCTGTTTGCTATTTTCAGGTGTGTCACTGACTGCTGTATGACTTCTGGCAAGTCCCTTCATCTCCAGGCTACTGATGCTCAATCTGGTCCTGATGTTCACCTGCCTCACAGGCATGTTTAAAAACGTTTTAAAGTTACATATTTCTTTAACTCTGTTTCTAGCGTTTCTGAAAAATTGGTGAAAGATTTTGTGTTCATTCTCGTTCCACCTTTGGCTGCCAAGAGAGTGTGGTCAGTTTTGCTTTCTGCTGCTTAGACAGTGGCACTGTACAATGTGTTATTTAAATATAAACTTGTTCTAGTTATTCTTCTGAACTTAAGTTTATTGGATCTTTGAAATAATTTTTTGATACAACCAGAATTGCCTGAAGTGCCCTTTCAAACGTCTTGTGATCCTTGATCCTTTGATAAAAGGCTGTATATAAGTGCAAAGTAATTAATTTTGAGTAATTGGGGAAATTTTGTCAGTATTGAAACAAGATTCGTTATGATAAATGTATAACTACAGAACATGTTTCAGATGGCTGTTCAGTACCCAACTCAGTGCAGTTAGTTTAAAAAAAGAATGAGTTAATGTTTTATTTTCAGATCTACAGCAGCTTTTTAGTCCTGCACTTGATCTTGCGATGCAGTAGGTGTTTATTACTATTTAAAATTGTTTTTTCTTGTTGCCCTGTGAACGGCTTTCAAAAACAAGTTGAAACTCGCTGTATAGGGAGACCCAATGAAACTGATGGTGGATAAAGAGGATGAAAAATAAGACAACTTTCATCTTTCAGTTATAGTAATCTTAAGTGCTGCTTATGGGAATACGGTGTATTTTAAGAAAACTTTAAGCATTGTACCTCAAGTTGCCAAGCGAATAAGCCAACTTAGTTAAATATTAATTGTAAAAGCAAGGGCATTGATATTGTCTTTACAGACAGATTTGAAATAGTTTTCTTCTGTGTCTCCCCCCCCCCCCCCCCCCCCCCCCATGTCCGACAAATTCCTGTTTGTGACATAAGCAGTGGGGGGGCAGGGAGAGTGCTTATCTGAAGGTAATCTGCTGTTGAAAGAGGAATGGCAAGGACTCTGCTGTATGAAGGTGAAGCACCTGTACCTGCCTTCATTCCCTAATATCTGGAAAAGTGGTCTTTCTCTTTGTGGGTGGATGGAGAAGATTCATAGATTACATGTAGAGTCGAAAGGGACCCTGGAGGATCATAGTGTCCAACCCCCTGCCCCAGGCAGGAAAAGGACCGAGGTCAGAAGACAACATGCTAGTCAGTTAAGTGCTGAGCTGTGGTCAGCTTGGAAAATTGCAGTATTGGAGGCTACCAGAAGGCAGGGGAACTGTATTAAAAACTAAACACTTAAATGAGTACATTTTAAAGCAGATGAGCAAACCAAATGTTCTCTTGGTATTTTCTTAATTGTGAGAGCAAGTAAAAAAATTACTGCTTTTTAAATGTTAAAAGAACAGTAAGCACCTGGCATGTGGACTGCTGCAGTGCATGTTGTTGCCAGAAGATAATGCAATACAGTATTTCTTTCTTTCTTTTTTTTTTACTCTAGGTGGATAGCATGGAGGATTCCTCCAACAAGTATATCCCAAATGATGATAAATGAGTTTAAAAATTTCAAGAGTGGTATTATTAATCTTAAGCGATTTGGCTTTGTGGAGAATCTTATTTTTAGAACGTGTTCTTAACAAGAATCTTACAATTCAGAAATTCATAATGGCTCTGCAGATGTTTCTAATAAGGGCTCAGAATGTATTCTGTGTTTTCACATGGGAGTATAGGGAGGGGAGCTACAAATCTTATTTGTTTATACAAAGGACTACGTGTCAAGGGGCCCTAAGATCATAGCTTGTTCTAAAATATGGGAGAGGTCTGTATAACAGCTTCCTCTTTTGGGGAACAGCTAATTTAAATTGAATTCTTTCAACCATATTTTAAATGATACCTACCATAGAGAGAGAATTTTAAGTTGTGTTTTTCTTGTTCTCAGTAATTTGCCTATTTGGGACCTGTTAGTGAAACATAAAAAAATATTGGCTGGTTTGAAAATGGGGGTATGTTAGGCATAATATTCAGATTCCACAAATAAGAAACATTTGCTGCCTTACTCCTTTCCCTTCCAGACAGTATACCCTCTCATTTGGGAAATGGTCTGTTTGGTTTTAGGTATAATAAATGAAGCAGACACATTGTGAAATGTCAGTCAACCAAATAATAGCTTTTAAAAGTGGTTAGGTACATGTGGTGTGCTTCCACTGCACCACATACTGTCTTGCTAGGCAAAAAAAAATACTGAATTGACTATACAAAACACACCTTTTTGATGCAGATTTCAGAATGTTATATAAAATGTTTTTTAATGCTATATAAGTGGGGATGCTCATACTTTTGGGGGTGGGGTGTTCAGAAAAGAAGTGATGGTGCCAGTATCACTGATCTTTAACTATTCTTCCATTATTCACTTATAACAGTCAAAGGAAAGATTTCAACTGCTATCCACCTTTCAGACCATATAATACACTCTCCTTGGAGGCCTCCATTCTCATCCCCAAAGGCTGGAGTAGGTCTGAATAAACTTAAGTTCATCACTTTCATATGTGGATGAGCTGGTCTCTGAAGCTCCTGAATTTACATTTAACATTGCTTCCATAATTTGGTTAAAGATTTTTTATAAAGTGGATCAAATAAGCCAACTAACTCACTGGAAAGGTCTGTCCACCAGAGATCTGATCATTCCTAAGTTACAAGCTTATGAACTTCCTTTCTTTCTACTATTTTCATAAATTCATTTCAAGACATGTCTGTCGTCTCTTCAGATTAATGGATCTTGTTGCGTTGTTCTTAAATGGTTATTTTGCCTGGCTTTTAGGAATTGAGAAGACTCTGCAGCTCTTTGTTTAAAAAGGATTACTAAGCCATCTGGAGTTCAAAATTGGAGAGGAAGCATAATGTGTTAGACATTCATAATATTTGTACTTAGAAATTAGACAATCAGGGAATTGCATGGTGCTGTCTTGGGGGAAAAATACCAACACTAGGTTTTCTCTAATTATGGTCAGTTAAGCTTTCCTTTCTCTTGGGCATTTGCTTTATTTCTGTAAGTGTTGAATTGGATCTGCAGCTTGCATGTTAACATGTGAAGTTCTAAGGGTAACTTGCATTTAAAAATTAAAAGACATGCCTGTATGGTCCGCCAGGCAAACTAGCCAAAGATCTCGTGGGACACGCATGAAACTTGAACTTCCATAGGTTTGAGACTGGCAGAGTCCCTGCAGCCAGGCAAGTGGGCTAGCTGGGCAAGTGGGCTACAAACAACTGTTTTCATTTTGGAAGGATTTTCAGTAATTTGTGTCTTGTGCCAGAGGAGTTTTTCTTGGTGTAATCTGAAAATAACATCTTTGGTTCAAAGATATCAAAGAATTTAGAGGGGTAAGTAGTATCTGTAAGTTAGATCATCAGAAGGAAGAGCTCAGGGATGGCTATCATTAGGCCTGGTTTCTAGGCCTGAGTGAGTCTTGATCTGGCTTTACGCCAGTTTGTCTACAACCTCTTTGTCTTGATAATATGCCCAATTTCTTAAAGTGTTTTGAGATGCAAGTGAAAAAACTAAGTTTGAAGTATGATTTCTGGCAGATAATAACATCATTTGTAGTCCTTGGTAGAACCCAAGTCTCCAGGAAATGTCTTTCTTTTTTAAAATGCTGCTTTATTTGTATTCTTTGCTGTGGTACATGGCTTGGTGACCATACTTTGGTATTCAGTTAAATTCAGTCTTCAGATATGTTTCAAATTAAGAATGTTAGCACTGATAAAATGATCATAAAGTGTTTGAGAAGGCACAAGTGATCCATCTGAAGACAGCATCTTGTTTCTCTGATTTTGTGTTGGAAGTGCCATCACACAGAAAACAATTTTCTACTTCGGGGACCTGCCCAAGGAATGGAAAAAGTGTGTGTGGCAGAAAAATATATTGCTGCCAGAGGAGGAAGACCTAATGTTGCTGAAGCAGATGCATTATGAACTAATCACTTGTATCCTGGAACCCATGTTTATGTAGCTACCGCATCCTATTTCACATTACGTAATATCTGCAGGACACTTGGGAATTACATAATTGGTGCTCTACCCAAAATAATAATTTTTTTGTATGGGTAAGCATAATGATCTTAAATTGATAACTATTCTGATTTGAGGCATAGGAGATTGAGGGTGTATCCAAAAGAAAAATAGCCTCTAGTGGGCAGGTAGCAGCAATAGAGACAGTACCCCAATTTTTTGATAATTTAAATCCCTCTCAGAAATTATGTGCTCTGAAGAACCTTACTGTTCTAAGGTTAAATATTTGTTATTTTGTGGCTGCAGTAACCATGGCCTGGAACAAGTTAGTGTTTCTATGCTAATCAGTTTTTCTTGTGAAATCATAGCAGTTGTTCCTTTGTGGGGATGTGCCTGCACAACTTTGGTAAGCTGGAGAGATGGATGGCCAAAGAAACTGAGGAGCCAGCTGCTGTCTATAGTGGAACATTGAACTAAGATTTATCATAAACTTGATTTGCTAGATTTGTTGCTTTTCTTGGGGTTCACAGCCCTCAACCTCTGCCTGGGGTGAGGCATCCAAGCCTTTTGTTTCATAGAACCAGGGGGAATTCAGTCCTGTTCTTGAAACAATGCCAGAGGATGAGGTGAACAGTACTGTTTCTCTTCTCTCCGCTTGTTTAGATCGGGGAGAGTTGGGTTTAAATGTCCTTTGCTTGAATCTGGGTCTGTCGCATCCTGGGTTTGAGTTCTTCCCATCGAGTTTAACTGCATAGAATCAGTAGAAGACTTTGCAGTAAAATTGTTTATATGAGACTTTTATGATGCCATCGCTCTTGTTTGGCGCCCTGACATGCATGTTGGAACAGCACACCTGCTAGCCTTAGGGGGTTGTGATCCTTTATTACAGCAAAATGCCAAAATTCTGTGCTTTGGCAAGCAATTTACTTGTCACTAACCTGCTGGGTCACACGAAACAGGACAGACTAAGTAGGGAGATTGCAAGATCAGCACGTATTTATCTCTCAAACTCCCAGGAACCAATACACAACTCGTAAATCTAATTTCAGGTCTGCTGGTGGTAAGCATTTTGCAAAGTTAGCTGTGTAAGAAATGGAGCATGTATCTGTGCTATGGTACAGCGTTTGATTGTGTTACAGGGTTAGTTGGGTTCAAACTGTATTCTATTCAAACATGGGAATTTTGGTATTTTACCTGTGCTGGGTCAAGTTCAGTGCGTAGACTGAGAATTGGAGTTGGAAGCGGGGTCGTGCAGTAACACTCCTGGCTGTTAGGTCTTATTACCTTATGGCTGTCAAAAGTAGCCTTGTGATGCAGTGTAGAGCTGGTTCTAAGCATTGAAACCTTTCTTGTGTGAACGCTTGTATTTGCTGAAGCATAGATTATATAAGGTAGTGGTTCTCAATCTTTTTAGGCTCAAAGACATACAAAAAACTAGAACTCTTGGTTCCAAAATGATACCTTTTATTAGACCAACTGGAAAATAGCAAGAAAATTGTCCTTTTCTGCAAGCTTTTGGGATCAAAGTCCCTTCGTCAGGCTCTGGGAAAAGTGTAGATGGTACAAGTTAATAAAAAGTCCCCACAGGTAGAAAATAAACTTCATTTTTGCACTGAGGGAGCTGAAGATGGAAGGTTGTCCCTCTGGGTCCATGAGAGTGTCTCTCTGAGCTGTGATGAGTAGCTCTTTGATGTGTTGATCAGGTAGAATTCCTTCCCTGGAGGTGTCAGATGGCAGGCAGGGAGGGAGGGAGGTGAAAAACAAAAAACAACAAAACTTCCTTGTTGTTCTGCAATGAAGTTTAAAATCCAAAATCGGCTAAAATTCAGCATCTTCCACGTTTCAGGGGTGTACTTGGTAGCTGCGTTGGTATCAAGGCACCCCTAGGAAAATGTGAGCTTTTAATTTTCTCTCAATTTTTGACTACAGAAAGACAGAACAATTCTTCTGTTGCAAAGAACTCAAAGACCACCATAGGTCAATGCTTTTAACACTATGGATTCCTATTTGAAATCTCTGGGTTTATTTTAGGAATCATGTTTGTAAATCTAATTAGGCTAATGTTTTGTGGCACCCTTGAAATGAAATCAAGGTCCCGAAGGTGCCATGACGCCTGGAATGAGAATCACTGGCATAGGGGAGTTGTCAAGATCATGTGTTGCATTGATGTGTGAAGTGCGTTTTCTGTAAATTACAGTAGAACTAGATGGTTGGGAATTTAATTTATCAGTTGCTGTGAATTGTGGTGTGTGATTATTCTCTGTAGCTGATTTTGCAGACATTTAGAAGATCAAACTGTACTCTTCCACCTGCTGTGAAGTGTGGCTTCTCTGTAGTGTTGTTGAATTAAAGAACTGAAGTTAAACATGACACTAAAATTCACCCAATTTATGAGTGTCTGCCGAATGAGCTGCTTGTACTGTTGAATATCCTGTTTATCCTATGCTGTACGCTGGTTTTTTTTTTAATTTGATTTAGTTTTCCTCGTGTCAAACTGACAGAACTGACCTACAGTGCTGAACAGTGCCCAAATATCAAGTAGCTTGCTGGCTTTCTCATACTAGATAAGGCTACTGGTTCATCAAGTCTGATATCCTTCTTCCAGCAATTGTTTATACTTGATGTTCCAGAGCAAGCAGACTAATACACAAAGGCTTCCATTCATTGCTTTGTGCACAGTGATGGTGGTTGAAGTGCCCACACCCTGAATCAGGAAGTTTTGATTTCATCAAACATGAATAACTGCAAAGTTAAGGGTAACTGGATAGCTACAGTACATAATGTGTATTCCTATAGCACATAGGGCAGTGGTGGCCAGGCTTTTTGCCAGGTGTGCCACAAATTAAGCCGTGCCCCATCCCAGAGTGCTGCTGTGATCCCTGCCCTCCCTTCCTTCCCCTGCTCCCCAGGTGTACCTGATAGTCTGCACTGAGGGGTGCCAGAATGGAGGCAGGTCTTGCCCCTGACAGAGCAGGAGCAGGATGCTGCTCGTGAGCCAGTTTAACTCTTGCCTGCCTCCACAACTGCTGCAGTATTATATGGCAAGCAAGGATGTAAGGCCCTAAATTAAGTGGCTGCTACAGGGCCTGGAGAGGTTTAACCTGGCTCTTGGCAATGATATTTGATACCTTTCGCAGCAGTGTCCTGCTCCCACTCTGCTCTGCTGTGGCTGGAGGCTTGAGCTCCGTCCCCTGTTTTCGCACTTCCCTTTACCAAAAACCTGGGGCTTGTGTACTGCGCACAGCAGGTGCCCATGCCACTTAAAGCATGTGTGCCATGGTTTGGTCATCCCTGTTGTCGGATGTCATCAGAAGTATTTTTTCTAGTTCTCAGTGCATCTGGTTAATTTGAGTTGTCCTTTTTGTGTTTAAAAAAAAAAAAAAGGCAAATAAGGGGTTAACTTTTGCAATACCTTTTTATAGTTTAATGTTGTGTTTTCCCCAGCAGTATATCTACCCGTACAGACCGCAAAATCCTACGTTCTTGAAATTTTTATATCAGTTGCATCTATCTTGTAGTCTGTTCTTCTCTGCCTCTAATCTTAGCTCTGCCAAAAATTTTCACAGGTGACTATTGTTTTTGAACGCCGACCTGTCTTCCAAACAGCGGGTGCTTAGCGTATTTTGGAAATTAGACTCCTTTGAAAAGTCTCAGAATTGCCAGTCATGGGAAACCTTGGCTTATTTGTACTTCAGAAGCCTTTAGCTGTAATTGTGGATCAGAGCTACCTTGCGCTAAGCTCTGTACAGACATAGAACAGAAGAATGGTATAGCTCCAGAGAGATTTAGCCTGACTAAAGACTAATGCGGTATTTGGATTAAAAGCTACCTTTTGATATGGCAGATACAGCATCCTGGAAGGGCCAGGACATGGGGGTGGAAGTTGAGAGTGAAGTTCTGCTCCTGATTTCTGCTAGCTTATTCTGGCTTCAATTTACCCCACTTGTAAAAGGGAGGGAGTTGCACTGAATGTATTCATACTTCAAGCCTCTTTAGATCTTCAGATGAGTGTGTTCATTGCTGGTATCTTAATCGTTCTGAATGTGCCCAGGCACTTTTTTGTTGTTCTGAAAGCTGCTGCAATTTGCCAGACATTTTCATTTTAAATAAGTGACTCTTCAGAGGCTTTTGAAATTGCAGAGCCAGTCACCGTGGGAAAATTCAGTTAGTTTGCAGTTGGCATCTGCAATCCAATAAAACTTCAGCCATTGCACAGTCTAATTCAAGCATGCATTTAAATTTGTTTTGAGTTAGACCGGTGGTTCTTAACCTTTTTAGATTTGAGGCACCCCTTGGAAGATGCCAGATTTTAATTTTCCCACTTTTTTTTTTTTCTTTTTCTTTTTTAACTACAGAAAGCTAATAGAGCAGTTTCTCTGTTGCAAAGAACTCAGAAAAGGCTACCACCGTGGGTTTCTTTTTGAAATTGCTAGGTTGATCTTGTAAATCATGTTTGTAAACCTAACCGCTAATGTGTGGCACCCTGCAGCACCCTTGAAAGGATCTCAGGTCACCCCAGGGTGCTATGACACCTTGGCTTGAGAATCATGGATATGTTCATATAGGCTGCTCTGATAATGCCATCTGTAATTAGTCTCCCAATGCTTCTTTGCTATCATGTCTCATTCCAAAGGAAATAGATAAATGTTATACTATTTTTCTAACTGTTTTTCTTCAGCTTTATTCATGAAAGCTCTGCCTTGCATCAAGCCCTTTTCTTGGTTTTTCCCTTTTCTCTACAGTTAATACCAATCAATACAGAATCTTTTTCTAAGCAGTTTTAACATGTTAAAAGTGGAATCGGAATGTGGCGACTTGTCCACCATAATTTTCGTTCAAGTATAAAAATGATTATCAGACTGCAGCATGACATGTTATATTAAGCTGTTTTGGTTTCCAAGACAGTCTCTTGCAGCTAGCAGCTGATGTAAAGAACATCTTTACAAAGAGACAGACCTGTTACATTCTCTTCGTGGGGGAGAGTGGGTGTGCAGAACAAGAGAAAGTCAATCACCTCATTTTATTTAGATACTAGCACCATTTTAAAGTGGGATTCAGTTGCACTCGTCTTCACACTGACCTCCTGCTAAAGTATTTTGTGTTGGCTTCTACAAGTGTAGGTCTTTCAGAAACTAAGTATTAAATAGGGCCGGGCGGAATTTTGGCAACCGTTTCATTTCGGAGGAGTTTTGGGCAGTTTTAGCGCCTGAAACACTAAATCCGAATTGAAACGGGAGGCTCCAAAACATCTCCGAAACAAGGCATCCGAAACATTTTGGAGCTGGGCTTGCAGGGAAACAGCTGTACGCTGCAGCAACAGGGGGCTGCATGGGGAGGGCAGCAAGGAGACCCCCAGTGCGGATCTCTGCTCCCTTCGCAGCCAGGTTGCGTGGCAAGGCAGTGCTGGTCCCTGCTGCATGACCTGGCTCTGCAGGGAGCAGAGATCTGGGGCAGCATGGGGCGGGCAGCAGCGGCGATGGAACTCCCAATGCGGATCTCTGCTCCCTGCAGAGCCAGGTTGTGTGGCAGGGACCAGCAGGCTTGCTCACTACTCTGCGCTGCTTCCCTGCCCCATGACTTGGCATGACAGGGATCAGAGATCCATGCAGGGGGTTCTCTCTCCTGCACGGAGGGTAGTGGCCCTCCCCCGGATGAGCCACCCATGGTCCCAGCCTGCTCCCTGCTGGGGCCCCGGCCCCAGGCCCCGCCTCGCTGGGCAGTAGGACTGTGCGAAGCTTGCAGCCTGTTCGAAATGGATTTGGAGGAGATTTGGCGGAAATGAAACAGGACAGTGATCCGAAACACCAAAATGAATCGCTGTCCTCTGAAACAGCCGAATCCAAATCAAAACACAGCCATTTCGCTCAGCCCTAGTATTAAACTATCTTCCTACCCCTGGACTCTGTTCCCAGCAGTAGAGCTCCCATAGCTTTATTTTTCTGAATTTAATTTACAGCAGCAGTTGTCAGCTTTAGCTGGTTGTCGCTATCAATTCTTTAGAACAGAAAGGAGGTGGAATAAAAATTTAGCTCAGCTCTGTGGAGGAGGGGGAGTTGCCTATAATTACAAAATACTTAAGAGCAAGAATTACAGGTAAGTACATCTTTTTTCCACAAGGTAGAAAATAACGAGCCCTCAGCCCCTTCAGATTTGAAAGAATTGACAAATGTATCAAGAATCACCTAGCAATAGGTTGTAGCGACTGGAAAGCATTTAAAGGTCTCAACTCTCACAATGGTGGGGTAGTACTAGTGACAAACATAGAAATGACAAAATTAAAAAATAGGAAAATAACACATAATTTGGCATGAGGGTTCATGTGGACTCCATCCAGAAATCATTTGTAAAACTCTTCTGCAGATTTGTACAATGCTGAATTCAAGCATGAAACTTCATACAAACTTGACAACTTCCCGACAAATGTGGGTTTAAATGGTTTGCAGACTGGCAATAAGAGAAGCCAGTCTTGATATTGATCTCAGTATTGCAGTTACTCTTCAGAAAAGCCTCCTAAGATTGAGGCTGAAAAGACTTTTGACTTGACATATCAATGTAAATAGAGGCAAGAAGACTTTATAACATTTTTCTATGATGGATGTGCATAATAATAAAGGAAAATATTGGGAGAGTGATTAAGGTGGAAATCAGCATCACCTTTTAGAAGGATCTTGGAATGAATTTGTAGCACCAATCCACATAAGCCTTACCATGTAGACTGGAATCATTAGAAAAGTGAGTAATTAAGAAGGACAACGTAGGGTGAGCGGGGAAGAGGAGGACAGATTATTTGACTTCTAGTATCTATGCAGTGGTTTCTCTGGGGATAAGGCACTCTGGTTTCGATACCCCCATGCCCATTTTAATGTTAGGATGGGTCCGTTTTTGTGCCCGAATTGAAAATGAACATACTAACATCAGATGTTAGATTCCTCTTCCAGCCCCTCTTAAGTACCAGAAATCAATCTAAAAATTGTCTCATGAGCCATGCAGAAAGACACCAGTCCCCTTTAATTAGCTGGCTTAAATGCCTCTAGCTGTTTATGGAGCTAGAATAAACAGTGGCGGCTGCAGAAAAGGATCGTTTAGATGGGATAATGAAATAAAGAGGAATTGAATCCACCTGGGTTGTCAAGGCTGACAATTTCCGCAGGACAGCCATAGTCCTAGCTCTGCTGCATCCCCACTGCTAGGCAGAAGAGCTAGGCAAGTAAGACTGTGTTAACATCTTCACTAGTTGTCCATCTGTTGGTAGCAGTAGAAAACTAAGAAAAGAATCTCTACAGAAGTTTCTGAAGGATATCTTCACCTCTCCAGTTAGGATAGTGAAGCAGTGTTATGGGAACTAAGAAAAGGTTTCCCGTGCATCTTTTCTTATCAAACTGATAAGCCTGAATGCTCAAAGCTGAACTTTTTGAGAAACTTAAGACTTGGAGATGTTGGATATTGGATACTGCCTTCAGCCAGGAGTAGCAGAGGCTAACAGATCAGTTGTTTGGTATATTCAGTAAACACCCTTCAAATTATTGGCGATTGTATGAAAATATAGCGTATGACTTTCACTTTTTTTCCTAACATATAAAGGTTGCCTGCTGGCTTTTGTAACTTACTTGAAATAATAACAATGCAGTGTTGAATTCATCATTCGTGTTTCATTTTAAGTTGCATATTGAGGGATTACATGCTTCACATCATCCCTTCTGGAAGGAGATCTCCTATAATTTAGGTTTGCCTAAGAAAGAACTGTAGGATCTGATTTGCACAGTGTAGTTATCAATATTTCTATCAGTAAGTATTCTTAATTGCTTGAGGTCTCTGAATAATTGTGCACTGTCACACTTGATTGGTTGTTTGCCTTCTCAGTTGCATAAAGCAGTAAAGTAAAATGTGCCAGAAATACTTTTATGGCATCCAAAAAATGCTCTAACCCCTGAGGCTATAAAGTTGCATTCAGTTATTTTTTTTTAAGGTTTAGTGGACCTTTTACCCATTCTTTGTCTGAGGTTTTTAGTATAAAAATGAGTTATTTTTGCTATCTTGGTTGGTTAGAAGCACTTCCTGAAGCTATTTCAAATCTTACTTTGAACATCTTTTCTACTGTATGACAAATAGTTTCTACAGCAAATGGATTGGACTATCAACAGTTACTGAGAGACTCATGTTTATTGGAGGCTGTAAATCTAATGATCTGTTTAAACAGGCAAATAAAATCAAGAGTTGCATTTTCAGTTCAGGAAGATGAAAGGGAAAATCCAACTGATTTCAGCATTTCCTTGGGGGAGAACTGTAGGAATAAGTGAACATCAAGGGAATGTGAAGAATCTTTTTATGCTCAACCCTGAGGATGACTAAAATTGCAGAAAGATCAGCTGAGAGCAACCCCCTCAGTGATGCTGCAAGGCCCTTTACCTGCAATGCAGTGCTATGCATCTGCAGCTAGGTGGTGGAGGCAAATCCCTTATCTCCCTCACTCTTGCACAAAGCTTTGCTGCGTTCAAGAAGAGCCAGTTCTCCTCCTACACTGTATGTGCTTCTGCTTGCTGAACAATCTGCTGGGATTTTTTTAATGGCTCTTTCAAAAACTGTTGGTCCACCTTCAGGGGTACCTTTACTAATGGGAGGCCGTGCTTCATGCAGGTAAGCTTCCTTTTGTTTCATCTGAATCAGATTTAAGGCCTGGCTTAAAGAAAAAGGACTTTTGTGGAGGCTATGGATTCCATGAATATCTTGCACATTTGCCTTAAAACACTGCTTTTCGACATCATCTTAAAATATAATCTTGCCATGTTATTTCAAAAGCAGACTGCAAAATCAGTTTGTTCTTGTGATGTCCCTTCACTCAGCTAACTAAAAATTCAGATGGTCAGGGTGCTCTTCGGTGTGAGCACCACGGTTAAAAAAAGTATCTATAATTTGACTGCTCAATAGTAAATCATCCAAGCAGGGTTTCTTTCCTTTATATGCTTCCTGCAGTATTACTGACAGCTATCAGCTTCCCACCGTCTCATTTAAACACAAGCTATGGGTTTCTTGCAGTCTCCACCAGCCCTTTGTGCCTGGTTGTAGACTGCTGTCTGAGCGAAAGGTGCAGACAGACAGTTATTGTGTTTTTGTGTGTCACTTTTTTTTTTCTTTTAGTGTACCCTTGTTCCCTGGTTAATAGAGAGTTTATAATCTTTTTAATCTTTGACCATATTGGTTTCTCTCCTTCAGATCTGTTGTTTGTGTGGTTCAGGATTTTATGGGGAAGAAGGCTTCAGTGGGGTCTGATGCCTTTTAATGAATTTTAGCAGTAGAGCAAAAATGTGTGAGCAAAGGGTTGTGATTTGGAGAGAGGAGTTTGGTTTAAAATGGTATTGTAAATGTCTGTCTGCTGTCTCTTGCTTTATACCTCATTAGGAGTCATAATTGACTATAATGTAAGTGAGATGCCTTGCTAGACTGAATTTCAAAGCTGCGGGACAATCTGAGAAGCAGACTGGGGTGTGTCAGACACCAGATTGTCAACAGCATGACCTGTTGGCTCCCTCTAGGAGGGGATTTTAGTGGTTTGCAAAAGAATGGCTTTGAATGTTTCCTGTCTCGAGGAAGGTACCAGAAAGGCTTTTCAGAACGGGTAATTTCTGGAAAAAAACCCACTGTTATGGACTACTTTTAAAATAGATTTTCCTGTAGCTTGCTTCCTATTCCACACAGTGCTCGATTATGTACAGGAAAAAGCTGATGGTATCAAGTCGAGAATTAAAACAAACTCTTTAATTTGATGGGTGTGGCTTTTGGTTTTAAGTACCCCATTTTGTTGACTGTTTCTGTCTCTTGTAGTTGTAGAATTTGCTATTTAGGATCTAATCTTTCCTCGAGGCACCCTCCATCCCTCTGCCTTTTAAACACGAAGTGTTGGTGTGTAGTAGGATTTTTGTCTTCTATTTGCTACCAGCAATAAAAATGGTCACATTTCTTTTGAAATCAAGTTGTGAACAAAACTTGAAGCAGCTATTCAGGGTGCAAAGACTTGCTTAGAGGTTTTTGTTTGTTTGTTTTTTTTTTTTTTGGGGGGGGGGGTGGGGGTGGTCTAGCTTAGCAGGTCAGAAAATCTCCCAAAAATCTTGAACGGTCTCAAACTACAGTGTCGATGATGTCCCACTAGCATTGACAGTGTATTGTGTTTCCTGGAAAGGTTTCTGGTGTACGGTTCAAGGACTATTGATCGATATTACTTGTCTTATGAATTCTAAAAGCAATAGACCTCATTATAACCCCAGTAACAACAACAAAAAACCCCCAAAATTATGTCAAGGCAGAGCTTCACAGGTCTGACTAATAAAATGGTTCTTAACTGGGGTAGACTTAAAGCACCGCTCAGAAAATTCCAGCTCTTAGCGTTCACTCATTTCTTGACTGTGGAAAAATAATAGAGCAATTTTTCTGTTGCAAAGAATTCAGCATAGAGAAAAAAACATAGGAAGACCACAGCAAGTCAGAACGCTTTTGACATTATGGATTCCTGTTTGAAATCTCCAGGTTTATCTTGTAACTTGAACATAGGCGTTTGCCCACCTAACAATTAGGGCTGCACCGACAGAGAGTTTTTTGGCTGATACTGATGGCTGATTATTAACCAGCCGTCGGCCAATATCAATCCAATAACCGATTTACAGGAATGCAGCCCAGCAGCTTGGAAAACAGCATCTGGCTGGTAAGTCTGTGGGAGGGGGAAGGAGGGGGAGCATTGCAGATTGAGGCCCCTACAGTGAGGGAGGGAGTGTGGCAGGGGCAGGCATTGCCCAGCCAGGGCAGCAAATGGGACCCCTGGGCTGGGAGTGGGATGGAGCTGCAGGTGACTTGTCTGGGGGGTGTACAGGGTGTGGGCAGCTCTCTGCTGCTGCACACACCTCTGGGGGAGAAATGGGGGGTCATGTGCACCCCCAGATTTATGCGCAGGGCAAGGGGCAGGCTGCCCACTGTAGCTTCAGGGCCAGGGGCTGTGCCAGCCTCTTGCTGGGTGGGGATGGAGCGGGGCTCAGCTGCACAGAGCAGGTGAATGGCAGCAACACTGGTTGGCTATGGATGGGCTATGGGGAATTACGGGGTGGCATTAGCCCCCCC
>NW_005842137.1:862299-868802 GCF_000455745.1 Alligator sinensis | reverse complement strand
CCCCTCTCCAGCCCCCTGTGCCCCCCAAATGAGCTGCCTGCAGCTCCCTGCCACTTCCAGCGCTGGGGTCCCATTCACTACCCTGGCTGGGCAGCACCTGTCCCTGCCCCACGCCCTCCCTTCCTCACCATGGGGCCCTCGATCTGCCCCTTCCCACCCACAGACTTACCGGCTGGATGCTGCTCTCCAAGCTGCCCAGCTGCATTGCTGGCCACATGCATGGCAGCTGTGTGCAGGCACATGACATTTATCGGTGACATTATCAACTACACTGGCCAAAAAAAGCCAAATGGCCAATAATGTTAATTTGCCTTTTATTGGTGCTGATCTGATATGCCACCAATATATTGGTGCATCTCTACTAACAATGCTAATATTGTATTGCATCCTTACAAGGATCTCACTGCACCCCCAAGCGCTGTAGCACCCTAGTTGAGATGTGTTCATCTAGTACATTGGTGCTCTAGTTTTTGTCCCTGTGGGCTGGATGAATGGCATGGTGCCAGTCCATGGGCTAGATTGGGCCCTGAGCACCAGGATCTGGCCCTGCACTGCTTCCACCCATCCTAGCTAGCTGGAGTTTGACCTTGTACCGCTTCTGCAGGCCCTGTGCACCCAGTATAGTGCAGAAGACCAAGTTATACAGACCACAGGGCTCCTCAGACTCAGCAAGGGAACTACAATTACTGTCACCTCTTCCCTACTGCCAAATTTCTGGACCTGTGGGGATCCGGCCCACAGGCCAGGGATTGAGCATCCTGGCCTAGTAAGACCTAACTGTGTTGGTGAAACTCAGCTCCAGAATGCAGTTCAAATTTAGACTTTTCTCTAGAAAAAAAGAGTAGCTCCTCCTGTCCCTAAGTATGGTAAAGGGTTGAAATTCTCCAATAAACTACAGTCATGGGAAAGCATTAAATCTGTCTTTAAATCTCCTGAATGACTACCAAAAGCAACACAAGTAAAAAAAATGTATCATTACCTTGTAATAGGCAGTGCTATCATAATGTGACTCCTACAACTCCATTTTGTGCTGTTAAAATGAGAGGAAGGAGTCAACACCTACTAACCCACCTATTGACAACGTAACCAGCACTTGCCTTGCAAATCATTCTTTCCTTGAGCAAAGTGGGAATAGAATTGTAAAGAAGGTGGGTGGGAAGCACCAAGTATAACTACTGCCTTATGAGAACAATAGTGGAAGCTCTGTATTGCACCTAATTTCCACTGACTAGAAGACTCTGTAAATTACTGAAGCTTTTGTTAAAATACCATGAAAAGGTAATTCATTGATGTGGTCTGACTACTTGTTTAGATGATTGGCTTTATTTGGCCCTAGCTGGAGTTTGGCCTTGTGCTGCCTCTGTGGGCCCCGTGCACCCAGTATAGCGCTGATTTCTCTTTTTTAATTGAAAATTTAGTGTTGATAGAAGAATGCAGCTCTTTGCTATTAAATCATTGATGTGAGACACTGTACACTTGCATATAAGTGACTTTCGACAAAGGCAGACAAGATTCTTTGGGTAAATCCAATGGCTTTTAAAAGCATTGGTAACAACTTGCTCTGAAGGGGGTTGACTGGCCTTGTAAGTGTTCCTAGGTTTGTTAAAGAGAAATGTATTTACTTTAAGTGATGGGAAGTCCTGCCTTTTTAGAACTGTTGCTGGTAGTGGCAAAGTTAATGCAGCTGACAAAAGTTTCCCAGCACACGCCAAGGAGTGAAGACCTCCCTGGCGATCCTCATAAGCTGAATGCCAGTATCCCAGAGACATAGGAAAAAGAAACAGAAATTGGATTCAGGACAGTGTTTCCTTATTCCCCTTGGATATCCCTGAATTTAGAAGGTATTATCCTTTAGAAGGGATGCTGTCATCTGATTTGACTTTTCACATTGAAAATTAGGAATTTGGGGACATTTCAGCATCCTCTAGTATTTGGAGACCAAATGCTGTATAAGAGCCACAAGGTGATACTGACTAGTCCAGTCTTATCAGTGATTGGCTCAAACTTGATTACATAGTCAAAATTACATGCATTTTCATTTTCAGACCTCTTAAGATGTTAGTTGCTGAAGGAATATTAACTATTCTTTATTCCTTTGTGTTGAGGGATAGAAGCTCTAAAATGGCAACCACTTGGTTCCAAAGAAATTAGTTTAATTCCTTTGTTCTTACAAATTCATGCTAATTTTAGCCTTTTACCTCTAGGTTCTTTTAAAAAATGTCATTATAACCCCTGGTAATAAATAGGAAGTCTCCTTGATTGAAAGAAACTGTCATTTCAAAGACATTGTATTGCATATTCTCTGCAGCCTCTAGGGTTGTTGATTCAGTTGCCAAGCATGATGACAGTCATAAGTGATCAAAAACATTGGTTTAAAGTCCACAGGTTTAATATAGGTAATGCTTTAGAATATAAATTGCCAAAATAAACCCTTATTGCTTTGAGCTATTTGGCACGTTTCTCAGCCTTTTCAGACTAATGTACTCAGAAAATGTTAGCTTTTAAGTTTTGCTTTTTTGTTGTTGGGCCTTGTTTGTTGTTTTTTATTGTAAAAAAAAAAAAAAAAAAAAAGGCAGTAAAGCAGCTGTGTTTTTTTACAAAGAACAAAGTCCACAACAGGTCAGAAAATTTTTGATGTTATGGATTTCTGTTTAAAATCTCTGGTTAATCTTATGAATCGTGTAGATCTTTGCATGCCTAATATTGCATGGCATCCTTAAAAGGTTCATGTAGGGCCCTCATTGAGAATCACTAATTTAGCATGAAAAGGACCCCAAGATTCAAGTGGTGGGGGAACTTCAAAGGGCAGTAATGTAGCAACGGGATTAAGTGAGTATTCGTTCATTATAGGGTGTGTATGTGCTTTTCCTTGGCCTCTTGAAGGCTCAGATCAAGTATATCTGAAAAGCAAAGAGCTCTTTTATACCCCTCCTGACACTACTGACCTGGGAGTAAAAACTTTTAAATGTGAAAGTAGGTTTTCTGAAGACAAATACGCTCCTCAGTCCGTTGCATTGAGTAAAGTGAAAGTAGCTGAATTAAAATGACCTTAATGTGCATGCACTTTACATATGTGTGTTCTCCCACAGACCTGAAACTCAGCACCGAGGTCCTGCTGCTCATTCAGAGAATGATCTCCCTGAACAAGAGGAGGAAATTCTGGGATCAGATGATGATGAACAGGAGGATCCAAATGATTACTGTAAAGGTGAGGGCTTTGCCTTGTGTTAAAAATAACACTAAACAGATGTTTAGCTTTTCCCTGCCTGTTATCCTTTCTTCTCCCTTACAAAGCCTTCAGTCTTCATGCTTTGGGCTTTTAAGCTGTGGAGTGTCTAACCTGAAATGTTTTCATGTCTAAGATACAAAGGAGAAAATGTAGTATCTGTTTGCCTGGTGTATGAAGAGATTTTGTTAAAATGAGAATGGGGAGGAATTACGTGTTTACCTGAGTGAGGCATTATTTGGTTGATGGACTTTGTTTTAAGTCACACAGTCTGCTTTTCTTTACTTGAGACAAGGTCTGCTCTGTGTATAAAATAAAGCATAATCAAGTTGAAAGTTCCCTTTAAAATAGTGGTTCTCAACCTTTTAAGACTCAAGGCATCCCTTTGAAAATGCCAGTTCTTAGCTTTCACTTATTTTTCTGTTGCTGAAAAACAATAGAGCACTTTTTTTGTTATGAAGAGCTCGGGCCCCACTTTGGGCTCCTATTTGAGATCTCTGGGTTTGTCTTGTGAATCATGAAGGTATACCATGAGATCCTTTTAAGGATTTCATCAAACCCAGGTTGAGAATCAGTGTTTTAAGATATGGAGATTTGGAGTCCTTCTCCATTTCAGTATTAATTTGCATACTTTACAACTTGATCAGTGGGGCACTAATTTGACAAATCTGCCAACTTCTTTCCTCCTCTGGTAGAGAATTGTATCAGTTTTCCCTAGAAATTGCCTCAGCTTTTATCAGCTGGAGGTAGGGGGAAAGGAATAATCTAGTTTCTAGGACAGATACCTGCTTATAGCACCTTTTTTGGAGTTGTATTAAGATGTTAAAGCCATGCGTCTACAGTAGTCTTTTTCCCCTTCTGTTGAAGGTGATTTTAAAGCCTCTACTTATCAAGGACTCCCAAGTGCTTTTTGTTTTTAAAATAATTGTTTAATCATATCAGGAAGTACTTGTCTTTTGTCTGTACTACAGAATGTAAGAGGCTACGAATTTTTGATGAGTGAGGCTTTCTAACATTTGAAGAGAAAACGGGTGTTTAACTATCTTTGCATTTCAGTTGTATTTGGCACCTACTTCCCCCTTTTGCCTTTGAAAAGCTCCCTGCCTTAGACTCAGAAACCTTTTAACATATCTGTAACACCATGCTTTTTCACACAGTTGGTACCAGTAGTTCGTGTAATTTCACATAACTGTTAACTTGTTTTTTCTATAAGCCATTCTAACTACTGTGCTACTTCCTGCCTTGGTGAAGTGGTCACATAGATCACAACTGTCAAACATAACTTGTGTACTGAATCTGACCCGTGATATCGTGTTATCTCATCTGCAGGGCTCCTAGAGGGGCCAGGAGTTTGGACGTTGTGCAGGGGAAAAATTCAGGGTATGGAGCCCCATTGGGTATGCATGTTGGTACCGGGCAGGCAAGTGACAGCTATGTTGGTCTGGATTCAGTCCAGGGGGGCCCAAACCAGTTTGATGTGGCATTTCAGATCAGGTAGAGTAATTTGTAGACTTCACAGCATAAATGTTGTGGATATGATTCACTGCAAGTACTTGAAACGGGATGCCTAAACTGCATGGATTGTCCTGGGTTAGTCACAGTGGCATACTTGGCAACAGTATGTATAGGAAACTGCCATGCGTGTGTTCCTGTAGTTCATGCTATCAGTATCAAGAACAGGAGGAATAGAGTCCCTCCCTGCCTGAGGCTTGCCAAGTAAATAAAGATAGAAACTGTTCCATGTTTTTAAGTTGGATTTATTTGTAATAGTCCATTTAAGATTTAAAGGTAGTCTGTTGGGTTTGGTTTTTTTAAAGGAATGCCAAGATTGCAGCATCAAGCACTCGGAACTTACAAAAAGAAATAAGGTTGCCCTGTGTTACTGGGACTTCTCTGGTCAGCTTATGGAGGCAGTTAGGTCAAGGGATGTTATCGTCATGGGTGACGTAAACTACCCAGACATTTGCTGGGAGGAGCAGACATCTGACCACTCACACAGGTTCCTGGCTTTGTTACAGGACCTTCACCTTATCCAGGAGGTGCACAGCCCCACTAGGGGTAATGCCTTGCTGGACCTGGTCCTGGCCACCAGGGATGACCTGGTGAGGGGACTGCAGGTCCTTGACCACCTGGGCAATAGTGATCATCACCAGCTGGAATTCACTCTCCAGCACAGGGTGTCAGGGGCTTACAGCAAGACTAAAGCCCTTGACTTCAGAAGGGCCAGCTTCAATGAGCTTCTGAGATTAGTGGGGGAAGCACTGAGGGCCCAGAAGGTAGAGGAGATGGGAGTCCATGAGGCATGGTCGTACCTTAAGGGGACGATCCTCTAGGCCCAAAGGATAACAGTCCCTCAGAGAAGCAAGGGGGGGGTAAGAGTGCTCAGAAACCCCCTTGGCTCAGGAATGCCTGAGGACTAAAAGGGAGGTGTACAACCAGCGGAAGGGAGGAGATATTGCCAAGGAGGAGTACTCCTCCTCAGCCCGGGAGTGTAGGAGGGCTATTAGGAAGGCCCAGGCAGAGATGGAACTCAGGCTAGCGTCCAGGATTCGGGAGAACAACAAAAATTCCTTTTTCAAGTACACTGGGAGCAAGAATATTGCACCAGGCAATATAGGGCCCCTGCAAGTCTCAAATGGTAATCTTGTGGCTATGCCAGATGAGAGAGCTGATATTTTTAACAGTTTCTTTGCCTCTGTTTTTTTGAACAGGGACCAGGACATCCCTCCTACCAGAGGTAGGGACAGTCTCGGGGATAGCTCTGTCAGGCCTTTGGTCAGCGCAGATGTAGTTAGGGATCTTCCGGAAGGGCTGGACATTTTTAAATCTGCAGGTCCAGATGCCCTCCACCCAAGGGCGTTGAGGGAGCTGGCAGGGGTCATTGCGGAGCCCTTGGCCTGGCTGTATGAGCGTTTGTGGTCATCTGGCCAGGTGCTGGGGGATTGGAAACTGGCTAATGTGGTCCCAATTTTCAAGAAAGGGAGGAAGGAGGACCCAAGTAACTATAGGCCTATAAGCCTCACCTCGGTGCTCAGGAAAATCTTGGAGAGAATCATCAAGGAGCACATCTGTGGGGGGCCTGCAGGGGAGATCATGCTCAGGGGCAATCAGCATGGGTTCAAAGGCAGGTCCTGCCTGACCAACCTGATTGCCTTTTACGACCAAGTAACTAAATCCTTAGATGATGGTGTCGCCGTGGACGTAGTCTTTCTAGACTTTAAGAAGGCCTTTGACACTGTCTCTCACCCCATCCTCATCAATAAATTAAGCGACTGTG
>NW_005842137.1:861518-862106 GCF_000455745.1 Alligator sinensis | reverse complement strand
ATTTAGGCAGACTACAAAAGTGGGCAGATGAGAATAGGATGGGGTTCAACGTAGACAAATGCAGGGTGCTGTACCTTGGAGAAGGAATCCACAGCATACATGCAGGCTGGGGAGTTCCCCTCTTGAAAGCACAGAGGTGGAAAGGGATCTTGGAGTCACAATTGACTCCAAGATGAATGTGAGCTGCCAATGCCAGACCGCAGCCAGCAAGGCCAGCTATACCTTGTCATGCATCCAAAGGTGCATCTCAAGCTGGTCCAGAGAGGTGATACTCCCCCTCTATGCGACATTGGTCAGGCCGCAGTTGGAGTACTGCGTCCAGTACTGGGCGCCACACTTTAAAAAGGATGTGGCCAGTCTGGAGAGGGTTCAGAGGAGGGCCACCTGCCTGGTGAGAGTGCAGCAGGACAGGCCGTATGAGGAGAGACTGAGGGACCTGAATCTATTCAGCCTCAGCAAAAGGAGGTTTGAGGGGGAGGTTGAGGGGGACCTGGTCGCTGCCTACAAACTCATCAGGGGAGATCAACAGCAAGTAGGTAGAGCCCTTTTCTCCCCAGCACCACCTGGGGTGACAAGGAACAATGGTAA
>NW_005842137.1:842132-861401 GCF_000455745.1 Alligator sinensis | reverse complement strand
GAGGTTAGATGATCCCCTGTCTGGGGACTTTTGAACCCAGCATTCATTCCTGCCTGTGGCAGGGGGTCAGGCTAGATGATCTGATCGGGTCCCTCCTGACCCTAGCTCCTTTGAAACTATGTAACCTTAATTTAGCCCTCTTGTGCATGTGACTTAAGATCAGGGATCCTGGTTTTCTCTGATAAAATAAATACATAAATAAATCTGTGATAAAAATGGAAATTCTCTGATTAAAACCCCAAAACCCATGATTAAAATGAAAGGCCACTATATAACACAATTTTTTTTGTTATATTTACAGTTTTAAAGCAATTTGGACACCTACCAGTGCCTCAATCACTATAACAAAATAAATTCTAAATACCTCTATATTTTGGCATTTGATTTTGGGTTTTTCATCATGGAAAATCAGAGCTCCTGCTGACATGATTCTGTATACCCCAGGGAATTATGCACAGGAAATCTCAAAATTATGTAAAATTAATTACATTTTTTTTTTTTTGCAAATTAAATATAACACTGTTTGAACCTTCTTTAGAAATATATGCAGGTACTTTGTATCATTGGGAGGTGGGTGTGGGGGGATTTGTGAAGGTATGGGGGGGTTGTATGAGGGAGTAGGTGTGGGGGGGGTTGTGGGTGGTTGAGGGTGGGGGTTGTGAGCAGGTCGGGGGGTAGTGAATGGGTGTGAGTATGAAGGTTTGGCTAGTGGCTCAGCAGCAGTGGGCCCTCAGGGTGTTCATGGCCATGGCAAGCAGAGCCCCAGGTGACATGCATCCCTGAGCCCCAGGGCCTGCACATACTGGCATGGAGCTGGCCCGGCCCACTGGCACGCGCTTTTGAACCAAAGCAAGCTGGCTTTCTGCCAGCACGTGCGAATCACAGCACTGCAGTTGGGAGCCACATGCCATCGTGCCAGGCGGGCTCTCTGCCTCCATAGGTGGCTTCCCACTGGAGTGCTAGAAGCCCCACGTGGAGTCTCAGGGCTGACCGGCCCAGCCTGATGGTATGTTGACCAGGAGCCACGTGCCATTGGGCCGGGCAGGCTCTGTGCCTCTGGGTGGGGCTTCCAGCACTCTAGCAGGAAGCCACTCATGGAGGCACGGAGCCTGCCCGGCCCAATGATGCATGACTCCATGCCTCCATGGGCAGCTTCTCACCCGGCCTGATGGCACATGGCTCCTGGTCCATGCACCAGTGGCCACATGGGGCTTCCTGAAAACACCTCCCCACTCCCCTCAGCCCCCATCCATACAACCCCACCCCATCGGCTCTTCCCACAGTCCCCAACCCCTTCCCCCCCCACACCAGTCCTGGCAGTCACCTGCACCTGCCCCACAGGCCCCCTAACCAGCTTTGCTGGTGTCCTCCATCCCTGACCCACAGCTCCCACTCCTTCCAGCTCTGCCAGAGTGGGCCCCCAGCAAGCCCCACTTACCTCAAAGGCTCCAGAAGGGAAAGCAAGCCTGAGCCAAGCCTTGGCTGACTGAGTCTCAGGCCCCATGTGGTGACCGAGTGGTGTTTCCCCCTCTCGCTCCCTATCAGGACTGGGCTTAGGGTTTGCCATACTTTTTGCAAGAAGCTCTTGCAGGCTGGAACTCTGCCAGCCATCAGAGAGCTCTTTGCAAAATGGAAAATCCACAGGTATCTCCATTAAAATGAAAAATCCACAGGGTGTGGTTTGGGACAGGCCATGAACCTTTGGAAATGGGTCCCAGTAGGAAAAAGGTTGAGAAGCACTGCCCTAGAGAAATTCCCAAGTATCCTTTATGTTTAAATATTTATCAAAAGTTGTCATGAAATTGTGGCTCCTGTTCCACCTGTTTGCTCACTGACATTCATTGCTGACTGATCTCTTGTGATGATATCCCCCTTGGTTCTTCCAGGTGGTTATCATCTAGTGAAAATAGGAGATCTATTCAACGGCCGATACCATGTCATCCGGAAGCTTGGATGGGGGCACTTTTCCACCGTGTGGCTAGCTTGGGACATTCAGTAAGTTGTTGGGGGGGGTGGGGCTGGTTTATTTTTAATGGGTATTTCTACCAAAAATTCAGAGTAAGTAATGTTCAGGTAGATTAGCAGATGCTTTATAAGTAGCAGCCTGTTCTCTTCAGACTTCCGTTATTTTAAACAAGTTATGCATAGATTGTCCACCGAGATTATTGTACTATGCAGAGGTATAACGTACATATCTCGTAGGAAGAATGCCTGTGTTCAGCTGTTCCTGACCCATCACTTTTGGCCAGTTAGGCTGTTGTTTGTTTTTGAGACAAACGGATAAAGCAAGATGAAGTACTTTTTTACGCAGCGTGTAGTTAACCTGTGGAACTCATTACCACAGGAGGCTGTAGAGGCAGATAGTATAGCCAAATTCAAAAAGGGGCTAGATGCACTGATGGGCATTAGAGCTATAGAACAGAACAGTCAAAGATGTATTCTATGGCATCCCTAAACCAGTGGTGATGAAAGTCAGGGAGGGTAACGAACAGGAAATATAGAACACTGTAGACATCCAGTTCAGTGCTGTCCCTCTAAAGCGATCCATCTCTGCCATTGCTGGAAACAGGACACTGGGCTGGATGGATCACTGGCCTGACCCAGTATGGCACTTACAAAAGCGTTAATTTTTCTTAAGACCATAAGAGCCTCAAAGACAACTTTCACACGAGTGAACTAGAACTTGTCTTCCTCTTACTCAGAAAGCAATCCTAACTAATCAACTCTGACCAAAGTGAATTAAGAGAATGCTGACAGCTATCTCCTTTTAATTGGGAGACCATTGACATAAACTTGCTCTGCTTGTGTTTAGGGGCAAGAGGTTTGTGGCAATGAAAGTAGTGAAGAGTGCTGAGCACTATACTGAAACAGCGCTGGACGAGATCAAGCTGCTGAAGTCGGTGAGTACTTGAAGGGCTCTGGTCAGCTTTGTCCACTTCCAGAGTTCATATGAAAGTCAGTTTGGAAGTAGTCCTTGGGCTAGCAGATTGTCTTATTTCCACAGTATGTGGGAGCAGCATGACACGACAGGCCTTATTGACTAGACTTTTTTGTTTCATCCTTAAAGGAGAAAGTTTGTGCTGTGTTTACTGAGACTTAAGGAATGCTGTTCAGTGGGTTTTAACCTTTCTGGTGGTGTTTGAGATCTATGAAAGTGTTGGTTATGACCTGATAGGAAACAGGGTTTCACTAGTTCTACAAAAAGACATACAGGGGTGGGTCCAGAGCTCCCCAGCCTGTCAGCAGAGCTCCTGAGAGCTCTATGAGCTCACCAGCTGCTCAGCTGAGGGTCTGCCCAGTCCTTGCTTTCAAGCAGGTTCAGCGCTTGTGGCTGTTTGCTTTCAATTTGCCTCTCCTCCCCATTCCCCATTTCAGCAGCTTGGGGAGAAAAAGGGTGAGCAGCATCCCAAGGATGCTTGCAGCTCTAAGAGCAATTGGCAGCAAGCTTCAGAGCTGCTTGAAAGCAGGGACTCTGGGCAGGCCCTGTCCTGACCAGCCAGTGAGCTCTGAGTTCACAGCTCCTGTGGCATTTGCAGCAGGAGCTCTGTTGACATGCTGGTGAGCTCAGAGAGCTCACTAGCACCCAGGTTCATAGCAAGGAATTCTGGCCACCCCCTTTGGCTTTGTGGCACGTGCACAATGAGCTCTTTTCACTGTGCCTGAGCACTTTTTACAGTTGAAGGGGATGAGGCAGCGACAACATGGGTGCAGTCTGTTTCCAGCCATTTCTGCACACAGCACTTTCCTCTTCTGGTGGTCTTCCTTTTTTCCTTGGATCTTACTGGTTTGAGGAGGGTTGTATACCAGGTTATTACAGAATAGCTGCATGAGTAGAAACACTCCCCGTTCTGGAACCTGTCTTCCTATTTATCCCACTTGAGATCTGGGAACCGAATGGAAATGAGGTATCTGGTTTGAGGGTAAGAGTATCAACCTATGGGGCTATTCTAAAGTAGCTTTTGTGTTTTAGATTCTTATTCTACCTTATTTCAGATTCATATGAATGTAGACATGTTTTGTGCTGTTTGAAATGCTTTGTGTGTTAAGAAATAAACAGGAAAGAGACATGGTATAGGTGCATCCATATCCCTCTTAAAGCTCCTTCCTGTGACTCCCAATGTTTCCTAGCCCAGGAATTCCATTGAAGGATTTATCTTGTGTCCCTTATCTTCTTTCCATGCAGGTCCGCAACAGTGATCCCAGTGATCCGAATAAAGAGAGAGTGGTTCAATTATTAGATGACTTCAAGATCTCAGGAGTGAATGGCTCCCGTATCCTTTTTGGAATAAATGTGGAGCATTGCATTAGTATGGACGTTTTCTGCATCGCTGTTAGGCCAATGAAAGTTTGAACGGTGTTTTGGCAGGCATTTTATCCTCCAAAAGCAAGTCTGCAATAATAAAAACAATTAAAAAAAATCTTTTTTCAGTAGGCCTTGAAGGTGTCTGCAGAATACATACTTGGAATAATCATTTACTTTGCGACTCTGAAATTATGTGCATTTGTGCGGAAGGGACGTTCGGCTGAGTCATGATTTTAAAATAGTGGCTGTACTCCAGTGCAGACTGCAGATGAATAGCTGCTGCTTTTTCCCCCTCTCTCTTTGAACCTTGGTCAGGCCCGATAGCAGCTTTGTAATAATGGCTGATTGAAAAGAGTGAAGGTACTGCAAAATATCAGGGATGTGCCCTAGCACAAGTAGGCAAACTTCAGGGTCTGTTACTTGGCAACGTAAGTAGGCTTTAAATCAGAAACATTAGCATGGACATTAGAAGGCTTATAGATGCAATGTTGCTTCTAAAATGCATTTTTATGACCTAGGTTAGAAACTGTTGGGTTATTGAAAACCTGTAATACTGGGAACAGAGAAACCCTTGATTGTCCCTGTATATATGATGTGGGCTTGTTGGTTGTAGCCATTTTGGTCTAAGGACATAGGCAGGCAAGGTTTGTTTTTATTCATTTTTTGATTGCAGAAAAATAACAGCCATTTTTCTGTTGCAAAGAACTCAAAGACCACAATGGGGCAGAATATCTTTAACACTATGGATTCCTGTTTGAAATCTGTGGGTTTATCTTGTGAATCATATTAGCACTGTAAGGCGTACAAACAGTGTATGGCACCCCACAGCCCCCTTGAAAGGATTTTGAGGCCATGCCACCCTGGTTGTGAATCACTGAGCTAATATAAATGCAGTTAAAAAATAATGAGGATGTCAGTGTGGCACTGATAAAGAAGCAGGGAGTGGGGAAAAATATGTTCTGCAAGTGGCTGGCATCTTGAGATTTGTGTTGCCTGTTCAGAGCTGTGGAGAAATGGAGGTGTGATTTTTTTTTTTTTTTTTTTTAATTATTTTTTTTATTTATTTATTGCCTGGGGTAGGAGCCAAGATGCTTCTGGAATTTGCATTTTCAGCTAGGTATTGTGCTTAAGCAGTTCATGCATGGTCCACTGCATAAGTGGTCTCTTTCCAGAATCTGATATTGTTGCTGCTGCATTACAGCCGTTGCATAAAACCAACATCATCTTCAGCTATACTAGGGGTGTATGTATTTGGTGGCAATGTTTGTTTGAGAGTGCTCACATCCACGTGCTGCTCCTAACACCTAGCATAGCCACCTGTGTTGGGAGGGAAAGGGTGTCTGTAAGAACTGCCAGCTTAGGTGACAGAAGTAGCTCCTTGTATTGGATTTATTTTTTATTTTTAGCTCTGTTTTGAAAATGCTGGAGGCTCACTGGGTCAGAATGTCCCTCTTTCTCCTTGACCGAATTACAGATATCTGTATGGTGTTTGAAGTTCTAGGACATCATCTTCTGAAGTGGATCATCAAGTCAAATTATCAGGGGCTTCCACTCCCCTGTGTCAAAAAAATCATCCAACAGGCACGTTTCAATTCAGTCTTTGTTAATGCCCTCATTCCTTGAATTCCTTTGTGAGCAAAATTTTTCTTGTTAGATGCAGGAAAATGAGCCTTAAACTCTTATTGATGCGTGTCCCCACAAACAGTTCAATTAAATGTAAGATTAGTCTTTTCTCTGAAGATATTAGCCCACAGGTATTTCAGCTGTCATAATTTGCATCTTGACTAGCTGAAGGTCTGCTTTGAACAGTGACTTTGTCAAGGAGAGGAAGGAGGGAAGCTTTAAAAGTTATGTGAGCATTAGTACTGTAGCAGTGGTAGATCAAGCAGAGTGGGGAGGAGATGGAGCATTTAATTAATTACACTTGAAATTGTACACACGCTTCCTCTTTAACTCCATAGTAACAGTATCCTAAATTGGTAGCAACATCCCAGGCTGGCCTTGGTGTTTAACAAGTTTTTAAATACCTACTGAAGAGAGTTTCTTTAGTTTAACTCTGATACTGTTTTTTCTTCATTTCTTCTCTTCTTGCTTGCCCGCTACTTGCTTTTCTTGACTGTCTACATCCTCCCCTCGTATCTGCAGGTTCTGCAGGGCCTGGATTACTTGCACGCAAAATGTCGGATCATCCATACGGATATTAAGCCTGAGAACATTCTTCTGTGTGTTAATGACCAGTACATTCGCAGGCTGGCTGCAGAAGCAACAGAGTGGCAGAGATCTGGGGCTCCCCCTCCATCTGGCTCTGCAGGTGCCTTTTCCACTGAAAACTGGTGTTGTCAAAAAAGCTTGTAACCAATTTGACAAGAGAAAATCCTCTAGTTCTTATCTTAGCATCACTAAATAACGAAAAGCACTTCACATCACTTCTATAAAGCCATTTCCCACACCAGCCACACATTCTTACAAGAAGTTAGTTGGTTAAAACAAAGGGAGCAGATGGTATCACAGTTGCACTGTCTTTATTACAGTGCAGTAAAAGTAGCCAGGTGAAATGTTAGATTCAAAAGTGCTTGTAAAAATTAGTGGTATGGCACATCTTGGATGCGTTCTAGACAGCTTACCTCCTAGAGTGCTGTAAAAATCTTTGTTATAAAACTGTGTGGTCTGTCTTGGCAGTCTTGTGAAAAGATGACTCAAGCGCCACCTGTTCACTGACTTCACACCTGAGAGGAGATTAAGCCAATATAAATGGTTTCCCTGGTGCATTAACATTTTCTAAATGACAGTACAGATGAGGTTTCGTTTATGCTTGGAATCTCCATATATATTCTCCACTCTCCCTGTCATGATCTCCTTGTGTACCAGTATGTCTAGGAACTATTGCAATGTTCAATTCAGTAAGGGGCTGTTGGTTTCTAAGCTCTGGAAGCAAAAGCAGTATTGTCGCACAAGTGTCATGGTGTGGCCGTACTGATTCTGGCACCAGAGCTGATATTTCTCCATTGTATTGTAGTTCTGATATCTCCACACTGTTGCATTACATGCCATAGACATCTTTATATTTTCAAAGGGCCAGCTTCTGGCTGAAAACCATTAAGCACAGCTAAATCTGACTAGGCCAATGGCAGATTCTCTTAGTTTTGGCATTCAGACTTTGAGTATGTCTACTCAGTCACTGACCGTCCAGGGAGGGACACTTGAGCATGCTGTACCCATCCACTCCTGATCTTGTGCATCTGACCCAAAAATGCAGTGATGAAACCTTTGCTAGTGGCATCCCTCTAGTTGCCCTCAAGGATGCCAGTCAGAATTCTTAAGCAGCTGTAGAGGGTGCTCCCTGTAAAGCAAGGTGCAATCAAGAGCATCTCTCTTCAGACGCACTAGGGGTGTCCTGTAGGTGTATCTCAAGGGTCCTAGTTTGCATCTCTCCTTGCTGTGTTTGCTTTACATCTTCTTTAAGTCACACAGAAAATTCATGGCAGTCAGCAGAGGTCCCAGATGATTAGAAAAGGGAAAATATAGTGCCCATCTTTAAGAAAGGGAAGGAGCAGGATCCAGGGAACTACAGACCAGTCAGCCTCACCTCAGCTGTTGGAAAAATTATGGAGCAGGTCCTCAAAGAATCCATTTCTATGCACTTGGAGGAGAAGGTGGTGATTAGGAACAGTCAGCATGAATTCACCAAGGGCAAGTCATGCCTGACCAACCTGATTGCCTTCTGTGCTGAGATGACTGGCTTTGTGGATACGGCAAGAGCAGTGGATGTGATATACCTTGACTTTAGCAAGGCTTTTGATGTGGTCTCCCACAACGTTCTTGCAAGCAGGCTACAGAAGTATGGGTTGGATGGATGGATTATAAGCTGGATAGAAAGCTGGCTGGATCATCGAGCTCGAAGGATACTAATCAATGGCTTGTCTAGCTGGTAGTCGGTTTCAAGTACAGTGCCCCAGAGGTTGGTCCTAGGGCTGGTTTTGTTCAGTATCTTCATCTACAACCTGGAAGATGGGATGGAGTACGCTCTCTGCAAGTTTGCAGATGACACCAAGCTCAGGTGGGGAAGGGGGGTAATAGATCAATTGGAGGGTAGGGTTAGGATTCAGGGAGACCTAGACAAATTGGAAGATTGGATCCAAAGAAATCTCATGAGGTTCAAAAACAAGAAGTGCAAAAGTCTGCACTTAGGATGGAACAATCCCATGCACTGGCTTGGGACTGACTGACTAAGCAACAGCTCTGCAGAAAAGGATCTGGGGGGTGCAGTAAGGAATAAGCGGAATACAAGCCAACAGTGTGCCCTTGTTTCCAAGAAGACTAACAGCATACTAGACTGCATTAGTAAGAGCATTGCCAGCAGATCGAGGGAAGTGATTCTTCTCTTCTATTTGGCACTGGTGAGGTCACATCTGGAGTACTGTAGGCAGTTTTGGGCCTCCCACTACAGAAAGGATGTGGACAAATTGGAGAGAGTCCAGAGGTGATGAAAATGGTTAAGGGTTTGTGGCACATGACTTGTGTGGAGAGCCTGAGGGAACTGGGCTTATTTAAATAGTCTGGCGAAGAGAAGACTGAGGGGGGATTTAAGAGCAGCCTCCAGCTCCCTGAGCAGTGGTTCCAAAAAGGATGGAGCTGGGCTGTTTTCAGCAATGGTAGATGACGGAACAAGGAAGGAGCAATGGTTTGAAGTTGCAGTAAGGGAAGTTTGGGCTAGATATTAGGAAAAACTTTCTCAGGAGGAGGGTAGTAAAGCACTAAAACAGGTTACCCAGAGAGGTTGTGGATTCTCCATCCTTAGAGGTTTTTAAGACCCAGCTAGACAAAGCCCTGGCTCAGATGATCTAGTTGGGGCTGGTCCTGCTTTGAGCAGGGGGTTGGACTAGATTTGACCTCCTGAGGTCCTTTCCAGCCCTAATTTTTCTATGATTCTATGAAATAATATAATAGGAGGCTTTGGTCTGGTCACCAATCAAATGAGTCTGCTGTGTCAGAATTTCATTTGAAGCTTAACTAACAATTTCTGCAATGAGCTATTTTGGGTGGGTGTCTGCTGTTTGTTTTTGAAAAATCATTTTTTCTCCAACTGTTAGGATTGGACAATACAATTAAGTTCATTGTTACCAGTACATATAGAACAAGCCACTGACCTGTCTTATACAAATATATGTACAGTAAGAAGGCAGTTGCGGTTTAGTGTTAGTGCAACTTCACATTTTAGCAGTACTTAGTACCCACAGAAAAACAGTATTGCTTTGTGGAAGAGGTTACTGGCTTCTAAAAAAAAAATCAAAAAAAAAAAATCACTTTTTCTGCTCAAGTTATATGTTGCATTTATATTCCTGTACAAGTGTAATGCAAGCAACTAACTCACTTTTCTTCCCTTCCCTTTCAGTGAGTACTGCACCACAACCCAAACCAGTAAGTATAGCTGTGGACTGTTTATAAGTACTCGTATATAGCTTTTGTGTGATTGTTCTTTAGCATCAGGGAATTCTGTTTTGGGAGCACAGCAGGAGGACCAGAAGCCCTTGAAACATTAACAAGTTCTTGTACTATATAAACATTCATCAGCTGTGTTGGCACATTTTGGAGAGAGGTACTTGCATCTTTAAGATATCACTGCAACCCAAGCTTTTTATGGTGTTTCCAGTGGAAATCCAAGGACTATACAGGCCGTAAAGACTGAACAACTTTTTAATACCAAAAGGTGGATTTATAGGTCAGGATTGGGACCCACTGGAAGGCACTAGATAAAGGCTTGCACAGTGGTTGCATTTGCTTCATTGATGGAAGAGGAACTCAGTCAGCAAAGCTGTCCGTCCGAGATTCTTCACAGACTCTAAAATAATTTGCTAAATTAAATCCCATCTGTTGCTGTGGGGGGTATTTAAAGTAGAAAATACCAGACCAACCCCTAAGAGGTTTGCCCCTTTCATTTCCTTGCAGGCTGACAAAATGTCAAAGAATAAGAAAAAGAAATTAAAAAAGAAACAGAAACGTCAAGCTGAACTACTAGAAAAGCGAATGCAGGAGATAGAGGAAATGGAGAAGGAATCCAGCCCAGTTCAAACACAGCCTACAGATCAGGAAGAAGCTCAGAATCCCCTTCACATCCTTCTGAAAGAGAGTCCACAAGATGAAGGACTACCACACAAGTCAGGTATGAATCTTGCATATTGCAGGGCCTTGCATCCAACTGTATGTACAGCAGCACAGTACTATTCATACAGCCAAGCTGGTAAAGTTGGAGTGGACAGTTGTAGAGCATGTGGCAGTCAAGCTGGTAACCTTATGAAAACTGTGTAATATTCTTGAATTCTGTTGCAAAAACTTCCATCGAGTCTGAGGGACCTGCAAAACATTGTGCTGGCATAAAATAGGCTAAAGCATGGATGTCAGACTTGCTTGGGGCCCCAGGCTGGGTCCAGACTGCGGGGTTTGTTACAGACCAAATTCAGCATGGGACAGAGTCCAGAGGCAGCAGGAAGCTGGGTTTGGGTATAAGGAGTCTGGGGGTGCAGCAAGGGTTTGGGAGCAGCTGCAGTAGTGAGCCAGGCTTGCTGCTGGTGGCTCTGGCCAGCAGGGCCAAACATCCCCATATTCTGTGGCAGGTCACATCTGTCAACTTCTGATGGCCCCTGGTAGCCCAGTGGGCCAGATAGAGGCTCTGGGAGCCAGATGCAACCCATGGGTTATGTTTGACAGCCCCAGGCTAAAGAAGTATGGCACTTGCCTTGCTTTGATTATTACTCGGTCTATTTGTAGGTTTCTTTGTACTTTTATTAGCGTTCTGATTTCTGTTTTGTTTCTCCCTCTCCTAGATGAAAACCTTCATGTGAAAGAGCAGACTATCCTAATGGATGGTGGCGTAGAAAAATGCATCATGGAAATCAATTGCAACGGTGTAGTGCAAATGACAGGCTTCTCGGACTCCAACAACCAAGGGCCTGAGCATCTTGAGGAAGATCTTCATAATGCTAATGACTGTGGCGAGGACCCTCTAGCACAGGAGGAGAACAACTTCCATGGCTGTAGTTACAGTCAGCGTAACGGAGACTCTGAGGACAGACCACAAGAAACCATGGTGGACTCATGTGTACCTATAATTTCTGAGGTGCTAGATTCCATGGTGTGTCAGGCAACTTCAAGCGAAGAGCAATCATATAATGAGCAGGAGATTAGCCATTTGCAACAGCGTATCCAGGCAGAGCTACCCTCAGAGGATGAGAATGAAAATGGCTCATCTGTGAATAAAGGTATCAGAGGAGTCCTATACATGAGAAAAAACACTTCTTTTCCCTTGCTTGGGAAGAGTTGTGCCACGGAGCAGAATGTAGTATTAATGTTGGGGTCTTAGCTTACATAGTCAGACTTGATCCTGTCTGAGGCCACCTTGGTGAGCCTTGTCCTGATAATTTCACCTTCGTAGAATCTGCAGGTTTCATTTGACAGACAGTTATGCCTTTTTTGTGATCAGGAGCATATAAATTGCTGCCATGTTCTCATCAAATTCATTCTGTCCCTCCCTACTTTAAAAAGAACTAATTCTTTTCAAGCATGTCTTAATTATTTTGGTCAGCTTATAAGTGGGAATGTTTCCTTTCTAGTTGGAAGTGTCTTTCTGTTTAAAGTTTCTATACACAATATCCAAGACCATCACTGGCTGGCAGAACATGTCTTGTAAAGAAAAAGTTAAGTACTAAATAGCCCACTACAAGATTAAGAAACAAATCTAACTGTGTTGTGCCAAATATTTTTAGTATTTACTGTAGTTATAGGCATTACAATCTTAATATCTTGATGGTTTCTATCACCTTATCAGACACTAAAGTGGGTTTCTAGTAATTAAACTTTGAGGAAGGGGAAAGTTCTGATCAGTGACCATTGTGCATCCCATGTAGAACAAAACATGTAGGATTTGGAGAGCATATGGTGGCACTGTCCATGTGGATTTAATCAGCTGTTGTGCATGTTGCCTTTAGGAAAATCCACTCCTGGGAATTTCCTCCTTAATCCTCTTGAACCCAAGAATGCCGATAAGCTTAAAGTGAAGATAGCTGACCTAGGAAATGCCTGCTGGGTGGTAAGTTTAAAACTCTTTAGGGTCAACAGACCAAAGCTTCTAATCTGTTCCCAGTTAGGGAGGATGTAGAAGGCACCATCTATTTTTTTTAAATAAAAGATGGAAAATGCTTATTGCTCCTATGCAGTTCTGTGAGTGGAAGAATCATGTTGCTATCCCTCTAGTGTTTGAAAGATCCTCTGCTGTTCCCTATTGTAGCCATCCTTGTAGCTCATTAGCTTGACTGCTGATTGCAGAAGACTGAATGTAAACAATTTTGTCCCTGCAAAGCCTGTATATACTGCAGTATTCTTAAGCCAATTTGAAATCTTGAGTAGGAGACTGCCTGTATAAATGCTTGTAAAAGACTGAAGCTGCTAAATACTTGGAAATGTCTCAAGTGTTCAGGGCCCTGTGTTTGACTTGCATCACTTAGTGAGGCAGTGTCCTAGTTGTGTTCATAGCTTTAGGTACTTAAGGTAGATACAGAAGCATTCTCTGGTAAGAGAGATGTAGAATTATGAATGTAGAGTTCCAGGGAACTAAAACCTGGTTTTATGATAATTATGTGTCTGCCTGGAGTTTAGTGTAGGATATATAATGACACTTAACCTGTGTTCACCAAAATGTTGCCAGTTGCTTTAATTCTAAATTTTCCTGATGTGGTGTTGTCCGACCTCCTTAATTCTCTAGCATTAACATGCAAGCTCATTATTTTGAAACGAGTCTAGCTAGTAAGCATGCCTTCTACTGTTCAGGCTATATGTTTCAGGTTTGTCAAATACTGACAGTTTCTATCAGATATGAGCCTGCTTAACAATCACAAGTCACTTGATAACACTTGGCAGGTTAATTTTTAGAACGGCCATCTTCCCTGCTGCTGCTTCTGAAGAAAAATTTCTGCTAGGAAAGCTGTCTGTAGTTAGATCATGTTAATTCTTACAGAATTTTTTCCCCTCTTTTAAACACTTCCTTAAAGTCTTGTCTGTCACACTTCATCTGGGAGATGTCTCTGTAAACATCACTGTTCTGGTCTTCACTTCAATAGCATCGTTTCCATTAAAGATCACTTGCATTTTAATAAAGACTTCTTTTCACCTTTAGCACAAGCACTTCACTGAAGATATTCAGACAAGGCAATACCGATCCCTGGAGGTATTGATTGGATCTGGTTATAACACTCCTGCTGACATCTGGAGCACAGCTTGTATGGTGAGTTCAGTAAGCAGAGTGAACCCAGGGCTGCAGAGCATCCTGGCAGTTCCTATACATGGTGTTCGCTGCGTCACAGAATCGGTAGCTGGCTCTGAGAAAATGACCGGTACTTTAAAGCCAACCTAGGAATCTAGGTTCCTAGCCAATCTAGGAAGCTTCTGGGCTTGTTGCATTCTGTGCGTCTTCCATCTAAGATAGACAAGGCTAGATCTGCGCAGAGTAACAAAGGGGTGTGCTTCTTTGCTCTGATACCTTAGTATACTGCATCGGTTTTTCCCTTTGGGGTTAGCATCTTGCAGCCTTGATATGCCAAAGGCATATTATGATACAGTGACTGATTTTAAAATTGTAATTAAGAGCACTGCTGTTGAAGCAATGATTAGTCAAAGGGATACACTAGAAGCAAGGTCTGCAGTTATGTCATTTCATTAAACCAACTCCTATAGTTGAAAGATGTTAGACAGACTTTTGGACACAAGTTGCCCTTCCTCCAGTCTTCTCAAGAAAGCTTGTCCAACATGTCTTTCCAACTATACAGTTGATTCAGTATAAGGACAAGGAAGAAAGGAAAGTATTAACTTCCTGCTTGGTTTTTAATCATCTCTCCAGTGGTTCTTGGTTTGTTTCAGACCTTCATCAGGAAGACACAGATTGGGAGTTCTCTCTTGAAAGAGATCCATTAGTTTTAAAATTGTGTAGGTTTATAGCTAGGGGGCCCACGTGTTATGCAGGATATTAAATTTTAATTATATGGCAGAAACCTCAGACTTATGCATTATCACTCTCTTAAATCTTCCCCATGCAGATTGTCTAACAAGTCAGTTCATTTGGTGTTTATCTTGATAAATATTTTACTCTCTCTCCAGACTTCAGATTTTCAGTACACTCAGTGTTCTTGTATTGATGCATAATGCATTAAGTATGTTGTTGAAAAGAAGCTGGAAGTCTGAAACTTGGTAAGAGGAATTTTGTCCTCTTTGCCTTTGCGAGACCTTGAGAACCAGTTTGGAACTGTAGAATGAGCACATCATAAGAAGTGTTGCTGTTAAATGAGCTAGCAGCTGGACATTTAGATATTGTGATGTTCCAGAGTAGCACTCAGTTTTAGTCTGGCAGGCCTGTTCAAGGATCTCTACAGACTCCTGAAATAAAACAAGTATAAATTGATTCAGTTTTGGAAGATTTCTTGGCAGCCTTAGTGCTGGGTATTAAATAATAAATAAAACACTTGGCATGTGGGCACATGTGCAAATTTATCACCATGTAAGCTGGTATGTGAACTTAGTGTGTCATCTACTCCATGATAACTGTCTATGTGCATGCCTTCTGTGGTAAATATGAGGCTGTTTTGGTAATTGTGAAGGTTCAGTAACTGTGACCTCTTAGGGGTACAAAGGCCTTGTGAACAGCTGCCTAAATATAAGCTCTTGAGATACAAGTGCCATTTAGCACTGACGTGTTGACACGTGAAAGTGTCATGTGTCAGCTTCATTCAGAATCAATCAAAAATGCTTTTGAATCTAGAAAGAGATCGAGAGAGAAGCTGTCTAGAAAATTTGAGCTTTTGCAAACTGCTTTTTTGGAGGAAGCTTTATAAAAGAAACCCCACCTTTTTAGTCCAAGTATCTTGCATGCTTGTGATACTTCTAAATATGAGATCCGAGCCAGGGTCAAGTATGTGGATCCTAAATTTTGCACTCTGTTTTAATGATTTAAATTTCTAGTTCATAGATGCTCCATTTTGCTATGATTCAGACAGTGATGGAGATATTTCTATAAGGTGCAGCATTGTGGGTTTTGAAATGTGTTGCACTTTACAATGTATGTCAGGTTTAATTTGGTGGAAAACCTAGAACAATCCTGTCTCCTCAGCTGCCATGACATATGCAGAATATATTCTAAATTAAGACTCAAGTGTAGTTCTAGCAGCAACAGTTAGAGGTGCCTGATGTGATTTAACACTACTTTTTTGTTGTTTAGGCCTTTGAATTAGCTACAGGAGACTACCTGTTTGAGCCTCACTCTGGAGAAGACTACTCTCGGGATGAAGGTGTGTGTCTTTTTTAAAAGAAAAATGAGATAGCAATGAATTGAGGGATTGTCCAGAGACAAAGAGTTGCTTCTTGGAAGACATTAAAGCACAGACGTTTTGCATAAGTAAACAGGCCCTAAGTTAGTAAAATTAGGAAACATCCATGCTGTTGAGGCTTTGCTGTGAGATGCCGATCAGTAAAAATTTAGTTTTTGTTTGATACCAAATTAACCTTCTCTTTTACTGCTGCTGCTTCCATTTCTCATCTTGCTATTCAATCTGAGTATACCCCTTAGCCTTTGTTGTCCTTCTTGTTTCTTGTAGGTTCTGTGAGCGATCCCTGATTTTTACGGGTTTGTATTCCAAATGCCTTTAAACCAGAACATGTAATCTCCATAATGCACATGGTTAGACTTCTGATCATACAAACAAAAGTGACACTGAACAGTTTTATAATATGCCTTCCTTTTATTTGGTGTTTGTTTGCTTATAAACCTGAAAAGGCTTTCCTTTGTAAAGCAAGTACTTTTATCCTCACTTTACAGATAAAGAAATTGAGGCACAGATGGGACCTGACTTTTCAACATGACAGAATAGTCTGGGGCGGGCTGGGAATATATTACAGGTCTCCTCTGAGTCCTAGTGCTCTGAGCAAACCTGATCTCAGAAAGAGACCAGTAAAATGGCCACCTCTAAATACCAGAAACATGCTATAGCAGCAGGTGAATTTTGTATATAAATATGCATTGTAATGAACACTTTTTTACTGTTGCCCTTCCTCACTACAGCTTTTTCTAGTGATGCCTTTATCTGCCTTTTAAAATGAGCAGGAGGAAATGAATAGATTTGATGGTAATGAGCTATAACTGCAATCTGTGCAAGTTGTTACTCTGAATTTGATGTTGGCAGCTTAAGACTTTGTTCAGAATAAAATGATTTATTTTAACCACTGCTTTCTTTAGTGAGACGTCAGCACTAGCGACATTAATTCATAGATGATGTCGGTGACAGCCTTTGACTGTGCCTTAAGTCTCAAACAGAAATTACATAAGTAATACAATTATCTAACAATTCATTCTGTTGCCCATTAGCCTAAATATAGAGGTACCAGAACTGTTCTCTTTCCATTTACTAGTGAACACAGCTATTGTGCATGTCCAGAATATGATGAAACCAGCAACAGAGAACTGAAATTCCAGAGACTTCACTCTCTAAAGGCAAATTTTACCTGTGGCTTTCTAGATCGTGACATTTAAGGAGTTGGGTTCATAATTGCAGAATGTCTAATATGTAACCATTAAGTCTGTTGCATATACTGAAAAATAGTGTACCTTTGGTGATGGTGTGTGGCTCCCACAAATTTTAACAAGTTACATTCCTGATACAGTCCCTATTTTGTCACTTTAGAGCCCTTCTTCTGATCAAGTAGTTGAAAAATCACATTTAGTCTAATGTGTAAACCTCATTTAACATCTTCATAGTAACTTGATTTTGTGCTTTTTATGCTTGTTGGTTTGGTCCATATGAGTCTGGAGCAGAGGCTTATTGTTGCACCAGTAAAATTCTTTTGACACTTCTATGAGTGTCACACATGGTATGCAAGTGGGCAAGCACCATCTTGTCGCATTGTTTCGACACAGAATGCACGTAAACCCTCTTGTCATAGGAATGTCTGAGCTCTCTAACAGCGCTAAATGCCAAGTCTGCTTCAGCACCTGAAACTTTCCCAATATTCAGGGTCCGAGCAGCCCCTCAAAAGCATTGATTGTAGTGCTCAAGTTGAGGAGGCTTGGCCTTACAAGTATCTTGCCATATTATTCCTTCCTTCCACGCCCCAGCTGCAGCAGTTTAGGTGAGGTAGTGATCTTCAGTAGCAGGAATTGCTGTATTTTATATAACAAGTACAGCGTGTGAATCCTAAGCACCACCATGTGCTATAGAAAGTCAGATTGTTTACTGAATAGATAAAAACATGGATCAAAAGGCGTTGAAAACTAAAAGGCATGCATTCCATGAGATTTGGACCAAAGTGTTAGTTTAATCAGCGAGCTATTAATTCTCTCTCTAGAAGCCGTTGAAAGCTCCACAAAGAATACCCTAGTCACTATTGCATATATTTTTGCATGCCTAAAACTGGAGAAGTAATTACCTAATAAAAATAAATTAATTGTTGATGCTGGGAACTTTTACACACTTATGCATGTTTTAGCCTAAGCAATTCAGTATTCATCTGAAACAGTGATGTGTACAACTGTTGATGCGGGAACACTCAGTAAGGTCGATGCGACTCAGCTAGGTGGGTAAAATCAGGAGTTGAGTGCCTTTGGACTGCAGCAATATCACTAAAGTTGCATTGCCCCTGAATGGCAGCAGGATTTATGTGCTTGTTGACTTCTGTCTTGGTTTATTCATCTTAACTTTTTCAACTGTTCCCGTGTTAGACCTAGCTTTACTGAATGTAGCTGGCAAACCTGGCTGCCTCTTCAGCTAGCTCTAAAAAATTCTTGGTGTAAAAATCCAAAAACTATTGAAAGCTGAAATTCATGGAGATCACACAGTGTAACACCCCTTCTTAATACTCAGCTCATCCAAAATGCCATTCTGACCTTCGCTGTATTTTTGCATCATGACCGTGGCTAAACAAGCTAGTGGGTGAGCTCCCTATTAGACCCTATGAAACTAGTTTGGATTATAAAATTTGCCATCTTCTAGAAATTAAATTGGACAATTTTAGGTTCCCAAAATTTTTGGACCAGCAGAACACTGTCAGTCCTCAATTTTTTTTATTTTGCTGTGTGTGGACTATGAGATTCCCTTATTAATTATTCAGTTGGAGGGAATGGTCACTTCAGTCTGCAGACTCCTTACCAATGAGCACAGTTTTGGAACCACTGAGTAGGGCGTTGTGTTTTTGGAAGACTTTGTGGGCAAACGGAAAACTAATAAAATCAAAGAGATCAGAACTTCATTGAGCTAGGCACTTTATTCCTGCCCTGATGAATCCTTACCATATACATAAAGGATGCGAGTGGAAATGGAAGCAAAAAGGAGGTGATTTATCCAAATGAGACCAAACCAATTGATTATCCTGAGTCCTGGCATATAGTACCTTATCCACTAGACTGTACTACCTTGTTGCAAATCTGAAACAATTCAGTTTTGGAAGGTATTTAAAATGTTTCATCCCTGTTTAACTTGGACCTCAAAGACGTTTGAAGAAAAGTTCTTAATTAATATTTCAGCTGCTCATGTGAGGATTGAGTGTTTCCAGTCTGGTACTCGGCAGAGTTCTTCAGTAATACAAGCTCAGATTCGATATTCCTTTAAAAACTTGCCTTTTTTTTCTTTTGTACCTCATACAGTTAAAGCCAAGTTAGAAAGCAGGTTGCCGTTTAAACCGGTTGCCTTCCTAAATATTGTCTAAATAAAGCTGGAAAAAAGTTGTTTTTCCTTTATTCTGCTTTATCCCATCTTTGTCCCTTTTATTGTCTCCTCTTCTCCCGTTGTTTTAGCCCACATTGTGCATATTGTAGAACTGGATTCCAAGGTACCTTGCCCTCTATGGGAAATAATTTCAGGAATTCTTCAGTCAAAAATATTTCCATGACACCATTCTTCCCAGGTACCAGGATGTGGACAGCATCCACATCTCGGAGG
>NW_005842137.1:833400-842101 GCF_000455745.1 Alligator sinensis | reverse complement strand
AAGAGTCTTTGGATCCTCAGAAGGAAAAATCAGATACTGGTCATCCACTCCCTTCCATTTAGCAATGAGAGAGAAAAGATTTCCAACTGGAGTTTTGCATGCTGCTTGCTCTATCAATGTCCAAAGCTTCTGCTGCATATGGAGTGCCTCATATTGATACCTGTTGTATGTTTCTGTTCTTTCTTAAATGTTTTGGAAAATGCAGATCACATTGCATTGATTATAGAACTTCTGGGGAAAATACCTCGCAAGCTCATTCTGGCAGGAAAATATTCTAAGGAGTTTTTCACCAAAAAAGGTAAAGCCAATCTTTTTTTTTCCCCCCCTAGCAGTGTTCGAATACATAGTACTGGAACTTCATAGTAATTGTAGGTAGGCCCCAGTAAAGCAGTATCCTGAAATCGTCGTCTTCCTGGAACGCTAAGGATCATCTCAAAGTAAAGATGCATTGATATACATGTGTTCTTATCTAGCAACTGAGAACGTACTAGTGCTCCACATCCAATATAGACTGACTAAACAGATTGCAGAGGATTGTTGTAAAGAGCTCCTTGAATGATCTTTTGGCGTTAAACAGCTGGTGTTTATCAAATGATGGCTGTAATTTGTTTCTCAATTTCTTCATGTATACAGCTCTGGTGTACCTATCTAAATCTATCTGGAGAAGTAGTTTCCTGCAGTAATAAAAATTGAAAGATGCTGTTTCAAACCTTAAAGGTTATTCTTCTGTAGATTTAAAAAGATATACAGTCTTGTTTGGGAAAGTGATAACTCTGCAGAGAAAGATGGCAGGAAACTGGCGGAGTTGTATTACAGCCAGGCCCAAAATCTCTTATGATTGCTTATGGTATAATAAGGGTCTTTTAAACGCTCTAGAGTAAAATACATTAGTTTTATCTGAGCAGGAGCAAGAAGAGTGAAGGTTTCCTGTGCCATTGGATTTACCGGCCTGAACAGGAGATATCTGGCTGCTATTTGTAGAGCCTCTTTTCTCAGCCAGAGTCTGAGTACCTGAGTTTGTTGCGTTATATCGTAAAGTTATAGTAAGTAATCAAGTTGTGTCCAAGCCTTTGGGCAGAAGTAGGAAGAGAAGACACAAGACTTTCTTGGAAACACTCTTTTTAAGGCCAGTTTACAAGAGCAGATTTAAAGGGTGAAATTTTGAGACAAAACGGTTGAGATTCTCCTGTCCAAGACAACATTGTCCAGATCTCTCCCCTGTTTGATTTAGACGAACATCTGCCATTGGTGACTTAATCTGTCTGTCTTGGTTTTCAGGTGATCTGAAGCACATCACCAAACTGAAGCCCTGGGGCCTTTTTGAAGTCCTTGTGGAGAAATATGAGTGGCCTCAAGATGAGGCAGCTGCATTCACAGACTTCTTATTACCTATGTTGGAGCTGGTTCCGGAGAAACGGGCCACAGCAGGAGAGTGTCTCAGGCACCCTTGGCTTAACTCCTAGAGGCTTCAACACAGTACCACAGCCCTACTCTCTGGTTTACAGCGTAGCATACATACATCCAGCTGCCCCTTCCTAGATCCATTTTTTTCATGTTCATTTTCAGTGTGAAGCTCTTCCTTAAAGGCTTCCAAGATTTTAGATAAATCTAACCTGTTCAATTGAATTTGCTTATTTGACTCAGTGGGGACTCTCTTCAGCCAATGGGCACCATCATCTGATTTTTGCCTTGATTGGACTTTGCCAAAGACTAATTGACTGACTGGAATTTGAAGTTGCCCCTGAGTCTATTCACTGTTAACATGCTATATCCTGTAAGCGTGAGCTGATCTGCACTGGAATATACTCCTTTCACTAAGTTACAGCAATCCTTTGTTTTGTGAGAGGGATGCGAAAACCTGCGACTCCCTCCTTAGCTCAATGACTCGGGAGTTAATTTTTCCACTGCACATCTAGTAGCTAGTGGCAGCATAAATAGCAGGTGATACTAAGGTGTTTAACTTCATGTGGAGCAAAGGACTAGGAATCCTCCATCCTTTCCTAGGGGCCTGTTCCATTCCTTGGGTAATTTCGTACATTCTTTCCAGTCAAATAATTTTCTTTAGTTTTAGCCACTTTTTTTGTTTTTGAAACAAGCTGTATTTAAAAACTAGTTTTTTAGTACTATTTTTCCCCCAGTGTTCAGATTAGTTTCTGAATTCAGTGAAACCTGCTCTGCTCTCTTGAATGCCTGAGCCTTTTGGACTAAAACTTGACAAGGGAAATAAAAACAAAAGCTGGAACAGATAAATGCACAATCTTCAGAGTACAGATGTGTACACCCTTTGGCTGCAGAGAGGTAGCCATGCTTCAGGCATTTCGTCCTAGATGTTTGAGTTAGCTGTGAGCCCCCTCCACCCCCACTCCCCACCCCCCACTGGCACTTCCTTTGCCTTGCTTAAGGTTGCCATTGCATCAGTAAGCAGTCGGCTTTCACTCTAGAAAGATGGAACATACTCTTGCTCTTATTTTGACTACTTGCTTCTGAAGAGAGGGTGGTGGCATCTGTGTGTTACAGCCACATTATCCTTTGACTTTGAAACACCGCACTTGTAAAGATTTCTACTCTGTTAACCTGCCTCAGGTGTTAGCCTTTATAAGTAACAGCCCTGAATGGGATTGCCTTTTATTTTCTGAGGCATTTGGGTACGTGGGCATTAACACAAGGACAGCTGAACTAGATGGGGGAAGAGTGTTTTGGCCTTTTCCCTGTAAACACAGGGTCAGCTGATGCTTCCTAGAATCGCACCAAATAAGGTTGCTCAGTAGAATACAATATAAGCTTTTTAAACTTCCCTGAGGGGATTGGACGTAACTGAAGTTTGTGGGGTTATTTTAATTAAAAGTTAAAGAATTGTAGCATTTGCTAGTTTTATGATGGTCTCTCCTAGACTTGCCCAAGCTATTACAGATTCATTGCATCCTACTCTAAAGCAAGGTTTGGCAGTGTTGGAACTCCTCACCATGGACCAAACAGGCCTTTGGGATCATGAAGCTCTCAGAGGATAGAAGCTGCTGCAGGACTCTGGACCTCACAGAAGGCCAAGCAGGCACTATTTGAGATATGATACCAAAGCTGCCAGTGAGCCTGTTACATGTCACTTTCTATGTGTGTTTGACATCTTAGTTCATAACAATCTTTCATCCACGAAACTGGTGCCATTGCTTAATCCACGTCAAAAGTTGTTTGTCCTGTCTAATAATGATGCCTGACCGGGCTACTAATGAAATCCATGCTGCATGTCCATTTAGGGATTGTTAGGTCAGATTCTCTATGCATCTTGTCCAATGTTAAAGGAGAGAAACATACCAAAATAGTAAAACTGCTGAATGATATTTCCAGCCACCTGGAATTCTTACTCTGATTCCAAGCATCATTCTTGCATCTGTTGCAAGGGGATTACAGACAGGATTGGATTACTAGAACAATTACCTTCTTTTTAAATACTGTGAAGTCTTATTGGCAGGGTTAATGGAACTTCTGCTGGTATTGCTAGAGCTCATCAAGCCCTGTGCACTTCAGCAACCTGGCTGACCTAAAGGAATGACGTGCTCATAGCAGGGGCAGGGAGGGGGGCTGCAGACTTGTTTTTGAGATCTGTTCCCCCCCACCCCTGATCAGAAGAGACCTTTATCCTCTGCTAGTAGTAAAAGAGCCAGCTTGTGGGCTGAAGACATGCAGAAGCAGCTGTCAGGATTCAGTCTTGTACCTTGTGTGCTTGCTCACTTGAGGTTCATTTTCAAATTGCCATAAAGTGCTCACTAAAGGATTTGTATTTGCTGTGTCAGTCTAAAACCTGAAGGAAAATACATTTTTATTCTTTCTACTTGGACGCATTGTCTTTTTTTCTTTGTAAATGCAGTACAATAAACAGAATATTTAATAACCCATACATATTCCTGATATGTTGGCTCTGAATGAACAAAATTGGAGGGAGTATCCGTCTGGTGGTGGTTGTAGCTTGCAGCAGTAGGAGATGGGGTTCAGTCAATATTTAGTGTTAAGACCCTGGAAATCTGCCAAAGCATGTGATTGAGTATATATAGATATCATAAAACTGTTTGCTATAGATATTGTAAAGCTGTTTGCAAAAATCTTAACTTTTTCAGAAGATAAATAAGAAAACTTTTCTATAGTGAGTTTTCCCTCCAATTTGCCCTTTTTGTTGCTATATTTTCATTCAACTTCTATCTGCCTTCCTGAAGTGGGGAATCCTAATTAAGAAGCTTTTCAAAAAGGCTTTATTGTAACAAGCAACATTTGGAAGTTCAGTGTGCACCATTGCTAAGAATTGCCCTGATTTCTAGTCGCAAGAACAGTCCAATCCAAAGGAAAGTAGATATTAATGCATATCAATTTTGGATGTCAATCTGGTAGGACTGTTTGACATTTCAAAACCAAAAGAAATGTGCAGCCTCTTCAGGTTATATAGGAGAATTATACTGAAGACTCTAGCAGGCAGGTGATCGGTATGATGTGAATTGATGGTTCTATCAAATTAATTGAGTCCAGTGATCCACTGAGTGTGAGTGAGCTGACTTTGATTGATGCCATCTGTTCTAGTGAGAATTAAGTGAATTGTCTGCTGTGTCATGCTGGAGGCAGGCAGATTTGTGCCAGAAAGTCTTCCCTAGGAGAGAGTCTGCATTTATTGTGGCTCAGGATTGAGTAGAGGAGTTTTGGAACTGGTTGGGTTTTAAGGTCAGTCTTCACTGCATGCTATAATCCGGTTGTTAAACCAGTCCATCTACCAGTAAAATAATTCTGTCCTTTATGGGGACTTTCAAAAGACAACAATTGAGAATCTGTTCAAGGTTGCTTTAAAACTTGTCATCTAAAATAGATAAGACCACAGAAGAGGGAGCAGAGAAGAAATAGGTTTCTCAAGGAATCTAATACCGAATCAAAGCATTTAAAATATGCCTTTATTCAGCAGAATTTACAAAGAGAGTGACAGAAAATTAAAATCACTAACATTGTCCTGCCACACACTGGATAGTGTATTTGTAAAATGCTGTGGTTTTCCACTTCGCAGGGTATCTCCATCCAACTAAATTCTGAGTGGTGATCCTATAGCAGTCTCTTGCATAGCATTTCTGTGGGTCCTCTGTTTTCAAGAAAGTTTGTCATAAGAAAAGTTTTTTGTAAAAAAACTTAAGGAAAAAGAGCAAGTTTTGGATAGTTGCCTGGAGAGATTCTTGGCTTTTTTCCCCTGGGGAAAAAAGAGGAAAAAAAACATCAGCTTTGCAAAACTGTAGTCCTCAAAATAGTCTTAACTCTTTTTGGTGTAAGGAATTGAAAATGCCTTTGCTTCCTGGTGTCAGTTAAGTTAAAGCTGGTTTGTCTTGCACCTAATTGCATAAATTAAAGCTGGGGTGAACAAGATACAGCACACAGCTGTCATCTGGCCCACAGGAGCTTTGGCAGTAAGTGGCAATGTTAATAGCCGTGGCTCTTGGAGCCACGGCAACTAATGCTGCTGCCACTTGTCCTGCTGCCAAATTTCTGGAGTTTAAAGGGAGCCCTGTGGGTCAGCCTCACGCGGTGGATTGGGCCGGTGGAGCTGGATCAGTTAGGCACCACCATGTTAAACCAACCGGCATGACATAAATCAGTGCAACACCACTGACATTTCAGGAATCCCCACATGTAAATGACATGTAAAATACATGTGTAGTAAGTGTAGAAGTAAGTTCCATTGAGGTTGCTTACTGTGGCGTTCAGCTTCTTCATTCATTGACCTCTTCTGTAAAACAAAGAATTGTAATTATGTTAATAGCATAAAGGTATACAGGTCTCCCTCTCCAACCACTGGGGTTAGGTTCCTGAAAGTTCCCGTGGTTGGCAAGACAAAAGGCTTATGGGAAAATGGCAGGTGATGGGCTGATGCGCAGCCATGGAAAACCTTGGTTACTCAAAACTGCGTACCATGGTAGCCAAAATGGTATATAGAAAATTAAGTGTGGATACTCAAAACCATGGTTGGCAAAACTGTGGTTAGTGAGGGGAAACCTGTAATTGGGACAGGCAGGAGCGCTGGTTTCCCATGCCCATTTTCAAGAAAGAAGAGTCCATTTGGGGAGAGGGATCAACAAGAAGAGGCAGTGCCTTGTCCCACCCTGTGCTGCCTGGACATAGTCCTAGCTTCCAGCACTTGTTCAATAGATGGGAAAACCTGGAAATCCACTTGGGTATTATGAAATGGACAGTCGTTTGCAAAAGTACTGAACATGCTATTTCATAGTTTTGATATTGGAGGATTCGCCCTCTACCTGTAACAGAAAACCCAGGTGGGTCAAGCTTGATAAAGTGGTGGTACTGAGCTTATGAGTTCTTGGGATTTGTTTAGTTAATACCTTCCCTGGGTAAAATGAATAGGCTTGTTTCATGTGCAGTCTTGCCTGTGAGGCATCAGCTGACTATAACTTGGAAATCATCGTTCCCTGCCACTAAATTTCTAGATCATGGGGAGCCTCACTTTTGAGCACAACTGTTCGAGCAGGCGATTAGGCTGGTGGTGGTCATCCATTAGATAAGAAGCAGCCTAATGGTGATTTTTTTTTTGACTGCTCTTCTTGTTTGTATCCTTTGCCTTCCTTTTAGTTTTGTGGTAGTTTGCTGTAATGTGCACAAAATGTTGCATCTGGGACCAGTGGACCGAGTGATCATAGCAGGGCTTGGCTTTGTAGGGGATTGGGCATGCCCTTATAATGGGGTGGCAGATGCGACCAGAGAGAGCAAAGAGGCTCAGTTACCTTTACCATCAACTTTAAAGTCAGATGGGAGGAGATGGTCCTGTCGGTTCCCTAAAACAAAGGCCAGGAAGGAGAGGATGACGGCGTCAAGGATCCCAATGATGCAGAGGATGTAGGCCCAGCGTATGGTGCATGCCCCTATTGTGTATTTGTCTGTTTTTTCACCGCACATGCGCTTCACTTCACTGGAATCCCAACCATCTGGGTAGATTAGGCAACCTATCATCAGGCCCGTAGCTGCAAGGAGAGAAACACTGCTATTGTTGCAGGGCATACGATGGCACAGGATGCCAGTCCACCATAACTTGAATGGAGTGAGTACTTCAAACAGCTGCTGTGACTTGGCTCATATTCAATTAGTTCACTTCCCTTTCCACAACTTTTGATGAACAAGAATGGTCTCAGATAACTAATCCTGAGCATTTGCAGCATATTTTAGATTTTATGTGAAAATTTAGCTTTACAGGGATGGTTAATTAGTTTGGTCCTCACTGCCAGGGGCAGTACATACTGATGGCAGCAGCTTTACTGCTCAGCTTCAGTGTTGGATCTGGCCCTTGTTTGGAACAGAACCAAGGCTACCTGTGGGAGCAATTGCTCATAGGCATACAAGCACCAGTTCAACGAATGCGCTGCAGGCTATATGAAAGCCCAAGTCATTACCAGAATAAACTTGAGAAAAGCCAATTAAACAGCTGTGCTTCAGTTTTACATGGATGGTGAGATGGAGAAGATGGTCTCTTGTCAAGTTCCTTGACTGGAAGGTACTGATCAAAGCTTCCTAGATCCTACCCTTAACAAAAGAAGCATGCTTCCCAGTCTAGAGTTTGTGCTAAATGTGATTACTAGAATATTGGAGTTGTGATCTCAGACTCTTGCTGCTACAATTAGGTAATTCAGGACACCTGAACTACCTATCCAATTAATCCTTCCCTCCATAGCATTTTACAATAAGAAATGCTTTGCATTTCTCAGGTGAAAATGCTAGTATTCCATTGAATTGGGTATTATCTTTCTCCTGTCTTAGAGGTTAAAAATATGAGGAAAAATCCACAACCCTAAGACAAAGGTTGTCAGTGGTCTGTCAAGAAAAAAAAGTTAGTACAAGACAATTGCACTCTTTCAGGACTAGTATTGTTCACGTGAGTGCACCTTGCTAAAACCTTATGATACATGACCAGGGGCTTGTCTAAACCTGTCATGTGTTACAGATAAAGTAGTATATCCTCTTCCCACAGTGCTGACAGTCATAAATATAAAGCTTACTAGTATAGTTCTTCCACGAGAAGGAGAATATACCAGGCCTGTGTAAGGCACTTCTTACATCCGTATAACTGCATGCCTAATTCGGGATTTTATAGTTTAAGGATTCTGCTTTTTTAAATAATTGCATCCCTATCCAAAATAGTTACGTTGGTGCTATGTTGTTATAGTAGGCTTAATATTTTCATTATAACCTGTGATCTGTGAATGCACATACCTTAAACCAAGACAGCACTACTACAAATAAAAGGTAAAGAAGGGGAAATCCATAATGGCTGTTGCATGTAACCGTTTCTGGCAGAGTGAGCTCTGTAGCCAAGAGCATGGTTCTCTCCCAAAGAGGAAATGCTGTGTAATCTTCCATTAACCTTGTTGCCTTGGCAACATCCTTTCACTCCTACATGAATATGCAATGCTGACCTGTTAACAACATGACTAAGAACTGTTCTGGGAACCGTCCTGGAGGAGTCCTCCGAACAGCTGGAAACCAGTTTGAATTGGGATCGTTCGATCAGTAGAGGTTTGTATTACTGTTTGTTTGCTAAAATCTGCTCAGGGGTATATATATGTGAAGTCAACAGACTTGTACCCAGATTAGTTTAGGCCTATTCAGCTGAAGGGTTTCCAGTTACAACTCCAAGTTATCAATTGCTATAAGCACTTATAGATCCGGTCCCCCTAGG